>NC_030854.1:11159364-11218062 GCF_000208745.1 Theobroma cacao | reverse complement strand
TGTGCAGTGTGGGAGTGCACATGCTGGTGATGATGAGTGATTCTAGCTATGTGCGGTGTGGGAGTGCACATGAGCTGATGCCCAGTGGTGATGATTCTAGCTATGTGCAGTGTGGGAGTGCATATGAGCTGATGACTGGTGGATGATGATTCCAGCTATGTGCGGTGTGGGAGTGCACATGAGCTGACGATCGGTGGATGATGATTCCAGCTATGTGCGGTGTGGGAGTGCACATGAGTTGATGAGTCGGTGGTTGTATACATGTTTACACATACCATAGAAATGTTAGAGAAAATATTATGTCATTGCAATGATTGTTGAATGTTGAAATTGTTAATTGTTTCCAAATTGATTTTCAATGGAATGAAAAACTCTCTATCTTTCTTGTATTGCTCGGATATTTACTGTGGTTTTCACTTTTCGATTTCATTATGGATCATGGATCCTTCAACACTAAGGGGTTAAATAATTAAAGGTCGAATTGAAGGGTTTTACGACGAGTTAAACTAAATTGCATTGTTTTTAACATAAGTGCATCATGATTTCTAAACTTTTCTTATCGTTTGCTTGTTCCCTTTCTATGATTACTCACTGGGTTTATACTCACTCTTTTCAACTTCACGTTTTTCAAATTTGAAGGAGTTGGGACCTAGGTCGAAGAGTTCATTTGTATTCGCCATTTGGTAGGTACAATGGCATCTAGTAACAGTACCCACGCCTAAAGTCACTCCGCTGATAGTCAAGGTCTTTTGCATGTGTATATAGATGCTTAAATGTAAATTGTGAGATTGTTGTGCACTCTGTATGTTGGTTTGATTAACCACGTTGTTTAGGGTTGACCAATGATAACCCTATTTTGAGAGCGCTATATATATATATATATATATACATATATTAGGCTTTCACGGTTTAATTTCAAAGGAATTCTTATTAGAGATTATGAGTTGAGATCTTAAAGAAAGAAAGGCTTGCTTGAGCCTGGTGGGCTATGCCTATTGGGCCCTTGCACCGGTCATGGCTTGGGAATTGGGCTATGACTTAGTGGCATCATCAATCAAAATATACACGTGTTGTTCATAATATGAATCCTAGTGATTTACATCACATGTGCATATACACAAGTAAAAGACTCTTGACTACCAGCGGAGTGCCTTGGGTGAAGTTACAGCTACTGAATGTCGTGGTACCTACCAAAAAGACAAATATAAGTGGACACCTCAATTTAGGTCCCAACTATTTCCGAATCTGAAAACATGAAGTTGAAAAGAGTGAGTATAAACCCAGTGAGTGAACATAGGAAGGGAACTAGCAAACGATACGAAAAGTTTTAGAAAACATGATGCACTTATGTTAAAAACAATGCAATTTAGCTTAATTTCTTGTCAAAACCCTTCAATTCAGCCCTTGATTATTTAATACCTTAGTGTTGAAGGATCCATGATCAACAATGAAGTTAAAGAGTCAAAACTGCAACAGATTTCCAAACAAGACAGAGAGTTTCTCGCCGCGGCTAGAATCAAATTTGGCTATGGCGAGAATAGTGACTCCAAAGGCAAAAAGTTTATCGCCGCGGCGAAAATCAATTTGGCTACGGCAAGAATAGTAACTCTTAACGCAGAAAGTTTCTCGCTGTGACAAAAATCAATTTGGCTGTGGCGAAAATGATGTTCTTTGTAATGCCCTTATTTAGATTCGATTTATATATATTGGCTCACCTCTAAAGCAGTGTATATATCATAAACAAACCTCGATACTATGGGTAAACATGTATGCAAGAATTTATATGAATATATATATCTACTTTATATATTTATATATGTATCCATATGTAACTTTAAACATACATCAAGGACATTCCACTCACCCCCAAAATAGTCGACATGGTTCCGCGCATACAACTACCAACGTCACCCCAGCTCATGTGCACTCCTACACCGTACACAGTAATATCATCATGTGCACTCCTACACTGCACACAGCAATATCATCATGTGCACTCCCACACCACATCACCACCGTCATGTGCACTCCCACACCACACACGCACGGTTGTAGTTAACATACAATATTACGTTTCAAGGCATAACATACATATGAACATAATATGGAAAACACATTAATTCATCACATTACATATCTCACAATGTAAGGATGTTTCATCAAAGGCTTGTTCCCATGCATATTTTAAAGAAAAGACAAATAAAATTTTTCAAGTGATTCTTTCAAACGCATATGCATATATCCCAAAACATTTTAAATGCAAGTTCACTCACATGTTCTTGTTGATTCTTTAATCGACTGCGACTTCCACTAATTATCCAAGTGGAGATGTGGGGTCTCGTTGGAACCTATCACACACAATAGCATCACAACCAACTCAGTTTACATGAATATTATTCCAAAAGCTGTTTCCTAAATCAAACTTTACTAGTAATTCCTAACTAGTTTCCAATTACCATTTGACTAGTCATTAGTTTGCACTACTTTAGTCACACTAGAAATAAATAAATAACCTTCAACAATAAAACAACCCACAATTCTAATTATTGGCCATTCATCAACAACTTAAAAATTAAACCTAACTCATTACTCACCTTGGTGAACTTGTAGTTGAATCCTTTAGTAAGGATTAAAGAGGGAAAATTCTTTTAAGGGTTTTCTTAAGCTAATTTGAAGAGTCTTTCTCTCTAAAATGTTTAGCTAGTGAGAAAAAGTGTAGAGGAAAGACTTTTGAGGATCTTTGAGGTGAAAAAGTGAAAAAGCACAAAGAATCTTATGAAAAAGTGTATAAAAGCATGAGAATTGGAGTTAATTTGAGAAAGTTATGGAAGTTTCAAGGGTGGCCTCCATGGAAGATGGAAAGTTTGGAATGGAGAGAAGGGATGGGAAGAAGAAGAAGAAGCTGCTGGAAGTGAGGAGAATGTTGCTAGAAAATTAGACATTTATTCCTAGGGTTGACTAAAGTTTCACCTAATTACAAAAATACCATTGCATAGTTGACTTTGCTTTCTTTTTTCCTTTAGCTCAAACTTTTTACTCTTTTGACACTAAGAAAAGGTCCAAAATAGATTAAAGGTGCTCGAGTTCATGAAAACATAGAAATTTAGACCCGAGACCCAAAATGACCATTTTACCCCTACTATGAAAATTATTATTATTTATATTTTCTTCGTTTATTTCATTATTATATACATCATTCATTTATTCCTTAGGCCTACTTAGACCTTAATAATATTAGAAAAACCCACTTCTAAGAGCTCACCAAGAAAATGACAGAACTACCTCTAATCCACGTCATCGTGTCTACCTCCGCTACATGTCTATGAAGGTCGAGGTTTCATAAAATCCTACCTTTGAAAGCTCTTATTCGGTCATTGTGTGGATTATTGTTAAAGGCCAAACGCTTGGGTGGTTGAAGATTTGACAAATCCGAAAAGTGAAGAAGCAAAGACTTTGATTTAATTGGCTCTTGATTATGATATCTAGAGCAAGGTATGTAACTCTTAAACTTATGAATTTTCATAATTAATTTGAAAGTTACATGAAAAACACAAATATTGATCCGGCAGAATTCTATTGTTTCTCTAATTAAATTTTAATTTATTTTTTCGCTATGTTATTTTTTTTTAAAATTTATTGATTATTTTCATATTTGAGCATGAGGTCGAATCCCAGCATTGAATTGATTCCAACAATGGTTACTTGGATGCCTTTCTCCACAAAACTCACATGTCATAAATGGTCTATGAATGATTTAAGCTCTCAGAATTTCAAACTTTTTGGACAAAGTTGCCACCTGAGCAATGAAAGCAGTTGAAATATCCAATGTGTGGAGGTATCTAAAAAAAATGGAAAAACGAAAAAACTTGAACTAAGACAATTTTGTTTAATTTAATATCAACAAAATAAATAAGGAATGCAAATCCCTCGACAATGGGACCAAAAACTTGTTGTTGATTTAATACACGTAAGTACACGTGGTTGTACAAGTAATATAAAGGTAAATTGAGTATCCTTTCCCACAAAGGTTTGCACCTATTCCTACTAAGTACTAAATTTATAACCAAATCTATCTTATCCAAGCAATCGATTTTGAATGATTAATTAAAGTAAAAATAATTTTTTTAAACAAAAGAAGAATAAAATTTCAATAAGAAAACTATTAATTCAAAACGTAAGATTATGGTATCTTTCAAAATTTCATCCGAATTTAATCGTTCTCCTTAACTTAGATTGATGGGATAATGACTAACCTAGGATCCATATTATGTACAAGTTTCTATTGAGATCTTGCACACATACCTTTTCAAACCAACTCCATATGTCTAGGTAAATTAATTAATAAAGGTTCATTATGTTCGTGTTATAATTTGGTTGCCTAAGGTATTTAGGCATATGTGTGTATCCTACATATGAAACTATCACCTAACTCCAAAGTGAATCAAACATAGGCTATCCAAAACAATGGTTTATTGTAACTCCCTCCGTCGAGTTGCACTTAGAGACCCAAGACATATCAACTGGTAATCAAGCAGTGAAAAACAACAAGTACAGAATTGAATAAACCATGCATCATCCATTAATACTAAGCATAGAGAAATCATATATTCAAACTACTTAATGAAATAATCTATAATCCTAGAAAAGAAATTTAGTTCATCATAAATCATCTATACTAAGCATAAATCATCTATATGATATCCGTGAACTTAGGGTTGTCTTGTGCATGTTCTAAAGCCTGAGTCCAGAAAGATGGAACCAAAGACTATGGTGTGCTTATTTGTAGGGTTTCTAAAGGGAATAAGAGGTTATTACTTCTAAAGTCCTCAAGATAAGAAGGTTTTCGTTAATGCAAATGCCATTTCTTAAAGGAAGAGTTTGTGAGAAATCAGAAATCTAGAAGTAAAATTGTCTTAGAAGAATTGTTTGATCTTTTAGATTTAAGAGTTAATTTTGAAGATGTCATAACATATTCTGATTTAAGGGTTGAAATAGAAACACAACCTAAACATCAAATAGTGGTGCCTCGACGTAGGTGGAGGGTTGTGAGACAACTAGAGAGATACATAGGTTTAGGAGAAAACATGATTGTTTTCTCAGATGAACATGAATCTTATCCTATTACTCATAAGGAAGCCATTAACGATGTAGATGCTGAAGAGTAGCATAAGGCAATGAAATCTGAGTTGGACTCCATGGATTCCAATAAAGCCTAATGTCACGACCCAAATTTCAGGCCATGATCTACTCATGGGCCTAGTGGACATAGCCCACTAAGCCCAAGCAAGCCTCTTTACGTAATCCCATTCACTATCCCATCAATTTTTCATCACCATTACTAGAACACCATTTGTAATTTGCAACTAGACGTATTTTCATAATACAACATAGATACCAAAAATTTACATCTTTTATGATCTCAAAATAAGGTTATTCATAGCCATCTCATAATGGCACCATCATTCCAAACTATACATGCATCGTTAGCAAAGTGACTTTGGTGAAGGTACGGCTATCGAATGCCATGGTTTCTACCAAGAGTGAATGCAAGTGGACGTCTTAGTCTCAGTCCCAACTATCTATGAATCTGAAAACATGCAATTTAAAAGAGTGAGTATAAACTTAGTGAGTGAACAATAGAAGGGAACAAGCAATGACAAGGAATGTTTTAGAAAACATTATGCACTTACGATAAACCATGCAATTTAGTCTAATTTTTTTTGGTTAAAACCCCTCATTTCAAACTTTGAATGTTTAATCCCTTAATGTTACAAAACCTATGATGAACCATAAAGTTGAATAGAATGAAAATTATGGCAATGATCAAGCAAGACAAACAAACAAAGGTTTTTCTAGCTACAGTGAAAAGGCATTCTTAGATTGCATATGCTTTGGTTTTTCAAGTATATCTCTCACTACAGACGTCCAATGGACATGATTTTTAGGTCATTAGAAAGCTAATACGGTGGGATACAACGTTTATGTTTACCACTTTGCCCAGTTTTGATTAGAAGGAGGTCAAAATCTTTGTCAAAGTGAAAGCACTGCACCAAAATTTTTGGAACCATCTTAGAGTTTCTCGCTGTAGCTAGAATGAATCTCACTACAACGAGAACCGGGCTAGTTTAACCCCCCCCAACTCGAGAGTTTCTCGCTACAGCGAGAAATAGAGCAATTTTGTTAAAAGGGGTATTGTTAGATCAAAAAGCCATTTTCTTGCTGAAATGAAAAGCAATTTGGGAGCAATTAACAATGCCAACATACAACACAATCACAATTATTTTCATCAACTTTCTATAACATATATATATACATACATTATCATGCATACCATCCTGCCACACAGCACATTTGCACTCCCTACATGCACAATGCAATATCATCATCATCAGCTCATGTGCACTCCCACACCGCACATAACTGGGTCATCATCAGCTCATGTGCACCCCACACCGCACATAATGGGGTCCTCATTATCACAAGAAAGGAGCATCCAAAGCATAATATACATATCAATATAATGTGAGAACGCATGAACTATTCATATTGCACATTTCACAAGATAGAAACATTTCATCAAAGGCTTGTTCCCTAAGTACATTTTTAAAGCAAAAACAAATGAAACTTTCAAATGATTTATTTAAACATGTAGGCACTTCTCAAAACATTTTGAAATGCAAGTTCACTCACCAGTTTTTGTTGATGTTTTGGTGGGCTCTAACTTTGATTAATGTTTCGAATGGAGGTGTGGGGTTTTGTTGGAACCTATCACACACAACAACATCGCCATCAACCCAACTAGGCATTAATACCATTTCGAAAGCTATTTCCTAAATCAAGTTCTACTAGTCATCCCTAATTAACTTCCAACTACTACTAAATGGCTATTATTTGCACTACTCTAGTCATACTAAAAACTAATAAACAACCTTAATAATAAAACACTCACAAATCTAATTACTAGACATTATCAACAACTAAAGAGATTAACCCTAACTCATACGCACCTTGATGGTCTTTGTAATTGAATTCTCTTTCAAAAATCTTCAAGCTAATAAGGGAAATAACTCTCTCTCTCTACACATCTAGCTAGTGAGTGAATGTACTAAAGAAAGACTTTTGAAGGCTGTTGAGGTGTAAAAGTGGAAGAGCATGAAAAACCCTATGAAGGAGTGGGCAAAAGCATGAAACTTGGACTTTTTATGAAAATTTTATGGAGGATTCAAGGTTTTCTTCCCATAGAGGGTGAAGAAAATGTGAAACGGAGAGAAGAGATGGATGGAAGAAGAAGCTGCTGGAAGTTGCTGGAACTTAGATATTTATATCTAAAGTTTATCCAATTCTTCATGTAAATTACCAAAATACCCTTAAGAAGGTCACTTTGTCTTCCATCCATCCTTTTGTGCAACTTTTTTACTCTTTTGACACTAGGACAAAGTCCATAATAGTCTAAAAATACTCGAGTTCACAAAAAAGTAAAAATTTAGACCCGAGATGTAAAATGACCATTTTACCTCTACTATGGAAATTATCAACGTTTCTTTCTTCTTCATTTATTTTACCATCATTCATTTATTCCTTAGGCTTACTTAGACTGTAATAACATTAGAAAACTACTTCTAGGAGCTCACCATGAGAAATGATGAAATTACCCTTAGTTCGTGTTATAGCGTCTACTTCTAGTTATGGGTCTATGAAGGTTGAGGTTTCACAATACGAGGGTACTGAGTGTCACATTTAAACTCTAGTAGATCCATCTGAAGGGATAAAACCCATAGTATGCGAATGGATTTACAAGAGAAAAAAAAGAAGTGATGGGAAGGTGGAGACCTTTAAGGCTAGACCAATGGCTAAGGGTTTTCATTTGAGAGATCATATGAACTGGAGAAGTAATTGTAAAGAAATTCCAATAGAGTAAAACCTTACCAATCCATTCACAATGACTTTAACATAAAAGAGTTTCGATGGTCACATAGAAGGTCTTGGAATGAGGGATATGTCATACCTGCTTTAGGACAAGTGGGAGATTGTTAGAAATTTGAGAATATGGTGCCTTGGAAAACAAGTATATTCTCATGTTTAATTTCATTTAATTTATTTGTAATGAAGGTACATTTTGCTAATAAGATGAAGAGTTTGTTTTAAGTAAGCATTCATTATCTAGTTATTAAGGTACCAAGATTCTATTAAGATATTAACATACATTTGTGTGAAGAGTCATACATAGGAGACATATATTTTAACTGAATGTAAAAATTGTCCACAGCCATATAATAAAGTTGATTACTTTATTGTGTTAAGACTATAGTGTCCAGATTTTTTCTAACCAAATGATTATGATTTACTTCAAAGGAATGATGAGTCTCAAATCATTAGAATGGTTGACTTCAATTAATAACAATATAACATGTACTGGAATTATAGGAGAATCAAATTTAAGTTTAACCGTTACTTAAATCTTGATCTAACACTTATGCATTTGCTTATAGTAGAACCAAAATCTTGATGGATAATAGACTTGTGTTTTATATCCTTACAACCCTTGATATACCATGAGCATGATTATCATAAAGCGTTGATCTAAACTCCATATGTTGGGATTATAATCGAGGTGAACATTCAGGAACATATATTCAAATAGTGGAGTTCATAGCATTAACATCACTTTTAAAGATTTCAGAAAAATTGATGTTTAATCTTGGCTTAGTGGATTGATGAATTAGCTACTCATCACATCTTGATACTCAAAACATTAGATCTAGAGTATTGGATCACTAATTGGATGAAATCTGAGATGAAGGGACAAAATTGACATAAAAGGTAAAATGGTAATTTTTGGTTTTGGATGATTATGAAGGTTCACAATATAAAGTTTGTAATTGGATAACTAATAATGAATATCAAGTATTGAATCATTTCTCTTAATTATAGTTTATCCAAGAATGCAACTATGAATCTATGGTGGAATGATTTCATGGTTAATAAGCATGAATTATCTTAATGAAATTAAGAATAATTCTAAGTTTATTGGAGCTTGGAATATCTATGTCCAAATATATTCCCCACTTAGCTTCGTAGAATTCGACTTGTTTTAGTTGGAGTGCATGTTTTATTTGATTAATTAAAATTGTGTACAAAAATGGCACTTTTACATGTTTGTGTTAATTTAGACAAGAAAACATGTTTGTCTTAATTTAAGGCAAGGTAACATGTTTTGTTTTAATTCAGACAACAAAACATGTTTCTCTTAATTTAGAGAAGAAAACATGTTTCTCTTAATTTAAGACAAGAAAAGTATATTTTGTCTTAATCTAGATAAGAAAACATGTTTGTCTCAATATAGAGAAGATAACACGTTTTACCTTTATTAAAGACAAAAGTTGTCTTAAACTAAGATAATGCTAGAAGGATTCTTGTAAAATGAATCTAGACTTCCATATTGATAAAAAGAGACTCAATTTTTGACTATCACTCTTTTATTTATTATTAATTTTTCAAAAATAAAGATGAATAATAATAAAATAAGAGTTATTAATCAACAAGAAGTTTTATTTTATCAAGAACTCTAAACTATAATTAAAGAATTAAATTATTTATTCTTTAATTTTAATTTTGATAATTATGAAGCATGTTTGATGCATCCATAACTCTAAATAGATTGGTTAAACCTTTGAGGCAAGAGTTTTAATAAAAAGAGAAGAGATTGGAAGAAAAAAGATGAATGCATCTTTTCTCGAAAAAGTTTTTGTCACTTTTTTCCTCATCCTCCTAACTTGGCCACCTTTTCTTCGTCTCTCCCATTCTTAGCTAATTTCTTAAAAGAAAAATAGCCATTAATTTTTAGGAATAAATGAGAGACAAAATCAGTTACCATCTTGTGTTTGCTCCATTAGTTTTTGATGATAGTAAAACATTCCCATTCATTTATGTCTAACCATTCAACTTGACTGTGCAGGAAGAAAAATGTATGCCAATAATAAAAAATAATCATTAATAAGCAAACATCAAATCCCATAAGAATGAAGAGCTACATTAGAGCCACAAAACATAAGCCATTTAGTTAAATAATCAAGGGAGTAAGTCAACTAAACTCGAAAGTGAAGATGGCAAGTTCAGAAACAGAACCAACTTAATCGACTAAGAGATATTGTTAGTCGACTAAGCGCTTACTGCGGGAAGCCGAGTTCAGAAACAGAACCAACTTAATCGACTAAGAGGAATTGTTAGTCAACTAAAAGCTTACTACCTGAAACTGGGATTAGAAGACAGAACCAACTTAATCGACTAAGAAGTATGTTAGTCGACTAAGAGCTTTCTGTCTAAAAAATTGAATTTGAAGCTAGAAGATAGATTAATGGCTAGAACCAATTTCAAACTGTTTTTAATGGTCAAAAACTATCAAGCACCCATCAGAGATGTTTCTTTTAGTATAAAAACCCTTCCTAACGACTAAAAATAGCATCCATGGCTTCCAAGATCAAAAAGAGCTCAAAAATTACAAAAAACCTTTAGCATACTTTCTGCACTTCACTCCTATCCTTGTAAAAGATTTAAGCACTTCACTTTGTACCACTTAGATCAAGTCAATGATCATAGGTACACCTTTATTTCTCATCTCCTTGATTACTTAGAGTGTGCGAGACACTCTAAGGGATTTATTCAAGCTTGGATTGCTTGATTGGGTGTACAGGTTCTAACTTAGCCTAGAAAAGTTAGTTTTGGGTTTTGGTTGATCCCCGAAAAAATCGTTGTTAAAGGTTGTTGCTGAGCCTATGAAAAACTATTGTAAAAGCTTGGTGGGAGCTTGGGAATTCCACCATTTTTAGTGATTTGATTTCGAAAATCTTTGGTTGAACAATTAAGTTAGTGGATGTAGGTATTTAATCGAACCACTCTAAATTCTGGTGCATTGTCTACTCTGTTTTTGTTTTTATTTTCATTCTTTCATAAATTATTTCCTCATCTTGCTTCAAATTTCTTGTTGTTAATTCTCAACTTGCTCAAAATTAGAAGTCAATTTAGTGAGAGCCACAAAGTGCTATTCAGCCCCCTCTAGCACATTTACTTGGGACCAACATCTTGTGGTCTAGCATTCCACGCCTTGCCCATTCAAGGTTGAAGTTGAAAGCATTCTTGAAAAATAAGTGGTAAGTTTGTTTGATTAAGAAATCAATCGTTGGTGTAGTGGTGTCCAAAAATAAGAATCTCGAAAAAAAAAGTACATTTCATCTAACTTTAATAGAATCCTATTTTTAAGATATGATTATGTTACTTGCTATATGAATTATGTGTTTTTTCGCTTGTGTAATTGGATTGCTTGCTTCCTTTATAAAAGAAAATTTTTGAAATCCATGCTTTACACAAACACATCAATCCAATTAGATCCAACTCCATCAAAATGGGTTAATAATGCACAAGTATCATCAATCTTAGATCGTATGCCCATATCTCCTAACACTTGCATACAATGCACCAATGATTTCCTTTCAACTAGGATGTGGGCTAAACTCCTTATAGATTTTTCGCTCAAAGCATTTGCCACTACATTAGCTTTGCCAAGGTGATACAATAATCTTTAAGCAACTCCATTTATCGAAGTTGCATAAGATTGAGATCTCCTTGCTCAAAGATATACTTAAAACTCTTATGATCCGTACAAATGTCACTAGTCTGACCATAGAGATAATGCCTCCATTTCGTTAAGGGAAATAATATGGCAGCCATCTGTAAGTCATGCATGGGATAATTTTCCTTTTGTCTCTTGAGTTGTCTTGACGCATACGTAATCACTTTGTTGTGCTACATCAACACACATCCAAGTTCCACTCATGATGCTTCACAATAAACTGCATAAACCCCCTATACCACATAACAATCTCAAAACTAGAGCTGTGGTAAGCAAAGTCTTATGCTTCTTAAAGCTCCCATCACATGCATCTATCCGAAGCCATGACTGGTGCATGGGCTTAGTGGGCATAGCCCACTAGGCCCAAGCAAGCCTTTGTATTAGATTCTGTTCCTCATTCCATCAATTGTCTTTAAAACCATGTGTTGTAATTCTCAACGATGAATGTTTCAGTAATATTTTATAGCAACCGGATATTCATATTTGCATTATCTCAAAGTACTGTCATTCATTTCTGTCTCATAAGGGCATCATCATCAATCCACCATATACATACTTCATTTATAACATGACTCTTAGTAGTTTACATTACATATACGTGTACACAGATAAAAGACTCTCAACCGTCAGAGGAGTGACTTTAAGTGAAAGTATCGCTATTGAGATGCCATAATACCTACCAAAAGGACGAGCATACGTGGACACTCAATCTAGGTCCCAATTGCCTCCAAATCTAAAAACATAAAGTTTAAAAACGTGAGTATAAAACTCAGTGAGTGAACATAAGAAGGGAATAAGCAATCGATAAGGAGAACTTGGAATCATGATGCACTTGTTTCAAAAACAATGTAATTGATTTAATTTCTTACTAAAAACCCCTCATTTCAAACTTTTATTAATAACCTCATAGTGTTGCCAAAACCCATGATCAATCCATGAAGTTAAATGGGTGAAAAATATGTCAAAATCATGCAAGGTAGCAAGCATGACAGCAAGTTTCTCGCTGCAGCGAGAAACAATCTCAGTGTGCATATGTTTTGGTTTTTGAAGCATATCTCCCACTACAGAAGTCCAATTTGCATGATTTTTGACCATTAGAAAGCTACGAGGCTGGGCTACAACTTTGATGTTTACCACTTTTCTCAGTTCTGACCGGAAGGTGGTCAAAATCTTCATCAAAGTGAAAGCACTGCACCAGAATTTTGGAACCACCCTAGAGTTTCTAGCTGCAGCGAGAATTCTTTTTCGCTACAGTGAGAAACATGGCTGGTTTATGCCCCCACCACCCGAGAGTTTCTCGCTGCAGCGAGAATGCATTCTCACAAAATTATCTTAATAATAAATAAAAGAGTAATAGTCAAACATGAAATCTCCTTTTATCAACATGGATGTCTAGATTCATTTTGAAAGAATCCTCCTAAAATTATCTTAATTTAAGACAACTCTTGTCTGTAATTAAGACAAAAAAATATCTTATCTTGTCTAAATTGAGACAAATATGTTAAAGCTACCATTTTTGTACACAATTTAATTAAACAAATTAAAACATGCATTCCAACTTAAACAAGTTGAATTCTATGAAGCTAAGTGAAGAATCTATTTGGACATAGATATTCCAAGCTCCAATAAACTTATAATTATTCTTAATCTCATTAAAAATAATTCAAGCTTATTAACCATGAAATCACTCCACCATAGATTCATGGTTGCACTTTTGGATTAACTATAACTACAAGAAACAATTCAATACTTGATATTAATTGTTAGTTATCCAATTGCAAACCTTATATTGTGAACGCTCATAACCATCCAATGACAAAAGGTGAAATTACCGTTTTACCCTTTATGTCAATTTTGTCCCCTAGTTTCAAATTTCATCCAATTAGTGATTCAATACTCTAGATCTAATCTTTTGAGTATCCAGATGTGATGAGTAGCTAAGTCATCAATCCACTTGGCCTAGATTAATCACCAATCTTCTTGAAATCACTAGAAGTGATGTTAATGCTATGAACTCCATTATCTGGATATATTTTTCTAGATGTTCATCTCGATTATAATCCCAAAATACGAAGTCTAGATCAACGCTTTATAATGATCATGCTCATGGTAAATCAAAGATCATAAGGAGATTAAACACGAGTCCACTATCCATCATGATTTCGGTTTTACTATAAGCAAATGCATAAGTGTGAGATCAAGATTTAGGTAACGGTAAAACTTAAATTTTATTCTCACACGATTCCAGTTCATGTTATAGTGTCATTACTCGAAGTCAACCATTTCGATGATTTGAGACTCATCATTTCCTTGAAACGAATCACATTAGTTTCGTTGGAAGTAATTTGAACACTATAGCCTTAATATAATAAAGTGACCAGCTTTATTATATGGCTGTGATCAATTTTTTAGATTCAATTAAAATACATGTCTCCTATGTATGACTCTTCATACAAATGTATTTTAATATCTTAATAGAATCTTGGTACCTTGATAACTAGATAATGAATGCTTACTAAAACAAACTCTTCGTCTTATTATCAAAATGTACTTTCGTTATAAATAAATGAATTTAAGCATGAGAATATACTTGCTTTCTAGGGCACCATATTCTCAAAATTCCTAACACCTAGTACCAAAGAGAGTCTTAGGCACATCCTCTTGCCTAATCCTCAATAGATGTGTCACGACCCAAATTTCAGGCCATGACTGGCGCATGGGCCCAATGGACGTAGTCCACTAAGCCCAAGCAAGCCTATTAATCTAACATGTTCATCATCCCATCATAATTGCGAAGTCATATTTCATAACTTAGAATCAAAATAAAATTAAACATTTGCCAACTCATACTGGCATATCAATTAAGTGTACATTGCCTACAACATGTATCTCAATAATTTACATAAAGTTTGCCTATACATCTCAAAAAGAAGACTTGACTTCCAACGGAGGGACTCGGACGAAGGTATAACTACTGAATGCCGAGACACCTACCAAAAGATGGATATAAGTCTATAAAGACACCTCGTCGTAGTTACCTGTTGCCTCGTGATCTGAAAACATGAAGTTGAAAATGGTGAGTATAATCCCAGTGAGTGAACAAGAAACGGAACAAGCATCAACAAGGGAAAATTTAAAATCATGATGCACTTGCTTCAAAACCATGCAATTTAGTTCTATTCATATTAAAAACCCCTCATCAAGCCCTTAAATAATTAATTACTTGTAATGATGAATCCATACATATCAAATAATTTGAAAAATGAAGGCTTCAGTGATACACAAGCAAGTCAAATACGACAACGAATCTTCACTGCAACGAAAAGGCATTCTCGCTGCAACTACGCTAGAGCGAGAATGAATTTTCATTGTAGTGACGTTAGGATTTAATTATTAGCCGAACGAGGGTTTCTCAACTGGTCGAGGATTTCTCACTAAACCTCCTCGTTTTAAACTTAACTCATTTAATCCTTAATGTTGGAAGTCCATGCTCCGATATGGTAGTAAAGAAGTGAAAGATAAGGCAGCAATTGGACAAGATAGGAGACCAAAACAGAAGGTTTTTCACTGCAGCGAGACAAAATTGTAATCCAGAAACAGAAAGTTTCTCGTTGCAGCGAAATTCAGCTGACGAAACAGAGAGTTTCTCGTTGTAGCGAGAAGCTACAGTGACTATCTCGCTGCAGCGAGAGCCAGTTCTGGTGAAGGTTCTCAAACCCGAGTTGCAGCGAGAATGAATTTTGTTACAGCAAAAATAGAGCAACAAAAGAAAAGTTTCCTCTCACTCAACAAAAGGCCATCCTGCTAAACCAACAAAATAAACATACAGCACATGAAAATTCCCAAAGTGCAATATATCAAATTTCTCATATATGTCAATCATATATCACATTCATAAGTTTTCATTTCATAAGTCTAGATGTGCATAATTACATAGATAAACATCAACATCATCATAATCACACCCGGCTCATGTACATCCCCCCACATCTTGCACATAGCCGGCACCATTGTGTGCATCCCCCCACATCGTGCACAATCAGTGCCATCGTGTACATCCCCCCACATCGTGCACACGGGCACTATCATCATCCATCTCTCATGTTACCATTATCACTGGCATGTGCATCCTCCCACATTGTTCACATACACTGTCACAAGCATTATACACAATATCAATCATCATGCACAACACACACATATATATATCATCATATTGCAATTGTGCATGAATCCATAGCAATCACATATCACAACATAAAACCATTTTGCAAAAGCTTGTTCCCAAGGCACTTGTCTTTATGAAAAACTTGATAATTCATTCAAATAGGTGGCAAATACATTATATTTTCCAAAACAAGTTTTGAAGGCAGTCCACTCACCAATTGATTGTAGAGCCTTTAGATGACTTCAATTCCCCTAATTGTCCAAACGAGATGATGGGGCTTCCTTATAACCTAGGATCACATTAGCATAATCAATAGGTCAATTTACACATTATGAACCCTAAAAGCTATCTCTTAGCTAGCTTTCAATTGCCACATTACATGGCCATCTATGTTCACTATCTTAATCACTAAAAGTAATGAACATACTCAACAACAAAATAGCTCATAAATCCCAATTACTAGCAATTTTTTGCAGCTAAAAATCGAGCTTAGTTCATCACTTACCCTAGGGCTCCTTTATAGTCAAATTCTCTTCCAATAGCTTCCAAATAAATGGTGTAATTTTTTCTCTCTCTCTTTAAAATGCCTAACTAGTGAGAGAAAGTATAAAAATAAGATTTATCAAGGGTTTTGAAGTGAGAGAGTGAAAGAGCACAAGGGTTTATGGAAGGGTGCACCAAAAGCATGAAAATTGGAGCTAGAGAGAGAAAGTTATGGAAGCTTGAAGAAAACTCCCATGGAGGAATTGAAGAAACGTGAGAGGGAGGAAGGAAGAAGAAGACAAGCTGCTGGAAATTTCAAAAAGGTGCTGGAAATTCAAGATATTTATAGGCCAAACTTATCCATTCCCTTAAAATTATGAAATTGCCCTTCCACCAATTAACTTACTCTCCTCCAATCTTTTATGCAATCTTTTTGTTCTTTTGACACTGGGACAAGGTCCATAATGGTCTAAACATACTCGGGGTTCATAAAAACTCAAAATTTGAACCCGAGGTGAAAAATGACCATTTTGCCCCTACTGTGAAAATTATTGTCATTTCTAGTTTTCTTCGTGTTTTCATCATTACACGTCATTTATGCAGTCTTATGCCTATTTAGGCCTTCAAATATCATAAAACATTCTTTTGGAAGCTTATTAGAGAAAATGACGAAACTACCCTTGGCTCGTATTATTACATTTATGCTTAGTTACAAGCCTATAGAGGTAGGGGTCTCACAAGATGATAGGTTGACCTCAAGTTAATCTTAGAAAAGTAGCTTGCTCCTTGGAGCTGATCAAACAAGTCATCAATGTGTGGACAAGGATACTCATTTGTTGTCAATTTTCCACATTCAAGTACACATATCGAACAAGTAATACTGCTACAGTGCATCAACTTTGACAAGATTTTTGACCATTTTCTAGATTGAACTAGGCGAAGTGGTGAACATAAAAGTTGTAGCTTTTTCTCTTTCCAATGGTCCAAGAATCACTTCATTTGGAGCTTTGTAGAGAAAGTTATGGTCAAAATACCGAAAGATGTGCAATGAAAGTGTCACGATCCAACTTCCGGGCCATGACCGGGGCATGGGCTCAATAAACGTAGCCCATTAAGCCCAAGCAAGCCTATTTACATGACATGTTCATTGTTCCACCAAAAGTTACTAAAGGCATATTTCATAATCACAATTCGAAATAATGAAAACCATTGCCAACTCGTAGTGGCAATACCCATTAAAATATACATATATTGTCTACAACATGTATCTTAATAGTTTACATTAGGTTTGTCTATACATATAAAAAAGGAGACTCGATTTCCAGCGGAGAGACTCGAGTGACGTACAACTATTGAATGCCGAGATACATACCAAGAAGGCGACTCTACAAGGGCACCTCGACCTAGTTACAGTGTCACGACCCGACACTCCCTTTGAGCTTGTGACAACCGCCGCGAAGTCTTGGTAAATATTCATTACCCGGTATGTCAACCGAAACCTCGCAAGGCTCTTGCAACAGTTTTCCACTTCCCATGTGAGCAATAGTTACTAAATATCGAGTTTTAAGAGAATATAAACTATTTTAGATCGAAAACAATCAAAATAAAATTTTGACCACACAGGGGTATTTCGGTCATTTTTACCTGAAAATTTCGAAACCTGATAAAAATACAACGTATGGTAGAAAGATATCCATTTCCGATTAAAAATAAATTTTTGTAATCTAAATCATCCATTTGGAGTGAAAAGTTGGCTAATTAGACTAAATAAAAATATTCGATAATATATTCCATTTTCTTATAAAACAATTTTTATAGAACTATGCATAAATAAGTTTTGTAGCGTGAGAACAAAATAAATTCATACACATAGTGATACAGTAAACTAGGTATTCAAAATTATCCTACAGTGGCATATGGGCCCCGAGATAACCAAAAGTGTGCAAGAAGGTTGACTTACGATTTTCAAGGAAGTAAGTCCAAAAGAAATCCTTAATGAAATCGACTGCCTACAAACTTTCCTGAACCTGAAATGGTTAAAAAGAAAGGGTGAGTTTTCATAAACTCAGTGAGTAAACAAAGTCCGTCATTAACTTCTAAAGCCGAGTAAATGGAGACAGTTAACTTTTCATCATACCATAATCCACAACATTTTGTACTTGTTTCAAATTATATATATATAAAACAACACATTTCATTATAATACGCATCTCGACTTATAATTTTCTCAAAAACTTGGCTCGTGCCAAAAATCATACTCGGTGATACCTTGGCCAAGGCATTCAACCGGGTCCGCCAAGGTTATTAAGTTAACAACTACTCATAAAAACATAATTTAGCCATCCCTTGGCATTGGCAGAGTTCATCCTCAAGTGGTGGTTCAACGTGAAGTGAACTCTATCGTACCTTAGGAGATATCCTCCGCGCCTCTCAAACTAAGGTAAATATAACGGGGTTTACCGTGCCCCTCTAATAGGCTAGTCCACGAAAACCCGCCTACTGCAGTGGCTAATTAAAGAACCCACCAATCAATAAAATTTTGACAGCATAACGTGGCTAACATAATACTACCCAACTTGTCAAAGGAAGACAATAGTTTATATATTTCACAACTCAAAAACCCAGCCACGTATGTCATCACGTATTAGTTCATAAATCATCAATTCCAAACATTGGTACGTAAACTTAAATATATAGGCAACATCAAAGGTTGGTCTCCACATACTCTCATTTTCAAAAACATTATTGAATTGTAAAATAATTCATAAACCTTATTCCTTAAATCGATTACTAGTCATAGAACATAAAATTCATTTAGGTTCAATATTCTTAAAATCATAAAATCGATTGTAAAAATACTTTAGATAGATAAGATGAACAGTGGTTACTCACTTTGACGGGAATTTACAACACTCCTAGTCTCGATCCTCGGGTGCAATACCTTTGCCCTTATCCGAGGGCTCACCACCTATACATAATGTGCAACAGGAAATTTAATATACTTATGCTAAATCGTCACAAAACTATTCTATGTTCTATATGAATGCATGCAATGAAATGGGAGGTGTTCGGCCTATCGCGCACTATACACTATTTAATCGGTCTAAACATCCAATTCGATTCCAATTAATTTATTGCACTTTCAGTACTCCCCAAAATTCCACACACTTCAATAAAAATCTATTCTAAGTGCAATTACCAAAATATCCCTCATTATGGTGCAAATTGCTAACTAACGCGAGTAAAATTTTTCGGTACCCGTTTTCGATTTTCGGTATTCCTAAGCACCAAATACATCTAAATGGCATGAAAAACAACCAAATTCATCATCAATCCTCACCCATAAAATTCAGCCAAGATAGGTTCTATAATGGGCATGTGGATTTCTTGCTTAATTTTCATACTAAATGTTACTAAACACCTAAAAACACTAAATTACTTTGAAATTCAACTAAATTCATCACCAACTTTCTCTCTCTAAATCTGGCCAGCATATTGCCCCTCATGAAAACTTGAATTTAATTCATGGAAAATGGAAAAGAATGCATGGGCAAGATGAATTTCAAGCTTAATATTAAAAATCTTACCTTTAGTCACCAATTTCTTGAAAATTCAACAAATTTTCCTTAGTTTTTCCTCCCTAGGGTTTTTCTTTTCTTTTCTTCTCTTTTCTGCAGGTGCTGGTCGGCCTTGAAATGCTGAGTGGAAGAGTGTGGGCTGGTTTTTAAATGGCAATATAAAAATATTAAATTTTTGACACATGTCACCTTTTTATTGGTCCACTTGTTTTAACTTAATTTTTAAGCCTTTTCTCACCACCACAAATGCTCTAATATTTATCCATAGCATAAAATAATAATAGGTAGAATTCTGGAGCTTGACAAATGTCATGGTGGTGCAAAATTACAATTTTGCCACTAGGGTGGTAAAATTTCCATTTTACCCCTATGCTCTGAAAAATACCGAAATTACAATTTTTTTTCACTTCTTAACCTCAAATCATACTCCAATACTCAAATCGTACTCTAATAAGTCAAATGGGGTCAAAAAATCTTTTCAAAAAATTTCTATTTTGTCCCAGGTGGCAAATGACCATTTTACCCCTAGATAGTGAAAATTTCAGTCTGACTCCAAATTGATCCTCGAACTCCAAATCACCATATTAAACCATTCTGGTACTTTAATATCCTTAATTTCATCTCAAATTCTCTATTTGATATAGTTTGAGGCTTAAATCAACTTTGTTGTACCTTTAGGTACAATACCTACTTTTGTAAATTTTTCGGGACTCTCCTAGCGTGCAATCATGCTATCATCACATGTATGTCATGACAAGTATTTTATAAGGTCGGGCTTTACATACAGACTGCCTCCTGATATGAAAACATGAAGTTGAAAACGGTGAGTATAAACTTAGTGAGTGAACATAAGAAGGGAACAAGCAATCAATAGGAAGGATTTGAAAATCATGATGCACTTATTTCAAAACAATGCAATTTAGTTTCATTCTTATTAAAACGTCTCGTTAAACCTTTAAATGATTAATCCCTTGATAGCAATGATTCCATGCATAACAAAGAATTTGAAGAATGAGAGCTTCAGTGATATACAAGCAAGTCAAATGAAACGACCGGTCCTCGCTGTAGCGAAGTTTGGGCTCAAGTTATTAGCTGAACGAGGGTTTCTCAACTGGTCGAGGGTTTCTCTTTAAAATTCCTCATTTCAAACTTAATTAAAAAAACCCCTAAATGTTGGGAGTCCATGATCAGCTATGGTGTAATTGAAATAGGAAAATATGGCAAAACCAGCAAGATAGCATAATGGATAGAAAGTTTCTCGCTGCAACAAGATTTTTTCTCGCTGCAGTGAGATTCAAGTGGCCAAAACATAAAGTTTCTCACTATAGTGAGAGGCTCCAGTAAATTTTTCGACACAGCAAGAATAGGTCAGGTAAACCCCTCAAACCCAAGAGTTTCTCACTGCAGCGAGAAACAGAACACCAAGAAAAAAGTTTTCATTCCCCTCAAGAAAAGGCCATCTTACTGAAATGACAAAAGCAACATGAAACACAAATAAATTCCCAAAGTTCAACATGTCAAATTTTCACATGCATTGCAACCATATATCACATTCATGAACTTTTATTTCATAAACATATATACATATATACATAGATAAACACCAATACCACCATCGTCTTACCCAGCTCATGTGCATCCCCCCACATCGTGCACAGTTTGTGCCATCGTGTGCATCCCCCTCCATCGTGCACACGCATGATTATAATTATCACACAATATCAATTATCCATGCACCATATATATATATATATCAACATAATGTAGTAGTGCATGAATCCATAACAGCCACATGTTACAGCATAGAAACAATTTATCAAGGGCTTGTTCCCAAGGCACCCGTTTTTAAGAAAAGTTGGATAAAATCATTTAGTGCAAATGCATTCACATTCCCAAAAAAATTTTGAAATGCAAGTTCACTCACCGGTATTTTGTTGAACCTTTAGTCGACTCTAACTTCCCTAATGGTCCAAATGGGGCGATGGGGATTCGTTGGAACCTATTATCACATTAACATCACCATTAAGTCAATTCACATACTTATAAATTCTAAAAGCTTTCTCTTAGCTAGCTTCCAATTTCCATTTAAGCGGCTATCTATGTTCACTATCCTAATCACTCTAAAGTGAATGAACAACCTCAACTACCAAAACACCAATAAGTCTAAACACTGATCATTTTAAACATTAAAAATTAATTCTAATTCACTACTCACCTTGGTAGCTTTGTATTTCAAATTCTTTCCAAAAACTTTCAAGCTATTATTGAAGCTCCCTCTTTCTCTCTCTAAAACACCTAGCTAGTGAGAGAAAGTATGGAAATAAGATTTTTCAAGGGTGAGAAAGTGAAAGAGCACAAGGGTTCTATGCAAAAGTGCACAAAAGTTTGAAAATTGGAGCTATTTTGAGAGGAGTTGTGGAGGTTTCATATCAAGCTTCCTTGGAGGATGAAAGCAACCTGAGATGAGAAAGAAGAAGAAGAAGAAGCTGGTGGAGAATGAAGAAGCTACTGGAAGAAAAAAATATTTATAGCTCAAGCTTATCCAACTCCACTTAAATTACGAAAATACCCTTAACAAGTTAGCTTGTTCTTCTCCAATCTTTTGTGCAATCTTTTTACTCTTTTGACACCAGGACAAGGTCCATAATAGTCTAAAAGTACTAGAGTTCACAAAACTTAAAATTTTGCCCCTATTGTGAAAATTATTGTCACTTTCAGTTTTCTTCATGTTTTCATCATTATACATCATTCATTCGGTCCTTATGCCCATTTAGACCTTAAAATATTAGAAAACCTTCTTATGGAAGCTTATTGGAGGAAATGACGAAATTACCCTTAGTCCATGTTATCACGTTTACTTCTAATTACGAGTCTATAGAGGTCGAGGTCTCACAGAAAGTTTGCACCTTCAAATTGCTTTCTTTCTTTTACTAAAATTCTTCTTCCATCAAACACCTACAAAAGCACAAATAAATCAATAACAACCTATCTTAACCACATTAACACCAAATTAAGCATAAAATTAACTAAGATTAGATTAACTTACCTAAAACAACTAACCTAAAATAATTAAATTAAATCTACTGATTTCTATGTATTACTACAAGAACTAAGCTAAATTACTATCAAAATTAAGCCCAAATAACTCTATATCGTAGAGTTATCAAGCTTCATATGTTTGTTTTTCATCTCTCTCTCCACTAATGTAGGCTAGCACTTAACTAAGGATCCTTAGGACTCTATTTAGCTTGTAATGTATGGCTAGGGTCAAGGCAGGATATGGGAAAATATGTAGCTCAAATCATCTAAGCACATAATTGTTTTAGGACCTATATAGACTTATTTTTCTTCAACAAGTATATTGTTTTCTTTTCCTTTCACTTTTCATTCATTAAACATTTTTTTTCCAATTCAGCACCCTTAAACTTGTTTCTTTCATTGGTAGTGGGATACATGCTTCACAAGAATTTTGCAGTTTTCTCTACACTTCATCTTTTCAACTTTTTCATCAAATAGCTCAACATATATTTCCTAAAACAATATATATGCTTAGGAGTGAGGGTCATAAAATTGGAAAATTGTTGAAAGGCTAAGCTAATTTATGCATGTTTTTAATCAAAGAAAATGACAATTTAAGCTCAAAAGGGCATACATAGGATAAAAATGTAACTAGGTTAGCTTGAAAGGCTCAATTGGTCTAAAGATGGCCTAAGTCATATCCTTAACTAAGTATAGCCTATGATTTCACCTCAAGGAAGAGTCAAACAAATTCTAGAGCTTTAAACATGGTTCAAAAATCTACATTTACATAAACATTCTCTAAAAGTACATAATATTTCACTACAAGATATATAGTACTCAATTATACAAATCTGATCCGATCATGATACTAAACATAAGAATTCTCATAACATTCAAAAAATATTCATGTTTACTATGAGCAAAAGATCAACAAGATAATTGGTTGTCATCATTGGATAAGTAGATCAAGTAAATTGGCACTACTAACTCTAGTTCAAAATCTTGAAATATACATAAAATTATCACAAAAATGAATAACAATAAAACCCTCCCCTAAACTTTAATTGCACATTGACTTTAATGTGAAACGCTAAAAAAGGATAAGGACATTAAACACCCATATTAATGGTGATAGTGCATTGAAAGTTATAATTTTCTTTCTTCTTATCTTCATACCTTTTAAACTTGCATACTCAACAAAACAAGCTAGGGAGAGGTTATCACTACTTATTTAAATAAAAAAATAAAAACTAACTAAAATAACAACTAAATCTAAAAGGATATAGCTTGAGTTGTCTCCCAAGAAGCACCTTTTTATAGTTATTAGCTTGACTATGAAAACCCCTTTTTCACTTCTTCATCATTATGCTTAAGGCTTTGTTTCTTTACCTTGAATGCTCCAATAAGCATACTAAAAATCTCAATAAAGCCATAAGATAAAAATTTTACCACTTTAAAGATTTTCCATGAATATGATTGAAGTTGCCATGGTAAAAGATGGAGGCATGAACTAGAAAGTACTACTTGATGTCCAACCTCAAAATCAAGATCATTGGAAGGTGGTAGATTATGCTCATCATAACACTACTTAGTTTTGAGATGTGGTGGCAGTGGCTCTAACTCAAGAGTTGGTGCTTGCTTACTTGGAGGTGGTGGAGTAAGATTGCCTTTACCTTCATTAGCTAAGTTCACTTTATAGCACTAATCTGTGGGTGAAAGATACTTAGTTGCATTGAACATAGTAAATTCAACTACCTTCTTTCCAACTCTGAACCTTGTTTTTCCTTCCTTTCCATCAATAATTGTGCCTAGGATAGGTAAGAATGGACGTCCCAAGATTAATGGAATTTCCACATCTTCTTCCATCTCAAGCATAATGAAGTCCACTAGAATGTAGAGATGCCTAACTTTAATCAACACGTCCTCTATAATCACAACTAGGTACTTGATGGTTTTGTCTGCTAATTGAAAAGAAACTGTAATAGGTTGTATCTCATTAAGTCCAAGTTTCCTAGCAATTAACAAAGGCATAATGGAAACACCAACACCCAAATCACACAAATCTTTAGAAAATTTAAAACTGCTAATAGTACAAGGGATAGCAAAACTCCCTAAATCCTTAAGCTTTGCTAAAAGCTTATTTTGGATTATAGCAATGCATTCTTTAATAAATGTAACCGTTTCAAAGTCTTCCAATTTCCTATTATTGGTCAACATGTCCCTCAAAAACTTCATGTAGCTTAACATTTATTCCAAAGCTTTAACTAAAGGGATATTGATGGAAAGCTTCTTGAATACCTAAGAAAACTTTGGGAACTGCTTGTCAAGTTTTTACTTTTGAAGGCATTGAGGAAAAGGTGGTGGTGGTGGGCTTGCTTTTTTATTTTTCTCTTGAAACTGTTTGTTAGTGCTCACAATTTCTATTTCATTCTCAACTAACTCTCTCTGTTATTTAGCTTACTTGGAATTGCTTTAAACCTCTTTTCTGGTCCTTAGAGTAATGGCCATGACTTGTTCTTCACCTTCCTTTCTTGGATTGCCTTTCTATAACTAGGTAATGTTCCTTGAGCTCTGTTGTTTAATGAGTTGGCAAGTTGACCAACTTGGGTCTCAAGGTTTCGAATTGATGCTGCTTGGTTTTGAATGAGAGTTACTTGATTTCGACGAATGGCATCATTCTTTGTCATGAACTGTATCAGCAAATCCTCTATAAATGGTTTTTATTCTAGGATAGGCACTCTTGCTTGCTATTGGAACCCAAGAAGCATGTTTGGGCTTTGAGCTAAAGATGACCCTTGATTGTTACCCCAAGAAAAGTTAGGATGGTTCCTCCACCCTGGGTTGTAGGTGTTGAAGTAAGGATTGTTATATTATTTGTTCCCCATAAATTGCACTATTTCTATTCTACTTGGGCATTAATTGCTTGCATGCTCATCTCCATAATACTCATAAACTACAAAAAGACTTTGAATTGAATTAGCACCAAAAGATTTTAAGTTTCTTAGTTAGAATTGCTACCTATGATGATAATGTCATAGAAGCATCAACATGATAAACTCTAGCTTCTCTCTTATGCATTGATTGCTTTGTTGGCCAATAATACTTGTTTATAGCTATCACCTCCAAAAAATCATATGCCTTATACATTGACTTAGCTGTTAAAGCTCCTCACATAGCGACATCAATGGTGGTTCAAACATGACCACTCAATCCACTATAAAATGTTTGCACTTGTAACCTCTTTGGAAGACCATGATGAGAGCACCGCTTAAACAAGTCCTTGTATCGTTCCTAGGACTCATACAATGATTCAAAATCTAGCTACATAAATAATGTGATATCATTCCTCATTTTCACTATCTTAGATCATCTCATGTTGTTATAGATCTAATAAAAAGTGCATTCATCCACTCTTTAGCTTTGTCCCTCAATGAAAAAGGGAAAAGCCTCAAACAAATTGCATCATTAGTGACACCATTGTGTTTAAAGGTATCACATACTTCAAGAATTTTGAAATATAGGCATTTGGAAGACCATCAAACTAGACTAAAGTTTGAATCATGGCAATGATAGTTGGCTTGATCTTGAAATTGTTGGCTTGAATAGCAAGCCTCCAAATCCTCGACAGAATTCCTTAAAACGATGGACCAACGTAATCCCTTAAGCAATGATTTTTAGCTACTACTTGCTCTTGGATTTGCTGCTCACCCTGTTAATCAGCCATTGTATTTGTTTCACCAAAACCTTCTTGATTTTCTCATCAAAGTCTTTGGAATGTTTTGTCAATCTCTAGGTCACACAGTATAATCTCCAATCTTTTTACTCTTCTCATACAACGACAAATGAACTTGAAAAACAAAGAAAAGTAAACTCAAATTAAGACTAATATGTTGAATTTTAATATTAGCTAAACAAATAGGAAAACAAATCCCCGACAATTATGCCACTAGGTAGTGTTCTTTAAGCTTTGTTGTTTAATAAATTGGCAAGTTGATCAACCTGAGTCTCAAGGATTTGAAGTGATGATGCTCGACTTTGAAAGAGAACTACTTGACTTTGGATGATGCTATCATTCTGTGTCATGTACTACCTCAGCAAATCCTCTACAGCTAGCTTTTTATTTTAGATAGGCACTCTTCCTTACTGTTGAAATCCCAAAGGTGCATTTGGCCTTGAACTTGAGGTTGACTCTTTATTATTAGCCCAAAAGAGGTTTGGATGGCTCTTCCACCCTAGGTTGTAAGTGTTGGAGTAGGGGTTATTTTGATGTCTATTCCCCATAAATTGAATTGTTTCTATCAAACTTAGACACTAATGGCTTGCATGATCATCTCCACAATACTCGTAAGCTACAAATCGACTTTGAAAAAAGTTAGTGCTAAAAGATTCAACTGTCTTAGTTAGAACTGCTACTTGTGTAGATAATGCCAAAAAAAATCTACATCATGAATTCCAACTACTTTCCTATGCATTGATAGCTCAACTAGCTACTAGTAGTTGTTTACAGCCATCTCTTCCAACAAATCACATGCCTTATCGATTGATTTAGCCATTAAAGCTTCTTTTGCAATGACATCAATGGTAGTTCGAACATGACCACTCAAACCATTATAAAATGTCTGCACTTAAGCCACTTTAGAAAACCATGATGAGGACAATGCCAAAGTAATGCTTCTATCTTTCCCAAGCCTCATACAATGACTCAGAATCTTGCTGCATAGATGATGTAATATCATTCCTCATTTTCGTTGACTTGGCTAGAGGAAATAACTTAGCAAGGAGCTTTTAGGCTAGATAATCCCATGTTTTTATTAGTTTAGTAGCGAATGCATTTAGGCATGCTTCAGCTTGATCCCTTAATGTGAAAGGGAAAAGCTTCAAACTAATTGCATCATTTGTGACACCATTGTGTTTGAAAGTATCACATATCTCCAAATAGTTTAATATATGGTCGTGTGGATAATGATTTGGTAGAACCCCAAACTAGACTGAAGTTTGAATCATGGTGATGATGGCCGACTTGGTGTTGAAATTGTTGGCTTGAATAGCTGGCCTTCGAATGCTTGATGGAATCCCTTCCACCATTGGAACAAAATAATCCCTTAAACAATGATTTTCAACTAGTACTCGCTCTTGGATCTACTGTTCATCTTGTCGATCAGTCTTTATATTTGTTTGATAAAAACCTTGTCCATTTTCTAGTCAAAGTTTGACAAATGTTCTCTTAATTTTTGGATCAGAAGGTAAAATCTCTAAGCTTTTTGCTCTTCTCATACAACGATGAATCGAACTTGAAAAACAGAGAAATAAGACCTAAATTAAGATTAATTTGTTAATTTTTAATATTAGTAATTAATAAAGAAACAAAATCCCTGGCAACAGCACTAAACACTTGTTGAATTTTCATGCAAATGCACATTATCGCAATCAAGTAATATAGTAGAAGTAGAGTATCATTCCCACAGAGATTTGTTCCTAAATTTTTACTAGATACTAAAATCTTATAACAAATCAAATCTTATTTAAGTAACCGAAACTTGGAGAAAATTGATTAAAAAAAAATTAAAATAAACACTAAATTATCCAACAAAAATTAAATATATCTGAGAAAGACAATTTATTAAAAGCCTAGGATTTTGGGTTCATTCAACACTTCATTTGATACTAGCTTCTCTTATTATTTATCTTTTTGGCTGGTTTTACTAACCTAGGATCTAATACTATGTACAAATCTCCGTCGAGATGCTTGCATAAATACCTAACTTAATTAGTTCACTACATGTATATAGGATTCAATTAAATTAAGTTTATTAAGCTAGTGTCCTAAGTTGGCTATGTATGGCAATTGGCGTATGTCTACTCGAATTGCGAATCAGATCACTTAAGTGATGAAACATACACTATTCAAATCTTAGTCCAATCGAAAATCTCTTTGTTGAGTTTCAATTGGATTCACAATTCAATTAATTGTTTGTCAAGCAATTAAAGGCATTAAGAACATATTTCAATAAGCAAAACTAAACTCATTCATGATAAATAAAAGAGAAACTAATATTCAAACTACATGTTGAAATCCACCATAATCTTATAAAAACAAATTAGTTCATGATATCTAAAGAAAACATTATGTAAAGAAATTTAGGCATGAATTCAAGTCAAAGAAAATAATAATAACACAAAATAGCGAAAGAAACAAATGTTAAAGCTTCGTGATCTCGAATCTATCTCAATTGCTCTTGTTTTCTTGCTTGATTTTTACCTAAAAATCTTTAGAAAAGCTGTAAACATTCTCTCTCCTGAATGCTCTAAAAAAGGTCTTTTTTTAGGTTTAAATTAACCTAATTTCCATATTCCCACATAGTAATGTTGGCTCCATTAGTTTTTGATGATAATAAAACATTCCCATTCACTTATGTCTAACTATGCCACTTGAGTGTGCAAGATGAAAAATGTATGCCAATAATAAAATAATCACTAAAATACAAACATCAAATCCCATAAGAATGAGGAGTTACATTTGAGCCACAAAATAGAAGCCATTTAGTCGGATAATCAAGGGAGTAAGTCAACTAAACTCAAAAGTGAAGATGGCCAGTTCAGAAACAAAACCAACTTAATCGACTAAGAGATATTGTTAGTCGACTAAGTACTTACTACCAAAAGCAGAGTTCAGAAATAGAACCAACTTAATCGACTAAGAGGAATCGTTAGTCGTCTAAGAGCCTACTACCTGAAACTGGGATCAGAAGATAGAACCAACTTAATCAACTAAGAAGTACATTAGTCGACTAAGAGCTCTCTATCTGAAAATTTGAATTTGAAGTTAGAAGACAAATTAACAGCTAGAACCAACTCCAAACTATTTCCAATGGTCATTAACTGCCAAACATTCATTAGAGTTGTTTTTCCACATATATAAGGCACTCCCAATGGCTAAGAAATGGATCCAAGGCTTCCAAGATCAAAAAGAGCTCAAAATTTGCAAAAACCTTCAGCATACTTTCTGCACTTCACTCCTATCCTTGTAAAAGATTTAAGCACTTCACTTTGTACCACTTAGATCAAGTCAGTGATCATAGGTACACCTTTATTTCTCTTTTTCTTGATTACATAGAGTGTGCGAGACACTCTAAGGGGTTTATTCAAGCTTGGATTGCTTGATTGGGTGTATAGGTTCTAACTTAGCCTAGAAAAGTTAGTTTTGGGTTTTGGTTGATCTCGGGAATACCCATTGTTAAAGGCTATGGCTAAACCTGTGAAAAGCCATTGTAGAAGCTTGGTGGGAGCTTGGGAATTCCACCGTTTTTAGTGATTTGATTTTGAAAATCCTTGATTGAACAATCAAGGTAGTGGATGTAGGTCTTTGACCTAACCACTCTAAATTCTGGTGCATTGTCTACTCTATTTTTGTTTTTATTTTCATTCTTTCTTAAATTATTTCCTCATCTTGCTTCAGATTTCTTGTTGTTAATTCTCAACTTGCTCAAAACTAGAAGTCAATTTAGTGAGATCCAAAAAGTGTTATTCATCCCCCATTTAGCACATTTACTTGGGACCAATAAGTGGTATCAAAGCTTATCCCTCTTCTTAAGGCTTAACATCCTAAGGGAGATCCTAATGGCTCTTAAAAAATCAGTAGTTGCTGAGGGACAATCAACAAACAGACCACCTCTGTTTGATGACTCAAATTACCCCTATTTGAGTACTAGAATGTTAATATATATATAAGGGTAATAAACTATGAGATGTGGGATGTTATTACTGATGGACCTTTCATTCCCTCAAACTTAAACGTAGTGACCAACGAGATGCTTCCTAAGCCAAGGTCTTAATGGACTGAAGCTGAAACCAAAAGAGTCCAACCAAATTTTAAGCCAATCAATACACTGCATTATGCTTTAACTCCCACTGAATTCAACAAAGTGTCAAGCTGTACTATAGCTAAACAAGTGTGGGACAAACTTAGAATTATTTATGAAGGGACTTCACAAGTCAAGGAGTCCAAAATAGCTCTCTTAACCCACAACTATGAGATGTTTAAGATGGAACTTGGTGAAGATATCACCAGCATGGTAGACAGGTTGACAAACATCACGAATAAACTCAGTCAACTAGGCAACTAATTCTCGAACATGAAATTATCAAACGACTTTTTAGAAGCCAGCCTAAAAATTGGAAGGCAAAGGTGACTGCCATTCATGAAGCCAAAGACTTAAATGCCATAACCCTTGATGAAATTTATGGGTTTCTTCTCACTCACGAGCTGGAACTCAAGGAAGAAGAAGAAGAAGACATGAGAGAAGCTAAAGAAAAGAAGAATAACATTGCCTTAAAAGCTAGCATCCTAGAAGAAGAATTGGATAGTCTATTTTATGATGATGATGAGGAACTGGCTATGGTTGCAAAAAGGTTTAGAAAGCTTATGGGCCAAAGAGACTGGAGATCGACTAAGAGAGGGTATAGAAGAGATCAAGGCTCTTCATGGAGAACCAAAAATAAAAACGAGTCCAATAAGAAGGAAGAGCTTATATGCTTTGAATGTAAGAAGCTAGGACACTTCAGATAAGAATGCCCCTTGCTGAAGGAGGAAACACAAAAAAAAAATAAACAATCGAAGAAGGTAATGGTGGCTGCAACTTGGTCAGATAGTGATACTTCAAATTTTGATGCTGAAGAAAGAGCAAATTTATGTCTGATGGCAAGGGATGATGAATCCGAGGTATCTCCAACTTTTTATGATATCTCTATTGATGAACTTTAAGAAGAGAACGAATGTCTTTATGATGAATTTGGAAAACTTACTTCAAAATACAAGATTTTAAAGAAAAAGACTGCAATTCTTAAGATAGATTTAGAAAATATTAGACATGACTTTAATTCTATTTTTGAACAAAGAAACATTCTTCAAACAAAACTAGAACATTCAAAAATAGATTATGAAATTCTAAAATTGGAATTGGAAAATAGAATTGAAGGTTTACAAAAAGCAATTGAAGAAAATGTTGCTTTTAAGAATATGAGAAAAGAAACTTCAAGAAGAAATACATACTTCAAGAAAAATTCTGATGAGTTATCATCTGGATGTTATATTTCTGATAGAATTAGTCATTTATCCTATGACTGCTATAAAAAGGGAAACATGCTGGAAACAAGAAAGATGTAGGTTCCAAAAGGATCCTATATTGCAGCTAACCTTCAAGGACCCATCAAGGTATGGGTACCTATTAAGAAAAACTAAAAATTTATTTTACAGGTTGAGTCGAACCTAAAAAACGCATGTTCAAGAGCTCAACTGAATGAAAAACAGCCTTGGTATATGGATAGTGGCTGCTCAAGGCACATGACTGGAAACGAAATGCTGTTTGCTCAGCTAGACAAGAAAAAGGGAGGTACCATATCTTTTGGTGATGATTCGAAAGGTAGAATTCATGGCATAGGAATGGTTGGTAAGAACTCTCAAACTCAAATTAGTCACATGTTGCTGGCTAAAGGTTTGAAACACAATTTATTAAGTATCAACCAATTATGTGACAAAGGTTTTAAGATATGCTTCAACTCAAATAAATGTGAAGTGATAGACGTAAGTACTAACAAAGTTTCATTCATAGGAAAAAGAATTAAGAATGTGTATGCTATATTTCTTGAATACCTTGAGATTAATTGTGAAACATGTCTTATGGAAAATATTGAAAATGATGGTCGGTTATGGCATAGGAGACTTGGACATGTGATGTCACGACCCGGAACATCCCTTAGGCCCATGACAATCGCCGCGACGTTCCGATTGACACTCATTACTCGGAATGCTAACCGAAACCCTGCAAGGCTTACATATCAGTTTCTTTCCTTTCCTGTGAGCAATCGTCGTTAAACATTCCATTTTAAACAATTACAGGGCGTTTTCGGCTCAAATAAATCCAAAGATAATTTAATTTTTTTTAAAGGATTTAGAGACAAATATCACTATTCAAAATATTGATTAAAATATAGCATTTTTATATAAAACAATATTTATAGAAACACGTGTAAGAAATCTTTTGTAATGTGTAAGTAAAATAAATTCATACATACAAAAATTTACTAAGTTATAATGTACAATAATGGTTACAATAACAAGTGGCCCAAAATACACCCAGTGTGTGCTAAAAAGTTTTGATATGCTGAAGCTAAAGTCAATAAGCACTCCAATGAGTCCCTCTACCAAGCTTGATAAAGATGAAAAAGGGAAGAATGTTGATCAAAAGCTTTATAGAGGTATGATTGGATCCCTGTTGTACTTAACTGCTAGTTGGCCCGGTATTTAATTTAGTGTATGTTTGTGTGCACGGTATCAATCACAACCTAGAAAGTCACACTTGACTTGTCACGACCCAAATTCTGGGCCCAATGGACGTAGTCCACTAAGCCCAAGCAAGCCTATTAATCTGACATGTTCATCATTCCATCATAAACTACTAAGTCATATTTCATAACTTAGGATCAAAATAATATCAAACATTTCCACCTCATACTGGCATACTAAAAAAGTGTATATACATTGTCTACAACATGTATCTTAATAATTTATATTAGGTTTGTCTATACGCAATAAAAGAATACTCGACTTCTAGTGAAAAGACTCGAACGAATGTACAAGTACTGACTGTCGAGACACCTACCAAAAGATGGATATAAGTCTACGAGGACACCTCGTCCTAGTTACCAGTTACCTCTTGATCTGAAAACATGAAGTTGAAAACGGTGAGTATAAACCCAGTGAGTGAACAAGGAAGGGAACAAGCAACAATAAGGGAGGATTTAAAATCATGATGCACTTGTTTTAAAATAATACAATTTAGTTTCGTTCACATTAAAACCCCTCATTAAACCCTTAAATAATTAATCATTTGAAATCATTAACCCATACATAACAAACGATTTAAAAAAAATGAAAGCTTCAATGATACACAAGCAAGTCAAATGCCACAACGAATCTTCTCTACTGTAGCGAGAATGCCATTTCGTTACAGCGTTGTTGGGGTTTAAGTTAGTAGCCGAACGGGGGTTTCCCAACAGGCCATGGGTTGCTCACCAAACCTCCTCATTTTAAACTTAAATCATTTATTCTGTAATGTTGGAAATCCATGCTCAAATATGGTAGCAAAGAAGTGGAAAATAGGGCAACAATTGATCAAGATGTGAGACAAAACAGAAAGTTTTTTGTTGCAGCGAGATTCATTCTCGCTGTAGTGAAATTTCTACCCCAAGTCAGAAATTTTCTCCCTACAACGAGAATGCTATAGTATTTTCTCGCTGCAGCAAGAATGCATTCTCGTTGCAGCTAGTTTCTGGCCAGCCAACCTTCAAAAACCCGAGAGTTTCTCACTTAGCGAGAATGATTCTCGCTGCAGCGAGAAACAGGGCACCAATGAAAAATTTCCCTTCCTCCCAAAGAAAACCACCCTGCTAAAATGTCCAAAACCAATAAGAAACACATAACAACTTCCCAAAGTTTAACATACCGAATTTCACATACATTACAACCATATACCATTACTCATAAATTTCTTCTAACACACATGTTTATGTATGTATATATATATACATATACCCATCATCATCATGCACACCATCCCATCATCACCAGCTCATGCGCACTCCCTACTCGCACATGGCTGGGTCATCACCGGTTTTTACGCACTCCTTACTCGCACATAATCGAGTCATCATCGGCTTATGCGCACTCCCTACTCGTACATAGCCGAGTCCATATAATTTCACAACAATATATTCGTACGTATATACATATATCAATATAATGTAGCAGTATAGGGATCCATAATAGCCACATATCACAACATAACCCATTTCTCAAAAGCTTGTTCCCAAGGCACTCATTTTTAAGAAAAGTTGTATAACATCATTCAAACGCTTTGTACAAACAATCACATTCCCCAAAACGAATTTGAAATGCAGTTCACTCATCGGTATATTGTTGAACCTTTAGCTAACTCTAATTCCCTTAATGATCCAATTGGGGTAATGGCGCTTCATTAGAACCTAGAATCACATTAGCATCAGAATTATGTTAATTCACACACTATAAACCCTAAAAGCAATCTCTTAACTATCTTTCAATTGCCATTTTAAATGGCTATCTATGTTTACTACCTAATCACATTAGAGTCAATACACAATCTCAACAATAAACTCACAAATCAATCACTAAACCTTATCAACACTTAAAACTCAATTCTAATTTACTACTCACCTTGATAGCTTTGTAACTTTGAAATTCTTTCCAATAAATCCTAAGCTTATTATAGGGTTTTCTTTCTCTTTCTCTCTCTAAACACTTAGCTAGTGAGAGAAAGTATGGAAGCAGGATTTTTCAAGGGTTTTAAAGTGAGAGAATAAAAGAATACAAGGGTTCTAGTCAAAAGGGCACAAAGATATGAAAACTAGAGCTAGAGAGAAAAAATTATGCAAGCTCCATATCAAGCTTCCATGGAGGATGGATGCAACGTGAGATGGGAAGAGGAGAAGAACAAGAAGCTGCTGGAAGGAGAAGATATTTATAGCCCAAGCTTATCCACTCTCTTAGAAATTACGAAAATGCCCTTAGTAAGTTAACTTGTCCTTCTTCACCCCTATATGAAATCTTTTTTACTCTTTTGACACTGGGACAAGGTCCATAATGGTCTAGAAATGTTCGGGTTGATGAAAACTTAAAAATTTTGACCCGAGGTGAAAATGACCATTTTACCCCTACCGTGGAAATCATCAAATTTTTTTGTTTCCTTTGTCATTTTACCCTTGTTTAATTATCCATTTATGCCTTAGACCTATTTAGGCCATAATATTGTTTAAAACTTACTTTTAGGGGCTTACTAAGAAAATGACGAAATTACCCCTGGCCCGTGTTAGTGCGTCTATGCCTACTTACGAGCCTATAGAGGTCAAGGTCTCACATGAATGTTGTAAAAAGAATCTTTAGGTACCTTATAGACACAAAAAATTTAGGATTATGGTATCCTAAAGGAACATCCTTCAATCTTATTAGATATTCAGATGCAGACTTTGTTGGAAGCAAAATAGATAGAAAGAGCACTAACGAAACATGTCAGTTTCTAAGAGATATGCTTGTTTCTTGGTCAAGTGAAAAACAAAACTCAATTGCACTCTCCACAGCTGAAGCTGAATATATTTCTTTAGGTAGTTGTTGTGCTCAGATTTTGTTGATTAAACAACAATTAAAAGACTTTGGAATAATCTTGCATATTGTACCAATATTCTATGATAACACAAGTGCCATCAACATCTCAAAAAATCCTGTCCATCACTCTAGGTCAAGCATCACTATATTAGAGACCATGCGATGAAAGGAGACAATAAGATTGAATTCGTTAACACATTACAACAATTAGCTGATATATTTACCAATCCTCTAAATGAGGAAAGATTTTGTGAAATTAGGAGAAATTTAGGGATGGTTAATGTGCAGGAGCTGTAAGAAAGTTTCTGAGCTTTTTATTCACAAGATAGTAGGCACTTAGTTGATTAAGAGAATCGCTTAATCAACTAAGAGTATTCTATCTCCTTAAATAATAAGACTTAGTCAAAAAGAGATTAGACTTAGTTAGTTAAGGAACCAAGATAGAATGAATAAAATAATAAAAGGAAATAGAGATAGGCTACGAGGTGAAGAAAAAGAAAAGAAAAACTGCATAACTAAAAAATTAAAATGAGAGGCAAATTTTTTAATTTTGAAAAAGGGGTACCAACCATATTTAAAGAAGGAGAGACTAACGGTTTTTGAGAAAAATTAATCTCTCTTAACTCATTCTTTTTTCATTTTCTTTCATCTGAAACAGACCTTCTTGAAACTAAAATCCTTCCTTCTCAAACCCACGAAACCCCAACCATGAAATTGTTCAAAACCTAAATGGCCAAAATCACATTAACTAGTAGTGCTTTGGAAAACAAGAAGGGAAAGCGACCTATGAAAGAGTATCCACAAGCAAAAATTCAGAAGAAGAAAAAGAAAGTCGAGTCTACGTCTATGATTGAGAGAATTGGGAAAAAGTAGAAAGAGAATGAGCTAGAATCAGACAAAAAGAAAGAAAAAGAAAAACTCTCCAAGAAAGGTAATCTTTCGTCCTCAAAGTTTAGAAATAAAGTTCATGAGGATAGGTTTAAAAAGATAGAGAATGCTCCTATTACATGTGGTAAATTTATCGATTGAGAGAGCTTTGATGAGGCCCCTGAAATTCAAATAGGTTTATCAGATTATTTTAAGGAAATGAAATTGAAGAAATTTAGTACTTTAAAAAACAAAACCTATAGTGCTAGTCTTGTAAAGGAATTTTATGCAAGCATACCATTAGATGAGAGTGAACTTGAGGAACTTGAGGATTTAAGTAGTGATGGTCTGAATGTCTTCTTAAATGGAAAAGAGTTTGTGGTAACTACTGTAGATTTGGGAAGTCTGCTCAAGATTGAATGTGAAAAGGGTGATTATGAAATTTCTAAGAACTATGATCCCTCATCTTTATGGGAGAAAATCACAAGAAGGAAAGATAGTCCTTCAAGAGTTATGCTAGTCTTATCAAAAGCCTTCACATTAAAATCCTTCATTACTTTATTGCTAGAAATATTCATGGGAGAAGTGGCAGTTTCAGTTATGTAAGTCTTCAAGACATGTGGCTAACGAAGCATGCCTTCAATGCTGCTCCACTCAACTTGGGCCGATTCATGATTGAGAGGATGAGAGGAGCCTACCAGATTAATAAAGTAAATCTACCTTATGATACTATAATCACCTCACTAGTAAAGAAAAAAGGGATATGGAGCTCAAGGCATGAGAATGATCAAGTAAAGAGCAGGGACCAAGCAATTTACCTTGGAAGTCTGCCAAAGATGGAGTACAAACTTGAAGGTGAAAAAATTGTTAAAACCCCTAAGGCCTCTACAATCCCTGCTCAAACAAAGACAACCCCTTCCCAAATCTCTAACAACATGATTTTGAACTTGCTGATGAGGATCGATGGAAAAATCACTGATCAGTTAGCAAGGATGCGGCAAATTAAAGATAAATTGAAAGAATTGGAAAATGTGATAAGAGAAAAAGGAAAATATCCTACTGACCCTGCAGCTGAAGACACCTTTACAACTGCAAGTCCATCACAAGCTGAACAAGCTGTTGAAGATCCTATCTTTCAAGCTGAAGGTCAATCTGGTCAACCAAGGAAATCCCCCTTTCCAAAGCCCCAAAATGAAGAAGAATCCAATGAAGGCACTGAAATACTTGGATCTTGTGATGACAACCCTCCACCTAAGGAACCTCAGCCAAAACAACCTTCTCCACCTAACTTTGAGGAAGTATCTATGAAACCTCGACCTCCATAGATGCGTAACTAGAGGTAGATTGATGAGTGTATCAAATTCACTTATTTAATGGGAGATTAAATACCTTATTAGTTTAAGTTGGACTAAATTTAGGATCGAATTTAAATATTTTTATTTATTTTATTAGTTTAGTTTAGTTTATGTTTAAATATTTATTTTAAGTTAATGATGTTGGTTTTACGCTATTTATAATTATTTTATGTTTTTATCGGAGTAGGATCAAAAATAATTTCAATTGGTGAAGAAAGGTGCATAATGGACTGTTGCTCTATTTGCATATGTTTTAGTTTTTCAAATATATCTACCACTGCAGAAGTCTAAATGACATAATATTTGGACCATTAGAAAGCTAAGAAGCAGAGATACAACTTTAATGTTTACCACTTTGCCCAGTTCTGATCGAAAGGTAGTCAAAATCTTTGTCAAAATGAAAGTACTACACTAGAAGAATAAAAAAAAGCAGTTTTGTAAATTACATGAAACTTTGATTGACTTTAGAGATAAATATCTAAAGTTCCAACACCTTCTTCATCTTCCTCTCATTTCTTCCCTCCTTTTTGCATAATTATCCTCCATGGAAAGAAACCTTAAAACCTCCATAACCTTCTCATACTAACTCCAAAATTCATGTTTTTGCACACCTTTTCATAGGGTTTTTTGTTCTCTTTCACTTTTTCACCTCAAAAACCCTCAAAAAAACTAGCTGAACATTTTTAGAAAGGGAAACTCTTCAAATTAGCTTGAAAACTCTTGAAGGAGTTTTCCCATTTTAATCCTCACTAAGAAAATTCAACTACAAGTCCACCAAGGTGAGAAATGAGTTAAGGTTGATTTTAAATTGTTAAATATGGCTAATAATTAGATTTGTGGGTTCTTATATTTTTTTTGGTTATATTGTTTGTGATAGGTTCCAACAAGGCCCCACATGTCCATTTAAAGCATTAGTTGAAGTTAGAGTTGATCAAAAGAATCAACAAGGACATGTGAGTGAACTTGCAATAAATTATTTTTGGGAAATACATATGTGTTGAGATGAAGCACTTAAATGATTATATTTGACTTTTGTCTCTAAATCAGGCTTGGGAACAAGCCCTTGGTGAAACGTTTTATGTTGTAAAATGTGTAATGTGATGAACCCATGTGTTCCTATATTCTGATGATATATATGTTATGCTTTGAATGACAATATTGTGTGATAATTGTAACCACGCATGTCCGGTGTGGGAGTGCACATGCCGTTGATGATGGGTGATTCCAGCTATGTACGGTGTGGGAGTGCACATGAGCTAATGACCGATGGATGATGATTCCAGCTATGTGCGATGTGGGAGTGCACATAAGCTGATGATCGGTGGATGATTACATGTTTATACACACCATAAAAATGTTAGAGAAAATATTATGTGATTGCAATGAATGTTGAATGCTGAAATTGTTAATTGCTTCCAAATTGATTTTCAATGCAATGAGAAACTCTCTGTCTTGCCTGTCTTGCCTGGATATTTGCTGTAGTTTTCGCTATTTTCAACTTCGTTATTGATTTTCAATCTCTTCACTCTAAAGGATTAAATAACCAAAGGTTAAATTAAGGGGCTTTACAAGAAATTAAGCTAAATTGCATTGTTTTTAACATAAGTGCATCATGTTTTCTACAACTTTCTGTATCATTTGCTTATTCCCTTCCTATGTTCACTCACTAGGTTTATACTCATTCTTTTAAACTTCATATTTTCAAAGTCAAAGGCAGTTAGGACCTATATTAAGGTGTCCATGTATATTCATCTTTTTGGTAGGTACCATGGCATTCAGTAGTTGTACCTTCACCCAAAGTTACTCCGTTGGTAGTCAAGAGTCTTTTGCCTATGTTTGCGTACGCGTGATGTAAATCACTAAGATTCATAGTATAAACAATACATGTGTATTTTGATTGATGATGCCACTATGAGTTGACAATGGGTGATATTATTTTGGATGATCTAAACGTAAGTATTTGATTGCCATAGTATATCACTGAATATTTTTATAGTTGAGAATTACGAAATGTGACTTTAGGAATGATTGTTTAGTGGGCTATGCCCATTGGGCCCATGCGTCGATCATGACCCCAAAACTAGGCTGTGACAAAGTTGGTATCAGAGCCTTAGGTTGTCTAGGTCCTAGGATTTTTGTTATTGGTTCAACGGAGTATCGGGTCTTTATGTGGAAACTTCGGTTGTGAATTGTGAACTGCGGCACATTTTACAACAAAGAAATCGCATAGATTCCGTATTATAGAAACCACCTTTCCCCTTTGGTATAATTGTAACTTGTGTTTAATAACGGGTGTTTGCTCTTGTCTAGGTAAGAATGCCGCCTAAGACACAAGCCACCTCGAGAAGGACGAGGGAGCAAGATGCTCTTAACGAGACGATGAGTAAGCCACGGGCTCCCACCCTTAGGGGGCGAGGTAGACGTGGCAGGACCACTAAGTTGGTGAGGGCAGATATGCCTGTGAGTAGACATGAGGAGGAATAGTCTTTAGGTGATGCGGATAGACATCCAACTGGAGGCATTACCATTGAGAACTTGTTTGTAGGTTTGTTGGGAGTTAATAGGGTTGTGGAGATGATGGCAACCCGTATGGATGACATACAGAGAATAATAGAAGAGAGACATGTAACACAAGAGTCCCCTAGTTCACAAGGACAGGCTAATCGCCATCATCTAGAGGTTGAGAGGGGTCATGTAGAGGTTTCACTTCCTAATTTCCTAAAGCTTAAGCCTCCATCTTTTACAGGGTTTGATGCATCGAAAAAACCCCAAGTTTTCTTAGATAGTATGGAAAAAATTTGTGATGCCTTCGGATGTTCTAGTACCAGATCAGTTGAGTTATCCGCTTTTCGATTAGAGGATGTGGCATAAGAGTGGTATGGCTCCTTACGTGGAGGTAAGCTGACTAGTGCAGCCTCGTTCACTTAGGATGAGTTTAGTACAGCGTTCTTGGATAGATTTTTACCAATCAGTGTATGTAATGCAAGAGCTAGGGAGTTTGATGATGGGTTTGGCGATGGATGGCATGCTCAAAATATGCAGCGGAAAGAAAATTAAAACCTTTATAACTAAACAACAAAACATGCCTCCACCTATGGATCACCTTGGTGATATTTAACACATAAAAGCACAAAATAAATTATTGTTTAGAAAGTTACCTTGCCATGTAATTTCATAATCACGATGGCACTTTCTGAAGCAATCCCAAGAACACCACAAGGATCAAAAATCCTGGCCAATCAAGTGTTTGGCCTCCAATGGTAGTACACACGATTGCACTAGAACCTTCAACAAAGGAAAGAGTTTTTAACTATACTTTGTGCTAGCAAATAAGACAATAATTGTCCTTTTCTTCTTTTTCACAATCTTAGCCGAACCTTTCTCGTAGATTTCTTCATAAGCAATTTTCTCTTTCACACAAAAGGAGTGGTGGCAAAGAAAGAAAACGTTTCTCTTTTTCTGACAAAAACTACGATTTCTTCAATTGTGAAAAACTCTCATATGGAAAATAGTTAAAAGGTGACTTATATAGTTAGGTTGAAATAACTTCAATTTTGCAATTAAGCCATCAATATTATAACACATTATAATTTGGGCTTATTACTTAATTAAACTCTTTGAATTAAGCCCTTGAAAATTAAAATCAAAATTAATTTCCTTTATATTTTGCAATCAAGGCCTTATAGTTATAACTATTTATAATTATGCCAAAAACTTAATTAAACTTTTTTAATTAAGTTTATAGAAGTTAATTACCTAGCATGTGATTTAAGTCTAACTTAAATCGTTACTCTCCCAATTAAATTCAAATGCAATCATTGTGTGTGACCCATTAGGTTCCCAACATGTTGGCAATGGAATTGATTAATGACTTAATTGATTAATATAAATTTCAATCAATTAGTTTATAATCAATTCTATAGACCAAGATTGGCATCTAGCAATGCATCATTGCCACCCAATTGTTGGGAGAGTCAAAGGGTTCTTTGACGACCTTTCAGTGTACAGTCTATCAATGTAATTCATTCCCTCATCATATATCCCGGAGATGATAAGAGCTTGGTACAATGTCTACTCTTATTGACCGCATATTTGTTCTTGCAATTATAGCATTAGCTTTATAGAGAGTTATGAAACCCTTTTCATAATCTCCATGTTGCCATGGACAAGGACTTCAATAAGCTAATGTTAACCAAGAACTAATAGGATATGTCCTCTAAAACACTTAAGGTGATAATTCCTATCTTGACACCTTATTTGCCTTTACATGCTTCATACTATACCCAAAAGCATCCTATTTTGGCATCCTTCGTTAGGCACCCATAGGGATGAAATCCAAGCATAGCATTCCACACATAAGACAATCTGGTGTCTTAAGTCTAGGGAGTATTTACACAACTGACACATAAGAAGTGTTGCATAGACACTAGAGTGTATTACCAAATGCACTTCTCATGGTGGGTCATGTTTAGTGAACTTGCTCTCCTCGGCAAGCATCTATGTTCTAGTTTCAAGTATCTCTATACTTCAATCTATGAGATCGATTGCTTACTTCTAAAGTAAGGAACATAGAATATACCAGTCTCTAAGCATCATTGATTTCCAGTCTCAATGATACATTGACTAGGAACATTTTGAGATTATACTTTGATGCATAAGAATCTCATAACTGCAACCCATTACAGTTTCCTTGCAAGGCATATTAATCTCATGGACTTCATCCAATTAGACTTATAACTCATTATAATTAATGTCTTACTGATGAAGGAAAACCTCTAATCATTCAACATGAATGATACTATTGCATGATTAGATTCAAGCCCAACCAATCCCAGTTGGTTGCAGGGCTTATCCCAACATTTTAGTCCTTAGTACAGACCCTAGGTATGATGGTGTCAGAATACGACATCAAATTCACACAGTTGGTTTGGTATGCGCCTTATCCAATTTCTACTGAGGAGATAAAGATTCAAAGATTTGTGGATGGGCTAGTGGAGCCATTGTTTAGGGCTGTAGCATCTAAGGATTTTGATACCTACTCCGCAATCGTGGATTGTGCTCACGGATTGAGATGAGGAGTAGTGAGAGTAGGGCTACAAGGGATAGAATAAAAAGGGCCAAGACAGAGGGCCATCAGGTCGTAGAGACTTTAGTAATGACATTTCATCTTCTAGCTGTCAAGGCCCACACTGGGACTCACTGTTACCCCAATAGGGAAGTGGCTCACTTAGTGCCAATATTAGGGTAAGACAGAAGACCTTTGGTGTTGTGGGATAGTAAGATTTAAGATAGAGTAGCCAGGATATCAATCGTTGCAATATTTTTGGAGTACGACATAAAGGAAGATGCTTCCGCCCTACAGGGGTTTGCTATACATGTGGTCAACCTAGACATATTAGAAGGAATTGCCCGATGGCTCATTAATTACAAGGTTCTGCTCACGGCTCTACCCAGCCAACTTCGTCTACTCCCTCAGCAACTGTTTCATCTAACCAGGAGGTTAGCGAGTCAAGAAGTAGAGGTGTTGTTACTTCCTCTCAAAGTAAGCTGTCCGGGTTTAGACGTCGGAGTTCTGCTAGTAAGGGCCACGCCAAGGTGTACGCTTTGACACTGCAAGAGGCCCAGACATCTAATGTAGTGGTCTCAAGTATTTTTTCTATTTTTGATATGAAAGCTTGGGTATTGTTTGATCCTGGTTCTACCCACTCTTTCGTTTCTCCATGTTTTGCACCTCGATTAGGTAAAGATCGTGTTATGAAAGAAGAACAATTAGTGTTGTCTTAAGGGAGGTATTTGTAGCAGAATTAGAATATAGGTCCAGTGCAGTTCAGGTCAAGGATAAAGACACTTTGGTCAATTTAGTGGTATTAGACGTCTTAAATGTTGATGTGATTTTGGGAATTGATTGGTTATCGTCCTTCCATGCCAGTGTGGATTGTTATCATAAATCGGTAATTTGATTTTCTAAAAGAGTCATCATCTAGTATTCAGGGGGATAGAAGCAATGCTCCAACCAATTTGATATCTGTCATGTCTACTAAAAGGCTATTAAGACAAGGTTGTCCAGGTTATTTGGCTATTGTGAGAGATACCCAAGCGAAGGTCGAGGATATAAACCAAGTATCGATAGTGAATGAGTTTATAGATGTGTTTCCAGATGAACTACCAAGTTTACCTCTCGAGCGGGAGATTGAATTTTGTATAAACTTGATTACCAACACTAAACCCATATCCATACCTCTATATCAAATGGCACTTGCGGAGCTTAACGAACTTAAGGATCAGTTAGAAGATTTATTAGATAAAGGCTTCATCTGCCCCAGCGCCTCACCATGGGGAACACCAGTGCTATTTGTAAAGGAGAAAGATGGGTCACTTAGATAATGTATTGACTACAAATAGCTTAATAAAGTGATAGTGAAGAATAAGTACCCCTTTTTGACTCTACATGATTTATTTGACCAACTACAAGGAGCACAATGTTTCTCTAAGATAGATTTGTGACCTGGGTACCATCAGTTAAGGATCAGGAATGAAGACATACCGAAGACTGCATTTCGAGCAAGATATGGGCACTATGACTTTTTAGTGATGTCATTTGGGCTTACGAATGCCCCTACAGCCTTTATGGATTTGATGAACCGAGTGTTCAAACCTTATTTGGACAAGTTTGTAGTAGTATTTATTGATGACATTTTGATCTACTTAAGGAGTCGGGCAGAACACGAGCAACACCTTAAGATAATGCTCCAAACTTTGAGAGAACATCAATTGTATGCCAAGTTTTCCAAGTGTGGGTTTTGACTGGAAAGTGTTGCCTTTTTAGGACATGTGGTCTCTAAGGATGGGGTACAAGTGGACCCAAAGAAAGTTGAGACAGTGGAAAAGTGGCCAAGGCCAACATCGATTACGAAGATTAGGAGCTTTTTGGGTTTGGCTAGCTACTACCGTCATTTTGTGAAGGATTTCTCCAAAATAACTACACCTTTGACTAGGCTGACACATAAGGATACAAAATTTGAGTGGTCAGATGCTTGTGGTGATAGCTTTGAGAAGCTTAAGGCTTGTCTCACCACTACTCCAATATTAAGCCTACCGTAAGGCACAGGGGGTTATATGGTATTTTATGATGCATCACGGATTGGTTTAGGGTTTGTATTAATGCAGCATGGGAAGATGATTACATATGCATCGAGACAACTTAAAAGGCATGAGCAAAATTACCCCGCGCACGATTTGAAGATGGCAGCAATCGTCCTTGCCTTAAAGATTTGGAGACATTATTTGTATGGTGAGACTTGGGAGATATATGCAGATCACAAAAGCTTAAAGTATATATTTCAGTAGAGGGATCTTAACTTGCGACAATGTAGGTGGATGGAGTTGCTTAAGGATTATGACTGTACTATTCTCTATCATCCTAGTAAGGCTAATGTAGTGGCAGATGCCTTAAGTTGAAAGTTGATGGGGAGTCTAGCACATATATCTGTACATATGAGATCCTTGATTCGGGAGATGCAAGGCTTAGGAGATATAGGTGTGCATTTTAAAGTTTGAGAGGCAAATGCATTGTTGGCACATTTTAGAGTTAGACCTATCTTAATAGATTGGATTAGAGAAGCCCAAAGTAAAGATGAGTTTGTAACTAAGGCCTTGGAGGACCCTCAGGGAGGGAAAGGAAAAATGTTTACTAAAGGCACAGATGGAGTATTGAGGTATGGGACCAGAATTTATGTGCCCAATAGTGATGGATTGATGAGAGAAATACTAGATGAGGCACATATGGCAGCGTACGTGGTACATCCAGGAGCTACAAAGATGTACCAAGATATGAGGGGAGTATACTTAAGAAAGACGTAGCTGAGTTTGTCTCTAAGTGCCTAGTTTGTCAGCAGGTTAAGGCAGCGCACCAAAGGCCCGCAGGGATACTACAGCTAATACCGGTGGCAGAATGGAAGTGAGAGCATGTTACAATGGACTTTATAACGGGTTTGCCTCGAACTAGTAGGGGTTACGACTTGATTTGGATTATAGTAGACCGGTTAACAAAGTCAGCTCATTTTCTTTCTGTCAAAACTACAAAGGGGGCTGCCTAGTACGCTTGAGTTTATGTGGACGAGATAGTACGACTACATGGTATTCCCATTTTTATAGTATCTGACAAAGGGACATAGTTCACCAGTAGGTTCTGGGGAAAGTTGTAGGAAGCATTGGGCACTAAGTTATATTTCAGCATAGCTTTCCACCCTCAGACTGATGGACAGTCTAAACGAATAATACAGACATTGGAAGATATGCTAAGGGCATGTGTAATAGAGCATGGGGTTAGATGGGATCAGTATCTACCCTTAGTTGAGTTTGCTTGCAACAATAGCTTCGAAACTAGCATCCAAATGGCACCATTTGAGGCATTATATGGACGGAGGTGCAGGTCACCCATTGGGTGGCTAGAGGTGGGAGAAAGGAAACTCTTGGGGCCAGAGTTGGTACAGGACACCATCGAGAAGATACAAATGATTCGTTAGAGGATGTTATTATCGCAAAGTAGACAAAAGTCATATGCTGATAACAGACAGATAGACTTGGAGTTTCAAGCAGGGGATTATGTATTTTTGAAGGTCTCACCAACAAAAAGGGTAATGAGGTTTGGTAAAAAGGGAAAATTAAGTCCTCGGTATGTAGGACCTTCGAGATCTTAGAAAAGATTGAATAGTAGCATACCGTTTGGCGCTACCACCAGACCTCTCGAATATCCATGCAGTATTTCATGTGTCAATCTTAAAGAAGTATAACCGAGATCCATCCTATGTAACACGGTATGAAACCATTCAGTTGAGAGATGATTTAACCTATGAGGAGCAACCGGTGGCTATCCTTGATAGGCAAGTCAAAAAGCTTCGTTCAAAGGATGTAGCCTTAGTGCAGGTGTTATGGCGAAACCACACCAGTGAAGAGGAAACGTGGGAAGCTGAATAACAGATGTGGACAAAGTATCCCCACCTCTTTAATACATGAGGTACGTAACCTTATAGTTGGATTTAAATTCGAGGACCAAATTTTCTTTTAGTGGAGGAGAATGTGAAACCTCAACCTTTATAGATGCATAACTATAGGTAGACTGATAAGTGCATCAAATTCACATATTTAATTGGAGATTAAATACCTAATTAGTCATAGTTAGATTATATTTAGGATTGAATTTAGGTATTTTTATTTTTTTATTAGTTTAGTTTAATTTATATTTAAATATTTATTTTAAGTTAATGATGTTAGTTTTACGTTATTTATAATTAGTTTATATTTTTATAGGCGTAGGATCAAAAATAATTTCAATTGCTGAAGAAAGGTGCATAATGGATTGTTGCTTTGTTTGCATATGTTTATATTTTTCAAGCATATATCTCACTATAGATATCCAAATGACATGAATGTTTAGCCATTAGAAAGGTAAGAGGCAGGGCTACAACTTTGTTGTTTACCACTTTGCCTAGTTCTAATTGAAAAGTGGTCAAATCTTTGTCAAAGTGAAAGCATTGCACTAGAAGAACAAAAAAGGGCATTTTTGTAAATTATGTGAAACTTTGATTGACTTTAGAGATAAATATCTAAAGTTCCAACACCTTCTTCATCTTCCTCTTGTTTTTTCTTTCCTTTTTATAGAACTTTTCATCCTCCATGGAAAGAAACCTTAGAACCTCCATAACCTTCTCACACTAACTCCAAAATTCATGTTTTTGCACACCTTTTCATAGGGTTTGTCGTTCTTTTTCACTTTTTCACCTCAAAAACCCTTAAAAAAAATTTTTTCCTTTACACTTTCTCTCACTAGCCAAAAATTTTTAGAGAGGGAACTATTCAAATTATCTTGAAAACTCTTGAAGGAGTTTTCCTCTTTTAATCCTTATTAAGAAAATGCAACTACAAGTCCACCAAGGTGAGAAATGAGTTAAGGTTGATTTTAAGTTGTTAACGATGGCTAATAATCAGATTTCTGGGCTATTATATTTTTTATGGTTATATTGTGTGTGATAGGTTCCAACGAGGCCCCACATGTCCATTAGGAGCATTAGTTGAAGTTAGAGTTGATCAAAAGAATCAATAAGGACAAGTGAGTTAACTTGTGTTAAATTATTTTTGAGAAATACATATGTGTTGAGATGAAGCACTTAAATGATTATATTTGACTTTTTTCTCTAAATCATGCTTGGGAACAAGCCCTTGATGAAACGTTTTATGTTGTAAAATGTGTAATGTGATGAACCCATGTGTTCCTATATTCTGATGACATATATGTTATGCTTTGAATGATAATATTATGTGATAATTGTAACCGCGCGTGTGCGGTGTGGGAGTGCACATGCAGGTGATGACAGGTGATTCTAGCTATGTGCGGTGTAGGAGTGCACATGACCTGATGACCGGTGGATGATGATTTCAGCTATGTGTGGTGTGGGAGTGCACATGACCTGATGACGGGTGGATGATGATTCTAGCTATATACGGTGTGGGAGTGCATATGAGTTGATGACCGGTGGATGATTACATGTTTACTCATACCATAGAAATGTTAGAGAAAATATTATGTGATTGCAATGAATGTTGGATATTGAAATTGTTAATTGCTTCCAAATTGATTATCAATGCAACTAGAAACTCTCTGTCCTGCCTATCTTGCTTGGATATTTGTTGTAGTTTTCACTCTTTTGAACTTCGTTGTTTATCATAAATTCTTCACTCTAAGGGATTAAATAACCAAAGGTTGAATTAAGGGGCTTTACAAGAAATTAAGCTAAATTTTATTGTTTTTAACATAAATGCATCATGTTTTCTACAATTTTTCGTATCATTTGTTTGTTCCCTTCCTATGTTCACTCACTGGGTTTATACTCACTCTTTTAAACTTCATGTTTTCAGAGTCGGAGGCAGTTGGGACCTAGATTGAGGTGTCCACGTATATTCACCTTTCTAGTAGGTACCATGGCATTCAGTAGTTGTACCTTCACCCAAAGTCACTTCGTTGGTAGTCAAGAGTCTTTTGCCTGTGTATGCGTATTCGTGATGTAAATCACTAAGATTCATAGTATAAACAATATATGTATATTTTGATTGGTGATGCCACTATGAGTTGACAGTGGGTGATATTATTTTGGATGATTTAAATGGAAGTATTTGATTGCCATAGTATATCACTGAATATTTTTATAGTTGACAATTACGAAATGTGACTTTTGGAATGATTGTTGACATGACAATTGGGATTACATAAAGAGGCTTGCTTGGGCTTAGTGGGCTATGCTTATTGGGCCCATGTGTTGGTCATGGCCTTAAAATTAGGTTGTGACAGTATCAATCATGGATGTTTTTCATCAAATGATTAGAGAAAAACAAGCAGAGAAAGAAACAGCAAAAGTCAAAGCTCAGACATTAACATCAGCAAGAAAGTCCCCTGAATCGGTTCACACTGCCAAAAAAAGTGAACCTGCTGATAAAGAGTAAGAGCAAGCAACTGCATCCACCAAAGCCAAATCTCAATCGACTAGTAAAGGCAAAAAAACCATGGCCACCAAGACAAAAACCATCAGAAGAAGAAAATCCTCAAGGTTGGCTGACAAAACCAAGCCTGCTGCCAAAACTTCCACTCAAGATCTAGTACAAATCTCAGACACATCCCCTGCTAAATCTTAATCCCAAAGAGCTTCCCCTGCATCCTCTCCAAAACCCCTTGTTGTTCACTATGGAACAAATGAATCAACTACCTCAGAATCTTCATCAGCTCTTTGATGCTCACTTTTTAATAATGACAAAAAGGGAGAGTAATAGAAAGCTTAAGTGAAATAGGAAGATTAGGGGAAATAAAAGGTAGGAATGATCTAGAGGCAATTTAGGAATTAAGTTGTTTTTGTTTTGCTGACAGTTGAACACTTGAATTTGACTTTGCTGCTTAGGTTATTGTGTTGAAAATTCAATGCTGATAAGTTGTTTATATTACTTTGTTTGCTGATAACTTCCATGGTATTTCTATTGAATTGTGAATGAAATTTGGTTGTGAACAAGTATGGATGTTGATTATGCTTTCATGATATTTTTGTTGGATAGTTTTGCAATGGATAAGGTTTGATAACAACAAACTGACGACAGATAGTTAGTTGCAATATTGATGATATTCTATTAAATGCTTGTATATATACCTGTCATTTTTTTAAGTAATAAACACTTGCTGAATTAAAAAATAAAATTATGCATACATTAAGAGGGAGCACACACTCGGGGGGAGAAAACCCTCATTTTGTGCAAAACAAATAAGAACTAATAGACACTATGTTGTTAATCAAGGAATGTTTTGTCATCATAAAAAAAGAGAAGATTGTTGGCTCCATTAGTTTTTGATGATAATAAAACATTCCCATTTATTTATGTCTAACTATGCTACTTGAGTGTGCAGGATGAAATATGTATGCCAATAATAAAATAATCACTAAAAAGTAAACATCAAATCCTATAAGAATGAGGAGCTACATTTGAGCCACAAAACAGAAGCCACTTAGTTGGATAATCAAGGGAGTAAGTGAACTAAACTCAAAAGTGAAGATGGCCAGTTCAGAAACAAAACCAACCTAATCGACTAAGAGATATTGTTAGTCAACTAAGTGCTTACTACCAAAAGCCGAGTTAAAACACAGAATTGATTTAATCGACTAAGAGGAATCGTTAGTCGACTAAGAGCCTACTACTTGAAACTGGGACTAAAAGACAAAACCAACTTAATTGGCTAAGACGTATGTTAGTCGACAAAGAGCTCTCTGTCTGAAAATTTGAATTTGAAGCTAAAAGACAGATTAACGGCCAGAACCAACTCCAAACTGTTTCCAACAATCATCAACTACCAAACATCCATCAGAGTTGATTTTTTAGATATATAAGGTACTCCCAACAGCTAAGAAATGGATCCAAGGCTTCCAAGATAAAAAAAAGCTAAAAAATTACAAAAACCTTCATAATACTTTCTGCACTTAACTCCTATCCTTGTAAAAGATTTAAGCACTTCACTTTGTACCACTTAGATCAAGTTAGTGATCATAGGTACACCTTTATTTCTCTTCTCCTTGATTACTTAGAGTGTGCGAGACACTCTAAGGGGTTTATTCAAGCTTGGATTGCTTGATTAGGTGTATAGGTTCTAACTTAGACTAGAAAAGTTAGTTTTGGGTTTTGGTTGATCTTGAGAAAAACCATTGTTAAAGGTTGTGGCTGAGCGTATGAAAAGCCATTGTAAATGCTTGGTGAGAGCTTGGGAATTCCATTGTTTTTAGTGATTTGATTTCAAAAATCCTTGGTTGAACAATCAAAGTGGTCAATGTAGGTCTTTGACCAAACCACTTTAAATTCTAGTGCATTGTCTACTCTGTTTTTGTTTTTATTTTCATTCTTTCTTAAATTATTTCCTCATCTTGCTTCAGATTTCTTGTTGTTAATTAATTCTCAACTTGCTCAAAATTAGAAGTCAATTTAGTGAGAGCCAAAAAATGCTATTCACCCCCCCTCTAGCACATTTACTTGGGACCAATAAGCAATTTATGGTTGGAGAGCAGTGTGGCACAATGACCATGCTTTCTTGGCACTGTGATGTTGTTTGTGGCTCCATGGCGCTACTTCTTCAGCGTCATGACGCTCTGGCCTTGGGAGTTTGTATGGTGCACTCCATTCATCCAACACCATAGCCATGCTCTTCTCAGTGCTACAACCCTAATTTCCTTAATGCTATAGCCTTGAGTAACTCAAGGCAATGACCTTCAATCGACATGCTACGTTGTGCAGAATTGTAGTCGTCCATCATTTTCCAATGTAATTTTCACCTTGATCGGATTTCAACTTGGCAAAGTGGTAAACATGAAAGTTGTATCCCGTTCCCTTATCTTTCCAATAGATCAAGAATTTCATCAATTGAACTTCTGTATGTCTAGTTATCCTCGAAATACTAAAGCATGTAGAATTAAAGCCATAAACATGTGCAGTTTTTCATCAAATGAACCTTTTTCATAAAGAATCCTACAAAAGCAATGAGAGAAATCAACAATAACTATGCTTAAAGTAAATTAAAGCAAAATAAAGTAAAATTAAATTAAATTAATTTAAATTAACTACTCAACATGTAGTCCAACTTAAATTGGGAAAACATAAAAAATGCAAAAAATCCAAACCTAAAGCCTTAAAGATCTAGCTATTTAAGCCCCCTAAATGTGTCAAAATAGCTCTATATAATAGAGTTATCATACACGTAAGTGTATGTATAGAACAAGTAATATGTACAACAAGTCTAGAATCATATCCCACAAAGATTTCTTCATAAATCTTCACTAAGTACTAAAATTCTGACAAACTAATCTTATTTAAGTAATTGAATGTTTTAGAAAATTAATTAAAACAAAATTAAAGCAAACACTAAACTAATTAATAGAAACTAAAAATTCACTTGAGAAAGGCAATAGATTAAAGCCTAGGATTATGGATTTATTCGGCACTTCACTTTATACCAACATCTATTATTGTTTACCTTCATAGGTGGTTTTACTAACCTAGAATACAAAGCTATATACAAGTCTCTGTCAAGATGTTTGTCCAGATACCTAACTTAATTGGGTCACTATGCATCAGTAGTATTCAATTAAATAAGGCTCATTAAGCTAGTGTTCTAATTTAGCTATATATGACAATTGGCGTATGTCTACCCTAATCGTGAACTAGATCACCTAAGTCACGTCAACATATACCATTCAAATCTTAGTCCAATCTAAAATCTCTTTGTCTAGTCTCCATTAGATTCATAGATCAGTTAATTATTGGATAGACAATAAAAAACATTAAAAATAGATTTGAATAAGCAAAACTATACTCATTCCTAGTAAATAAAAAAGAAACTAATATTCAAATTACATGTTGAAATCTACCACAATCCTACAAAAGCAAATTAGTTCATAATATTTAAATAAAAAATCATCCGAAGAAAATTAGTCATTAATCCAAGTCAAAGAAAATAAGAGAAACACAAAAGTAGAGAAAGAAACTAATGATTAAAGCTTTTGATATTGTTTCTACCTCAATTTCTCTTGCTTTCTTGCTTTGTTTTTGGCCCAAATTCTTCAGAATAGTTGCTTGCCATCCTCCTCCAAGTTTTTGTCCAAAAAGTCCTATTTATAACAGCTTGAAAAGCCCTAATTTTTAAAAATCGTAAGTGCAAAAAAATCAAGATTTTCTTGAAGCGTCACGGCTCTCATTTCCAGAGCCACAATTCTCACTTATCTGGATTAATGCTTATGCTACATTCATTTCGCACATCGTGGCTCCCAACATCAAGAGCTGGAGTCCTAACTCCTTTGTTTTGACTATTACTCTCCTAGTGTAGTACTTCCATTTCAACAAGGATTGGTGCCATCTTTTGATTAGAACTAGGCAAAGTGGTAAACATCAAAGTTCAATTCCACTTAGCTTTCCAATGGTTCAAGTATTATATCAATTGGACTTTTGTAGCTCAAGTTATCCTTGAAATACTAGTGCATATATGACTGAAGCCATCACCATACTTGCACATATTTTCATCAAATTAGCCTTTTTCATCAAATTTCCTACAAGGCAATAAGAGAAATTAACAATAACTACTCTTAAAGAAACTTAAAAGAAAATAACATAAAATTACATCAAAATAACTTAAATCAAACTAATCAACATGTAATCTAACTTAACTATGAAAAACAGATAAATTACTAAAAACTAAATCTAACATCTCAAAGACCTAGCTACTTAAGCCTTTAACAAGTGTCAAAATAACTCTATACAATATAATTATCATCATTCTTTACCATTACCTTGTTTAATTGTCCATAATTTATACATAATCTCATAAATCTATCTTTCTTTTTCACGAATAGCACCGATGCACCCCATGGTGACACACAAGGATGAATGAAGCCTTTGTTCGATATGTCCTCTAGCTGACCCTTAAGCACTCTAAGCCATGTGGGTATAATTCAACTCGATGATATAGATATATGTGAAACCTTGACCTCCATAGATACGTAACTAGAAGTAGATGCGATAACACGGACTAGGGGTAATTTTTATCATTTTCCTTCGTGAGCTCCTAGAAGTGGGTTTTCTGATATTATTAAGGCCTAAGTAGGCCTAAGGAATAAATGAGTGATGCATACAATAATGAAATAAGTGAAGAAAATAGAAATAACGATAATTTTCATGGTAGGGGCAAAATGGTCATTTTGGGTCTCAAGTCTAAGATTTTAAGTTTTCATTAACCCGAGTACCTCTAATCTATTATGGACCTTTTCTTAGTGTCAAAAGAGTAAAAAGTTTGAAACCAAGTGGAAGAAGAAGGCAAAGTCAACTATTGAATGGCATTTTTGTAAATAAAAGGAACTTTAGTCAATTATAGAATAAATATAAAAAATTTCCAGCAGTTTCTTCTTCTTCCCATCTCTTCTCTCCATTTCACATTCTTTATCTTTCATGGAAGCCTCCTTATAAACCTCTATGACTTTCTCAAGTTAAACCCCAATTTTAATGCTTATGTGCACCTTTTCACAAAGTTCTTTATGCTCTTTTACTCTTCCACCTTAAAACCTCAAAAGTCTTACCTTAACACTTTCTCTCATTAGCTAGGTGTTTTAGAAAAAGAAAAGGAGAGACTTTCTATGATAGCTTGAGAAATTTTGAACAAGAATTCAATTACAAATCTACTAAGGTGAGTAATGAAATTGAGTTGATTTTTGAGTTGTTGAGAATGACTAATGGCTAGATTTGTGAGTGTTTTGTAGTTGAGGTTGTTTATTCATCTTTAGTATGACTAGAATAGTGAAAATAAATAGCCACTTAATGGTAATTGGAAGCTAGTTAGGAATAACTAGTAGAACATGATTTAGGAGATAGCCTTTAGAATTATTAGTTATGTGAATTGAGTTGATTGTGATGCTAGTCTGTGTGATAGGTTCCAACGAGGCCTCACACTTCCACACAAAGCCTTAGTCGAAGTTGGAGTCAAATCACAAGCATTAACAAAGACATGTGAGTGAACTTACATTAAAAATGTTTTGGAATACATGATTATGTGCTTGATTGAACCACTTGAAATATTTTATTGGTTTTTCTTTAAATTGCATGGGAACAAGCCCTTGATGAAACGTTGTATGTTGTGAATGTGTAATATGATGAATCCTTGTGCCCCTATATTATGGGGATATATATATGTTGTGTATGGATAGTTAATATTGTGTGATAATTATAACAATGCATGTGCGGTGTGGGAGTGCACATGCCGGTGATGATTGGGTGTGGGAGTGTGAATGATGATATTGCCTGTGTGTGATGTGGGGGAGCACACAATGGCATTAGCTGTGCGCGATGTGGGGGAGCACACGATGGTATTAGTTGTGCGCAATGTGGGGTAAACACGATGACTCCGGCTATGTGCGGTGTGGGAGTTCACATGAGCTAGGTGAGGCGGTGGTGGTATATGTGTTTATATATGTATATATATATTTGCTATATAGAGAGGTTTGGAATTAATATGTATTTGCATTGAATATTGAATGTTGAAATTGTTAAATGCTTCCAAATTGAATTGCATTGTAGCAAAACTGGATTTTTATTATGACAAAAATTCTTCTAACTTAATTGCCCTATTTTTTGCTGCAGTGAAATTCATTCTCGCTACAGCTAGAAACTCTCAAGTGCTGGGGAATTTCACGGCTCGAGTTTTTGCTGAAGCGAAATGCATTCTCGCTATAGTGAGAAACTCTCAGGTGGTTGGGTAAAAATGCTGCCAAAATTTTCGCTGCAACGAAAATGCATTCTCGCTGCAGCAAGAAACTCTCGAGTTGTTGATTCAAAATTTTTCCCTAAAGTTCGTTGCAGCGAGATTCATTCTACTATGGTTGCCTTGCTTGAACTCTACTGTACTTTCATTCTTCAACTTGTTTATTGATCGTGGATTTTCAATACTAAGGCACTAAATGATCTGACTTGAATTAAGGGCTTTTAATAAGAAATTGAGCTAAATTACAGTGTTTTCAACATAAGTGTATCATGTTTTCAACATAAGCAAGAATGCCTTTCTGCTACAGCAAGGACCCGTCATTCCACTTGACTTGCTTGGATGCTATTAAAATTTTCACTCTTCAAATCCTTTGTTGTGCATGGATCCTTTATCGTCAAGTGATTAACTCATTAAGGGTTTAAATGAGGGGTTTTAATAAGAACTAAACTAAATTGCATTGTTTTGAAAATAAGTGCGTCATGATTTCTTTAAACTTTCCTTATCGATTGCTTATTCCCTTCCTTCGTTCACTCACTGGGTTTATGCTCACTATTTTAAACTTCATGTTTTCAGATCAGGAGGCAGTTGGTAACTAGGTCGAGGTGTCCTTGTAGATTCGTCTCGTAGGTAGGTATCTCAACATTCGATAACAGTACTTTCGCCCGAGTCTCTCCGTTGGAAGTCGAGAATCCCTTTGTTGCATATAGACAAACCTGATGTAAATTACTAAGACATATGTTCTAGACAATATATGTCACGACTTGGTACTCCCCTCGAGCTCGTGACAACCGTCGCGATGTCCCAATCGACACTCATTACCCGAAATGTCAATCGGAACCCCGTAAGGCTTTAATATCAGTTTCTCATTTCCCCTATGAGTAACCGTTGCCAAATATCATGTTTTGAGAGATTATAAACTATTTCCAAATCAAAACAATAGAAAAATAATTTCTCGCTCACAGGGGCATTTTGGTCATTTTTCTTTGAAAGTCTCGAAACTAGATAAAAATGTAGTATGCGAGTGGAAAATAAATACTTCATAATAAAAAATAAGTTTAGATATCTAAAACATTCATTTAAAGTGAAATTATAACTATTTGAATATAATAAAAATATTTAATAAAATATTCTATTTTCTTATAAAACAATATTTGTAGAGTTACCGGTAAATAATTTTTGTAGCGTAAAAGTTAAATAAATTCATGCATACTGTAATACAGATAACCAAAGTATAAAATTTAATTTACAGTGACACGTGGGCCCACGAAAGACCAAAAGTATCAAAAGCGATAAACCTACAGTTTTTGAGGATGCAAGATCAATTGTAGTGCTCAACGAAGTGAGCTATTTATCGATTATCTTGAGCCTGAAATGGGTGAAAATGAAGGTGATGAGATTATATAATCCCAGTGAGTAAACAAATACCATCTAAAATATCTAAGTTGAGTAAATGGAGATAGATAAAATAGTTTAACTTACTGTAATTCATCACCTTTCAACTCATTACAACCAAACAAAATCAATTCATATAAATCGAGTAATCAACATGGCTTATGACTTTCTTAAAACTTTGGCTCGTGCCAAAATCATTCTCATACTTAGTTATCAAGGATACCTTGGCCGAGGGTGTAAAACCCGACTCTATAAACACATGTCATGACATACATGCACTGAGTAGCATGTTATTACGCTAGGAAAGTCCTAAGAATAGACGAAACCCGATATTGTACCTAATGGTATACTTGAGTTGATTTAACCTCGAACTAGTTCAAATAGGAATCATAGGATGAAATTTAATATTTTACAGTCCAAGAATGACTAAAAATGATTGTTCGGAGTTCGAGGGTTAATTTGGGGAAAAATTAGAAATTTTGATGTTCAGGGGCAAAATCATCATTTTGCCACCTAAGATAATAATTTGATCATGGAGTGAAATTTTTGACCAAGATTAACTATTTGGAGTATAATTTAATGATAGGAAGTGGAAAATTTCAATTATGGCAATTTTCAGAACATAGGGGCAAAACAGTAATTTTGTCATCTCGGGGTAAAATTCGTAATTTTCACCACCCAAAACTTGTCAAAATCATAGGATTTATTGTTTTTGGTATGAATAACTATGGTATTTTAAGTGGTGAAAAATTGAAGTTTAAAAGACCAAATTTTAAAAATGGGCCAATGGGAAAGTGACACATGGCACTTTTTAATGATTTAATATTATTTTAATGAAAAGTCAGCCCATTTAAACCCCATATTAAGTGATGGCCAGCCATAAGGAGAGAACAAGAGAGAAAATAGAGAGGAAAGGAAGAAAAGAGAAAAACCAAAGGAAAACTAGAAAATTTAAAGGGAAAATCGCGTTTTTCAACTGTTTACGCGTCTAATAGTAAGATTTTTCGACTTTAGCTTGATTTCTACCTTTCTTATGCCTTTGTTTCCATTTAGCATGCTTGAGGAGAGAGATCAAAAAGTGATATCAAGGGCTGGACGAAATTCAAGGGGGAGGAATTTGAAATTTTTATGTTTTGATTTTTAGTTAAATTGATAGTTTTAGTTAGTTAAATGTGTATAGAAATCAAATTGG
>NC_030854.1:11132448-11159185 GCF_000208745.1 Theobroma cacao | reverse complement strand
GATTAAAAATGGTTAAATGTGATGAAAAACAAAGTGGAAAATTTACCGAGTTAATGTCCCATTTTTGGCTCAATTTTCCAAGGAGAAAAGTGAGCTGATTTTGGTGATTTTACAGGATTATTGGCTGATATTTAATGCTTAGAAATGTTGCAGAGAAAATGGGACAATTTAGAGCTAAAATGGAGCGCGTTAGCAATTTATCGGGTAAAGTGCCAAAAATAAGTTAATACCGTGTTTAAGCTGTTTTAGGCTATTGCATTTCGTACCATGCATTAGTATAGGATTTAAGTCAATTATATAGTGATTTAGCATCAATGTGGTGAATGGGTAAATTTTGCAATATGTTTAGGAGGAGAGCCTTCCGGTAAAGGCAAGGAAGTCGTACCCGACGAACAATGATCGGGGCACCTAAAAAGCAATTAGTTTGTACAAATGGTGAGTAAACCTATTGTTACTGTAAATTATCTGAAGTTTATTGTTAAATGCTCTTCATGGATTTTATGAAATGAAAATGACATTAAAATGGGATTTTTGATGTTTTAGAAATAAATGTGACAAATAAAAATATATTGTGTTGATTATTAAATTGAGTAATTGGAGGCTGTCAATTATTTTGAAAAATATATTTTCCTATGAATGGCTTATGATATTTGAGTGTATGTGGCTATATTTTATAATTGTATTGGGAATTTATGTAAGCTATCTTTTACTATGCAGGCTGGGTAAATAAATAAAAGCCACGTTATACTGTCGAAATTTTATTAAAATTGGTGGGTTTAGTCACTGCAGTGACGGGTTTCCATAGACTGCCTATTAGAGGGGCACTGTAAACTCGGTTATATAGTTACTTCGGTTGTAAAGGCGAGGAGGGTAACTCTCGGGGTAGTATTAGAGCTCACTTTACGTCGAACCCCCACGTGAATGTGTAACTCGGCCAACACTAAGGAACGGCTTGTTTTAAAAATAAAAATGTGTTTCACATGTAAATATCTTAACAACCTTGGCAAACTTGGTTAGATGCCTCGGCCAAGGTATCCCCGAAGATTAGTTTTGGCTTGAGCCTTGTTTTTAATAAAAGTCAGAAGCCTTAACAACTGTTTTGGTAAATTACAAATATTTTATGGTGTAAGAAATAAATTGAAAACCTTATGAAATGGTTTGTAATTTGTTGTTTAAACTTGCCTCCATTTTACTCACCTTTAGATATTTATGATAATGTCTGTTTACTCATTGGGATTGCAAAATCTCACCCACCTCCTTTCCAAATATTTCAGGCCTGTGGTAACTTGTAGATACCGATTTTGTCGAGGATTCCAATTGACCCCTTTATCTCACAGACAGTAGGTTACTATCACCAACACTTGGTGTATTTAGGGGCCACTTGTCATTGTAATTATTATTGTACATTATAACTTTGTAAATTATTGTATGTATGAATTTATTTTACTTTTACATTACAAAAGATTACTTACATGTGTTTCTATAAATATTGTTTTATATAAAAATGCTATATTTTTGTCTTTTGATTTACTTAAGCCGGAAACGACTAAAAATTGTTTAAAATTGATATGTAAGCCTTATGGGGTTCCGATTGGTATTTTGGGTAATGAGTATCAATCGGGACGTCGCGGCGGTTGTCATGGCCCCGAGGGAGGTTCTGGGTTGTGACAATTCAGTTGGTATCAGAGCCTTCGGTTTAAAAGCTTATGGTTTTGAAAGAAGTTTTTGATTTTTAAAGTTCTTGGATTTAAAGTTATTTTAAAATAATTTACAATGTTAGTGTGACCCAATTAAGATTAGTTAGCTGCATATAGAGTCTTAAGTCGTCTAAACCAATTCCATTCTTTTTGTAGATCATTATGCCTCCTCGACGTGAGCTACCACCTATCACTAGATCTATCGGTAGGGGAAGAGGTCGCCCCAGACAGAGTCGGTCGGATTCCATAGAAGAGGAGTCAGCTGCGTGTTCTTTTAGAGCAGTTCCTAGTGCTGAGTCTATTGACATTCCTGTACCTCCTCCACCACCTGTTGCTACTCCTGGCGTACTTGCCATGTCACCCGAGGCAGCTCAAGCATTAACGGCTTTTCTCGTTGCTCTTACTGGCTAGGCTCAGGCTGGTCCAGTTTCACCCGTTGTTTTCCCTGTAATAGCCCCAGTACCACCACCTCCTATTCTACCCCAAACACCGAACGTCTCCATTTCTAAGAAATTAAAGGACGTTAGACAATTAGGTTACGTCTCGTTTATTAGTGAATTTGATGCGACCGTAACTAAGGATTGGTTTATTCAGGTATCGGAGACACTGGCAGATATGGGATTAGATGATGAGGTGAAATTAAAAGTGGCTACACGGTTATTTGAGAAGAGAGCCCGTACCTGGTGGAATTTAGTAAAGTTTCGCTCTCCTATACCGCTGACTTGGACAAATTTCCTCTGAGAGTTCGATGGTCAGTATTACACTTATTTCCATCAGAAAGAGAAAAAGAGAGAATTTCTGAGCTTGAAATAAGGGAACCTGACCAGTGAGGAGTATGAAACTCGTTTTAATGAGTTGATGCTTTATGTACCTGAGTTGGTGAGATTGGAGCAAGACTAGGTAAACTATTTTGAGGAGGGACTTCGTAATGAGATACAAGAGCGTATGATAGTGACTGGCAAGGAGTCATATAAGGAAGTTGTGCAAATGGCCTTACGGGCTAAGAAGCTCACCACTGAGAATAGACGGATCCAAGCTGAGTTTGCAAAGAGAAAGAATCCGCCTACGTTCCCGGGTCAATCTGTAAAGATAAGCACAGATTTGACATCTGTTGCAGGAAGTACTACCTCAGCGTCTATGGCATCCACTAGACCTCCATCTCAACAGTCACAGTTGAGATCTTCTAGATTTGATCGATCAGTAAGAAGTAGTCAGGGGGGGACTTCAGGAGGATCAGACAGATGCCGTAATTGCGGAGGTTTCATGTTGGGTCATGTAGAAAGCTTGTAACGTGTTTTCAATGCGGCCAACAGGGGCATATCAAGAGAGATTTTCCTCAGTTGAGACGAGGTATAGTAGCTACTTCTACTCCTCCGACTCATCCTAGTATACTATTGAGAGACACTTCAGGATCACAGTCTAGACAGGGCTTAGTGATACGGTCAGACATGGGGAGTAATACCCCAAAGCAGCCATCTTCCAAACCGCAGCCCCAAATTTTGACCAGCGTTGTTGCAGTGACTGAGAATGAAGCCCGTGTTCGACCTAGCACAGTGACAGGTACTATGATTGTGTTTGATAGAGATGCACATGTTTTGATAGATTCAGGCTCCGATAGATCATACGTGAGCATATCATTTGTATCATTCTCAGTTAGGAACCTGTCACCATTAGAGGAAGAGATTATAGTGCATACTCCTCTGGGTGAATGATTAGTAAGAAATAAGTATTATAGAGACTGTGGTATTAAAGTTGGAGAAGAAAAATTTATGGGTGATTTAATCCCTTGAAAGATTCAGGACTTTGATTTGATCTTTGGTATGGATTGGTTGTTCACTCATCGAGCAAATATGGATTGTTTTAAGAAAGAAGTGATTCTCCAGAGTTTAGAGGGAGCAGAAGTTGTATTTACGGGGGAGCGTCGAGTATTACCGTTTTGTGTAATCTCGATCCTCAAAGCTTTGAAATTGGTGCGAAAGGGATATCCAGCATATTTGGCTCACGTGATTGATATATCGAGGGAGGAACCTAAGTTAGAGAATGTCCCCATAGTAAGTGAGTTCCTTGATGTATTTCCTGATGAATTACCGGGACTTTCTCCCAATCATGAGTTTCAATTTACCATTGACTTACTTCCGAGTACTACTCCTATCTCTATTCCTCTATATAGAATGGCTCCAACAAAGTTGAAGGACTTGAAAGTACAATTCCAAGAGTTAGTGGACAAGGGTTTTATATGCCTTAGTACATCTCCATAGGGAGCACCAGTTTTATTTGTGAAAAAGAAAGACAGTACACTTCGGTTATGTATAGATTACCAACAGCTTAACAGAATGACCATTAAGAACAAGTATCCGTTACTGAGGATTTATGATCTTTTAGATCAATTACAGGGAGCTATAGTGTTTTCTAAGGTTGACCTGAGGTCTAGGTATCATCAGTTGAGGATTAAAGAACAGGATGTACCCAAGACAGCGTTCAGGACTCGATACGATCATTATGAGTTCTTGGTCATGCCTTTTGGGTTAACTAACGCACCGGCAGCTTTTATGGATCTCATGAACAGGGTGTTCCACCCTTACTTGGACAAGTTTGTTATTGTGTTCATTGATGACATCCTGGTTTACTCGAGAGATAATGATGAGCACGCTACCCACTTGCGTATAGTATTACAGACTTTGCGGGAAAGACAGTTGTATGTAAAGTTTTCGAAGTGTGAGTTTTGGTTACAGGAAGTGGTATTCTTGGGACACGTAGTATCGGGAGCTGGAATATATGTTGATCCTAAGAAGATAAAGGCAATTTTACAATGGGAGCAATCTAAGACGGTAACGGAGATTCGTAGTTTCCTTGGATTAGCCGATTATTATCGAAGGTTTGTTCAGGGGTTTTCTTTAATCGCAGCTCCTTTGACCCGTCTAACTCGTAAGGGAGTTAAGTTTGAGTGGGATGATATTTGTGAGAATCGATTTCAGGAGCTGAAGAACCGGTTAACCTCCGCTCCCGTTTTAACACTTCCTGTGAGTGATAAGGAATTTGTGGTGTACAGTGATGCATCTAAGTTGGGGTTGGGGTGCGTACTGATGCAGGATGAAAAAGTTGTGGCTTATGCTTCTAAACAGCTAAAGAGGCATGAAGCAAATTACCCTACCCACGATTTAGAGTTAGCAGCAGTGGTGTTTGCTTTAAAAATCTGGAGGCATTACTTGTATGGTGAGCATTGTCGAGTATTTATGGATCACAAGAGTTTAAAATATTTGCTCACTCCGAAGGAGCTTAATTTGAGGCAAAAGCATTGGTTGGAGTTGATAAAAGATTATGACTTGGTGATAGACTATCATCCGGGAAAGGCGAACGTTGTAGCTGATGCCTTAAGTCATAAGTCTTCATCGTCTTTAGCCGCACTTCAGAGTTGTTATTTTCTAGCATTATTAGAGATGAAATCTCTTGGGGTCCAGTTGAGAAATGGTGAGGATGGATCCTTATTGGCAAGCTTCATTGTGCGACTTTCGTTATTTAATCAGATCAAAGACATTCAGAGGTCTGATGATGAGTTAAGAAAAGAAATTCAAAAATTGACCGATGGGGGAGTTAGTGAGTTCAGACTCAGAGAGGATAACGTCTTGATGTTTAGAGACCGAGTTTGTGTTCCTAAGGGAAACCAACTGAGACAGGCGATCATGGAAGAAGGTCATTCTTCTACCTATGGATTACATCTCGGAAGCACCAAGATGTATAGGACTATTAAGGAGAATTATTGGTGGCCGGGTATGAAGCGAGACATAGCAGAATTCGTAGCAAAGTGTCTCGTATGTTAACAAGTTAAGGCGGAGCATCAGAGGCCAGTAGGTACACTTCAGTCTTTGCCTATTCCCGAGTGGAAATGGGAGTATGTAACTATGGATTTTGTTTTGGGACTGCCACGGACACAGAAGGGAAAGGATGCGATCTGGGTGATCGTAGATCGATTGACTAAGTCCGCTCACTTTGTAGCTGTCCATAGTACATACTCTATTGAGAAGCTGGCTCAGCTCTATATAGATGAGATTGTGAGGCTACATGGAGTTCTCGTTTCTATAGTGTCAGACCGAGATCCTCGATTCACTTCTCGATTCTGGCCAAAATTTCAAGAAGCTCTCGAAACCAAATTGAAATTTAGCACTGCTTTTCACCCATAGACGGATGGTCAGTCAGAGAGGACTATCCAAACTATGGAAGATATGTTGAGGGCTTGTGTCATGGATTTTCTTAGGAGTTAGGATAGACACTTGCCATTAGTAGAATTTGCTTACAACAACAACTTCCAGTCTAGCATTGGTATGGCACCTTACGAAGCTTTATATGGAAGGAAATGTCGTACTCCACTTTATTGGGATGAAGTGGGTGAAAGAAAGTTATTTAGTGTAGAATTGATCGATCTAACTAATGACAAGATCAAGGTTATACGAGAAAGGTTGAAGGTAGCCCAGGATAGGTAGAAGAGCTATGCAGATAAACGGAGAAAAGACTTGGAGTTTGAGATCGATGATAGAGTTTTTCTTAAGGTTTCTCCGTGGAAAGGTGTGATTCGATTTGCAAAGCGGGGAAAACTTAACCTGAGGTATATTGGACCATTCCGAATCATTAAGGGAATTAGACTAGTGGCTTATCAGTTAGCATTACCTCCGGAGTTAGATCGGATCCACAACGTTTTCCATGTCTCCATACTTAAGAAATATGTACCAGATCCCTCTCACATCCTCGAAGCACCTCTGATCGAGTTGCATGATGATTTGAAGTTCGAGGTGCAACCTGTGAGTATCTTGGATCGAAAAGATCGAGTATTGAGGAACAAGAGTATTTCAATGGTCAAAGTGTTGTGGAAAAGTGCTCGAATAGAGGAAATGACATGGGAAGTAGAGCATCAGATGAGGAACCAATACCCGCATCTATTTGTCGAATCTGGTAAGTGAAATTTTGAGGTCAAAATTTTATTTTAAGGGGGGTAAAATTGTAAAACCCGACCCTATAAATACATGTCATGACATACATGCATTGAGTAGCATGTTATTACGCTAGAAAAGCACCTAAGAATAGACGAAACCTGATATTGTACCTAACGGTACACTTAAATTGATTTAACCTCGAACTAGTTCAAATAGGAATTGTAGGATGAAATTTAATATTTTATAGTCCAGGAATGACTAAAAATGATTGTTCGGAGTTCGAGGGTTCATTTGGGGTAAAATTAGAAATTTTGATATTCAAGGGCAAAATCGTCATTTTGCCACCTAAGATAATAATTTGATCATGGAGTGAAATTTTTGACCAAGATTAACTATTTGGAGTATAATTTAATGATAGGAAGTGAAAAAGTTTAATTCTGGTGATTTTTGGAGTGTAGGGGCAAAATCGTAATTTTGCCACCCACGGACAAAATTTGAGATTTTGAGAGAATTTAGATCAAATTTGACAAATTGGAGAATGGTATGAGTATAAGGGATGAAAAATATGTCTATGGGCAATTTTTCAGTTTTTTGGGCAAAAATGTAATTTTTCACTTTTACGGGGGCAAAAGTGTAAATTTCAAAAATTACTCCACCAAGACTTTGGATAAGTCTGAGAATTTTATCTAAGCTATGGATATGTGGGACAAGTGTATGGTGAAAATTTGGAAACAAATGGATGAAATTTTAAAAATGGACCAATAGGAAAGTGACACGTGGCTTTTTTTTAATGATATAATATTATTTTAATGAAAAGTCAGCCCATTTAAACCCCATTTTAAGTGCTGGCCGGCCATAAGGGAGAACAAGAGAGAAAATAGAGAGGAAAGGAAGAAAAAAAGAAAAACCAAAGAGAAACAAGAAAATTCAAAGGGGAATTCGCGTTTTTCGCCCGTTTACGCGTCTAACGGTAAGATTTTTCGACTTTAGCTTGATTTCTACCTTTCCTATGCCTTTGTTTCCATTTAGCATGCTTGAGGAGAGAGATCTAAAAGTGACATCAAGGGCTGGACGAAATTCTAGGGGAGAGATTTTGAAATTTTTAGGTTTTGATTTTTAGTTAAATTGGTAGTTTTAGTTAGTTAAATGTGTATAGAAATTAAATTGGGCAAGAAAGCATGAAATTTTCACAATACCCACCCTTGGCTGAATATGCAATGATGTACAATGATGATGAACTGATTTTTATTCTAAGAGAAATGAAGAGAAAATGATGAAAAATGGTTAAATGTGATAGAAAAACAAAGTGGAAAATTTACCTGATTAATGTCCCATTTTTGGCCGAATTTTCCAAGGAGAAAAGTGAGCTGATTTTGGTGATTTTAGAGGATTATTGGCTGATATTTAATGCTTAGAAATGTTCAAGAGAAAATGGGACAATTTAGAGCTAAAATGGAGCGCGTTAGCAATTTATCGGGTAAAGTGCCAAAAATAGGTTAAGGTCGCGTTTAAGCCGTTTTAGGCTATTGCATTTCATACCATGCATTAGTATAGGATTTAAGTCAATTATATAGTGATTTAGCATCAATGTGGTGAATTGGGTAAATTTTGCAATCTGTTTAAGAGGAGAGCCTTCCGGTAAAGGCAAGGAAGTTGTACCCGGTGAACAGTGATCGGGGCACCTAAAAAGCAATTAGTTTGTACAAACGGTGAGTAAACCTATTATTATTGTAAATTATCTAGAGTTTATTTTTAAATGCTCTTCATGGATTTTATGAAATGAAAATGAGATTAAAATGGGATTTTTGATGTTTTAGAAATAAATGTGACAAATAAAAATATATTGTGTTGATTATGAAATTGAGTAATTGGAGGTTGCCAATTATTTTAAAATATATATTTTCCTATGAATGGCTTATGATATACGAGTATGTGTGGCTATATTTTATAATTGTATTGGGAATTTATGTAAGTTGTCTTTTACTATGCAGGCTGGGTAAATAAATAAAAGCCACGTTATACTATCGAAATTTTATTAAAATTGGTGGGTTTAGTCACTGTAGTGACGGGTTTACGTGGACTGCCTATTAGAGGGGCACGATAAACTCGGTTATATAGTTACTCCGGTAGTAGAGGCGAGGAGGGTAACTCCCGAGGTAGTATTAGAGCTCACTTCACGTCGAACCCCCAAGTGAATGTGTAACTCGTCCAATGCCAAGGAACGACATGTTTTAAAAATAAAAATGTATTTCACATGTTAATATCTTAACAACCTTGGCAGACTCGGTTAGATGCCTCGGCCAAGGTATCCCCGAGGAGTAGTTTTGGCTTGAGCCTTGTTTTTAATAAAAGTAAAAAGCCTTAACAACTGTTTTGGTAAATTACAAATATTTTATGGTTTAAGAAATAAATTGAAAACCTTATGAAATGGTTTGTAATTTGTTGTTTAAACTTGCCTCCATTTTACTCGCCTTTAGATATTTATGATAATGTCTGTTTACTTATTGGGATTGTAAAATCTCACCCACCTCCTTTCCAAATATTTCAGGCCTGTGGTAGCTTGTAGATACCGATTTTGTTGAGGATTCCAGTTGACCCCTCTATCTCACAGACAGTAGGTTACTATCACCAACACTTGGTGTATTTAGGGGCCACTTGTCATTGTAATTATTATTATACATTATAACTTTGTAAATTATTGTATGTATGGATTTATTTTACTTCCACATTACAAAAGATTACTTACACATGTTTCTATAAATATTGTTTTATATAAAAATGCTATATTTTTGTCTTTTGATTTACTTGAGCCGGAAACGACTAAAAATTGTTTAAAATTGATATGTAAGCCTTGAGGGGTTCCGATTAGTATTCTGGGTAATGAGTATCAATCGAGACGTTGCGACGGTTGTCATGGGCCCGAGAGAGGTTTCGAGTCGTGACAGAAGGCTATCCCAATAGAGTCCGCTAAGGCTATTAAAAAGTTATGTACGCATAAATCATGTTTTTATTTTAAAAACATAGTCGTTCCTTGGCGTTGGCTGAGTTCACCCTCACTTAGTGGTTTGGCATAAAGTGAACTCTAAAGTGTTAACCTTAGGAGTTATCCATCCGCGCCTCTCATACTGAGGTATGAATATAATAGGGTTATCGTGCCCCCTCTAATAGGCTGGTCCACAGAACCCGTCCACTGCAGCGACTAATCAATAACCTACAAATTCAATAAAATTTAACAGCATGACATGGCGATTTTATCATTATCTAGCCTATCAAGGCAAACAACAGTTTATACATTTTCAACACAAATACTAATTCAGCCACTGATGCCAATATGTCATAAGCCAATCAATTAGAACCATAAATTCACAATGCATCAAATGGTCTCCAATTACTCTATTTTCAAAGCCATCATTCAATTTCAAGACAATTTATAAAATCATTTCTTTTAAACACATTTTGTTTATAAAACATAAAGATTTACCATTTAAACTCATTTTCCATAAAATCACAAAATCAGATAAAAACCACTTTAGATAATTAAGACGATAGTAAGGTTACTCACTATTTCGGGAGTTCAATTCCAAGTACTCCGATTCTTGATCCTCGGGTATTATCCCTTTACTTTTGTTAGAATGCTCACCACCTAGACATAATGCACAATAAGCCATTTACTACATTTGTGCTAAATTGTTATAAAACCAATTCAGGCTCTATACTAATGCATGAAATGGGATGTAAATTATTCAGATTATCGTCTAAACACGGTGTTCTACACAAATTCAATTGTGTACCTAAATAAAAGTGACAAGCCCAGCTCGACAATATGTTTATTATGCCATTCCTACATAAGAATGCATGTTTGCTTACTTGGGTACCTCAGAAATCGTTAAAGGAAGGCAATGTACCAAATGGTACAATTAAGTTGAATTAAGCCTTGAACTAGTCCAAATAGAGATTTTACGATGAAATTGAAAATTTTAAAACCTCAGAATGACTTAAAATGGTGATTCGGAGTTCAATGACCGATTTAGAGTCAAATTAGAATTTTCATGACTTAGGGGTAAAATGGTCATTTTGCCACTCGAGGTTAAAATTGGAATGTTGGAAGAAGTTTTTAAACAAGATTGACTATTTAGAACATAATTTGAGTTTGAAAAGTGAAAAATTTTAATTTCGACATTTTTTCGAGCATAAGGGCAAAATAGTCATTTTGCCACCCTAAGGGCAAAATTGTAATTTTACACCACCCAACACTTGTCCAGCACATGAATTTCACCCATTATTATCATGGATAATTGAAGGATTTTATGTGGTGGAGAAAGAAAGTTTAATAGTTAAGAATTTAAAAATGGACCAATGGAATGGTGACAAGTGTCAAGCTTTTATTTTTTTTATTATTTTCTTTATAAATTAGCACAAAATCTACCCATTTCTCTTCATTATGGCCGGCCAAAGCAAGAACAAAGGAAGAAAAGGAAGAACAAAACCCTAGGTGGAAAAATTCAAGGGAAAAGTGTGAAAATTCAAGGAAACAAGTGAAAAAAAGGTAAGATTTTTCAATTAAGCTTGAGATCTCTTTTTCTTAAGCATTTTTCTTATTTTTCATGGTTGAATCACATGAAATCATGATGGGTATTTTGCTGATCAAACCCTAGGAGAGAGAATTTGATGATGATTTAGATAGATTTTTAAGATATATGGATGCTTTTAGTTGTTTATGGTGTTAAGTGTAAGAATTAAGCTTGAAATTCACATATTCCTCATGAGTTCATCATTGGCCAAATTTTCCTTGTAGAGTGTTGATGGTGGATTTGATTTTATTTCAAGTGAATTGGTTAGGAAATGATGAATTATGGTGAGATAATCAAGTAGGAAAAATCATAGTGTTGATGCACCCACCATGGCCGAATTTTCCAAGAGAAAATGTGAGAATGATTTTGCCATATTTCAAGTTATTTAACTTGTGTTTGATGGTTAGGAGAATTGGAAGAAAAATAGAATTATTTGGAGTTGAATTGGACGTATTGGCCAATTAATCGGGTGATAGATCGAATTAGGCCAATACCTTTTTATATAGGTACATAATTGAATTTATATTGAACACTGTATTTAGATAGTTACCCGAGTATTTTACATCCCATTACATGCATTAGTATAAAACCTGAATTGGTTTTACAATAATTTTGAATTGGTTTTAAAAATACTTGGGTTTACGAAAGCTTAAAATTTTGACCCAAGATGAAAAATGACCATTTTGCCCCTACCTTGGAAATCATCATTATTTTTATTTCTTTCATCTTTTTACCCTTATTTTCATCATTCATTTATGCCTTAGGCCTACTTAGGCCTTAATATTGTTTGAAAGCCTACTTCTAAGGGCTCATTAAAGAAATGACGAAATTACCCTTAGCCCGTGTTATCATGTCTACACCTAGTTACGAGACTATAGAGGTCAAGGTCTCATAATCGTGCTTTCACATCGTTCATAGCATAACAAGTTACCTTCTCGCTCGTGTGATTGCACCATTGTCCCTTGATCAATGCTACTTCCTTAGAGGATAACTTCTTCACTTGTATATCTAGAATAGTTATTGGTATCTCCTCATAGCTTAAATCATCACCTAACTGTAGGGACTCATGTTGAATGATGTGAGATGGATCCGGCTGGTACTTCCATAGTCAAAAACATGAAACATAGAATGAACGCAAGCAAGATCAGGTGAAAGAGCTAACCAATACACTATCGCACCAACCCTCTCCAAAATCTTAAATGATGTAATATACCTTAAGCTCAACTTACCTTTTTTGACAAAACTCATAATGTTTATGGTTGGCAAGACCCTAAAAGAGCATGATCACCAACCTCAAGCTTCAGCTCTCGTTGTCTACAGTAGGCATATGACTTTTGACAACTCTATGTAGTCAACATCTTTTATTAGATCACTTGTATCTTTTTTATGGTCTTTCGTACTATCTCTAGTCTAAAGAGTTTCCTCACACCAACCTCAAACCAACATATGGGCGAGCTAGATCTCCACCAATATAAAGCCTCATAATGCACCATCTGAATGCTAGCCTAAAAACTGTTAGTGTAGGCAAACTCAATCAAAGGCAAGTGTGGGCCCCAAGCAACTCCAAAGTCTACAACACAAGCCCTCAACATATCCTCTAGTTTCCAAATGGTTCTTTCAAATTGTCCATCTATTTGTGGGTGGAAAGTAGTACTAAAATTCAACTTAGTTCCTAAACCCTACTATACTTTCCCTTAAAATTGACTAGTAAACTGTGTGCCTCTATCTAACACCAGTGACTTAAATATTGTGCAATTGCACTACCTCATCAATATACAATCTAGCATACTGTACCACTCCATAAGTGGTCCTTATCGGGAAAAAATGATAAGACTTAGTCTATCCATAGTCACCTAAATAAAATCATACCCTTTACTCATACAGGGTAGTCCACTCACAAAGTCTATAGAAATCTGCTCCCACTTCCCCTCGAGAATATGTACAAGCTAATAGTAAACCAACAAGCCTCTGATGCTCTACCTTAGCTTGTTGGCACACCAAACACTTGGCCACAAACTTGGTCACATCTATCTTCATACCTTCCCACTAATACATTTCTCTCATATCATGATACATCTTGGTGGTGCTTAGGTGTACAACATATGTTGCTAGGCGAGCCACCTCTAGAATTTCTTGCCATAAATCATTAATATCTAACACATACACTTTGGACCCATATTTGAGTAATTCGTCAGTTCCTCTAGTGAACATTTGCCCTTTCCTCTCTTGAGGATCCTCTAAAGCCTTTACCATAAAATCATCCTTGTCTTGGGCTTTCTTGATGCGATCCATCAACATCGACCTTATTGTAAAATGGGCTAATAATGCCTTTATATCATCAACCTCAAATTAAATACCCATATCACACAAGTTGTTTATACCTCACATCAATGATCTTCTATCCACTAAGATGTGGGCTAAAACTCCCTATAGATTTTTGGCTCAATGCATCCGTCAACACTTTGGCTTTGCAAAGATGATACAATGTCATGTAATCATAGTCCTTAAGAAACTTTATCCATCTATATTGCCTAAGGTTGAGATCTCTCTACTCAAAGATATACTTAAGACTCTTATGGTTAGTGTAGATCTAACAAGTCTCACTATATGGATGATGCCTCTAAATCTTTCAAGCAAAAACTATCATAACCATCTCCAAATCATGTGTGGGGTAAATTTGCTCATGCATCTTGAGCTATCTAGATGTGTATGCTATCACTCAAGTCTTACTTGTGATGCATCATAATAAACCATATAATCTTTCTTACCACATGGCAAACTCAACACTAGAGTTGTGGTAAGGTAAGTCTTGAGCTTTTTGAAGCTCTCATCACATGCATCCTACCAAATGAACTTAACACCCTTTTGGGTCAACTTAGCCACAAGAATAGCGATCCTAGAAAAATCCTTAATGAACTTGAAGTAGTAGTAGACCAATCCTAAGAAAATATGGATCTCAGTCACTAATGTTGATGTCAGTCACTTTTCCACCACTTCAATCTTCTTGGGCTATACTTACACTCCATCCTTAAACATAATGTGACTCAAAAAGCTTACACTATCAAGTCAAAACATGCACTTGGAGAACTTGGCATAATATAAGTGCTCTTTCAAATTTTGTAGCACAATCCTCAAATGTTGCTTATGCTCCTCACAACTCCTCGAGTGTATCAATATATCAATGATGAGCACTACCACAAACTTGTCCAAGTATGGCCTAAACACCTTGTTCATCATATACATAAAAGCTACAGGATCATTAGTCAAACCAAATGACATAACCAAAAATTCATAATTGCCATACCTCATGCGAAATGTAATGTTGGGTATGTCCCCATCTCTAATCCTTAATTGATGGTAACCTAATTCTAAATCAATCTTAAAGAAACACTTGGCCTTTCAAAATTGATCAAATAAATCATCTATAAATGGAAGAGGATACTTGTTCTTGATGGTCACTTTGTACAACTATCTGTAGTCGATACCAAGCCTCATTGAACCATTCTTCTTATTCACAAATAATATCAATGCACTCTTTGTGAGACACTAAGGCATATAAAACCCTTATTTAGCAAGTCCTCCAACTGGTCCTTGATCTCAGCTTGTGCCATTCGGTAAGGTGGTATAGATACCATATTGGTGTTTATACTAAGTCGATACAAAATTCTATCTCTCTATCTAGAGGTAATCCAAGTAACTCTTTTGGAAACACATCAGCATAATCTCCCACAATTGGCATGTCTGCCATATTACCCACCCCAAGGATCACGTCAAACTTTACCATGTCCATCAGTACCAAGTTTGCTTGAATGTTTTTTTCCTTAACTAGAACTACATAAGCTCTATACTCATATCTGGCTGCAAACACTTTTCTCAAGGCTGTGGAAACTACCAAATCTTTCTCTTTCTTATAGCCTTCCAAAACCAACTTAGATGGAAAATATTGGTAAACAAATGAATGTGTAGCACCAGGATCATATAACACACATGCATTAATAAAATATATGGGTAGAATACCTAAGACAACTACATTGAATTCCTGCGCATCTAGTGTGATTAATGCATAAACTTTGGCTTGTTCTTGACCAGTCGTATGCTGAGCTCCAGATCTTGATGCTCTACCTTCAGAAGCATTATTGGCTCTCCTAGCCCTAGATCCTTCGGCCTCTTTAATAGGTTACGCAGCAATGGGAGTAGGTGTTAAGGTTGATTGGGTAAATCGCTATGACTATTGACCCTCAGCATAATTCCTAGAAATGTATCTAGGTAAAGCATAACTATAACAAAATAAGGTCTCCTTGCAGCATCGACCTTGATGCCTCTTGTTAAAAGCGAGGCATAATGGAATAGATTGACGATCTTGCCCTAAAGTTTGCTATTTGGGTGGCCTACCATTTCTCTTATCACGGCTACCTCCACGTAACTGATCATACTAGTAATAAGATGTCATACCTAATTTGAATGTAGCTAGCTTTATTATTCGAATAGTAATGCAACTGAAAGCATTGCAAATGACCTTAATATCAACCAAGAAATCTTGAGTATCTTGTGATGCATATAATCTAGAAAATGTAAGAGGCTTCAGCTTCATAAACTCTGATTGCTAAACCTCAGTCACAACTTTGACGATACTAGCTTGTGACTGGTCACCTTGACTTTATGACCAGAGGGATCCTTGAAGAATATGATGATCTTCACTTTACCATTTCTGATCAAAGATTTCCAAAGTAAGAAACTCCATAGTCTAACTAACTCACTGTAAGCTTGCAACTAGATCTTTAGAGGTCACTACCCTCACTAAGGGTGCTACAACCTTGAGTGCTTGTCCCTCAATTAGTAGCTTAAGACCCAGTCTCCAAATTACTATTTCAAGACTATGTCACTTTATCTATGCACTAGTGGGGGTATCAGTCCTCCTCAAACTAGTGACCTTGGCACGCTTACCATGGCCTATAATAGTAGGCATATGTCGTTTGTTAGTAGTCTTCTCAAGAGCCTCATGCTCTGTTGCGCCTCTAGAACTAGCTCGTGTCTTAGGTAACATATCTCACACAAATAAGAGCAATTATATATTATAAGACTCATCTCTATAAACTCAAAGTGATTCTAAACATAACTCTTAAGCATAAAGTGGGTGGACAAATAAGGAATTATATACAGGTCTCCCATTCTCGATTTGTGCCCAAGTACACAAAACAAACAAAAAGATTCCTACATATCACTCCTAACGTTCCACTGACAACCAAAGAAACCTACAACTCTATGAACTTAGTGTTAGGATGAGCCTTGCAGCCAATTGGGATTGGTTAAAGTTTGATTCCAATTATGCAACAATATCATTCATGTTGAATGATTAGAGGTTTTCTTTCATCAATAAGACATCAATTATAATGAGTTATAAGTCTAATTGGATGAAGTCCATGAGATTAATATGCCTTGCAAGGGAATTGTAATGGGTTACGATTATGAGATCCCTATGCATCAAAGCATAATCTCAAAATGTTCTTGGTCAATGTATCCTTGAGATTAGACATCAATGATGCTTAGAGACTAGTATATTCTATGTTCTTTATTTTCGAAGTAAGTAATCGATCTCATAGATTGAACTATAGAGATACTTGGAAGTAGAATATAGGTGCTTACTTCTAATAGAAAGTTCACTAAACTTGACTCGCCACGAGAAGTGTATTTGGTATTTCACTCAAGTGTTTATGCAATACTTCTCATGTGTCAATTGTGTAAATACTCTTTAGACTTGAGACACCAAGTTGTCTTATGTGTGGAGTGCTATGCTTTGATTTAATCCCTACGAGTGCCTAACCAAGGATGCCAAAACAATATGCTTTTAGGTGTAGCATGAAGCATGTGAAGGCAAATGAGTGGTCAAGCTAGGAATCATCACCCCAAGTGATTCAGGGGACATATCCTAACTGTTCTTGGTTGATATTAGCTTATTGAAGTCCTTGGCCAAGGTGACTTAAAAATTATGAAAGGAGTTTCATAAGTCTTTATAAAGTTGATGATCAAACTTTAAGAATGAATATGGAGATCAATAAGAGTAGACATTGCACCATGCTCTTATCATCTTCGGGATATATAATGAAAGAATGAATCACACTAAAGGCTGATCACTAAACGGTTGAGTCAAACCATATTGACTCTTCTAACATTTGGGCGGCCATGATGGATTACTAGATCCTAATCTTGGTCTATGAACTCTAGGTAGTTGACTTGATTAATGATAAATTTAAAGTAATTTAAATTTATCTAATTCTAAGTTTAACTTAAGAATTATATGTTGAGTTCATTGCCAACATGTTAGAAGTCACACACCTAAAATGAATGTTGAAAATAAAATGGGAGAGGTGATTAAGTTAGACTTAATCAAATTAGAAGTTATGAGCTTTTCAAGTACTTGATTAAAGTTGTTTAATTAAGTTGTACCAAATTAATTAAATTGTTTAATTAAGTCATTAGGCCTAGTTGATTAAATATGTTTAATTAAGTCATTGGGCCTAATTGATTACAATTGTTTAATTAAATTGTTTGGCTTAATTAATTAAATTGTTTAATTAAGTTATTGGGCTTCTTAAGGACTTAATTAAATTGTTTAATCAAATTATTGGATTAATTGGCAATTACAAAATGGCTTTGTAATTAAGGTTTAAAATTAATCCAAGGTATAAATACCTTGTTACAAATTTATGTAATTGTTACAAATTTATTGCTAGATATGTGGACAGCTAAATCATGAAATGTTCATGATTAAATAGGCTGATTTTAAGTAAGAAATTGGAGCAAAAAGTGAAAGCAGTCTAGTTCACTTTTATGACATGAATTTTAGTTTTAATTGACAAGAAAGTCTTGGAAATTAATTCTGAAAAATTTTAAAAAAATTATCTTTATTAAAATGTTCAAAAAAGATTATTTTTGGAAAATATAATGGTCAAATATGCTAATTTCAAGCAAGAAAATTAAGAGTGTGATGATAAGTTAAACTTAAATCAAATTCTAAATTTTTAACTACTAAGGACCTAATTAAAAGAGTTCAATTAGGCATTAGTCAAATATTATAATTGGTATAATATTAATGACTTATTTTGCAAATTTTAGTAAGTCTCATAATAAAATTAAAGCTAGATAGAAATATAACATTATAGCCACTCTTTCTGAGGTAACAAAAAAAAAGACTAATACATTTTCTCTTAGTGCCGCTACTCTTGAGAAGGTTTTTAGAAAACTTATCCATTGATTCTTTGCTAGAAATATATGAAGAAAAAAGGACAAATCATTGTCCACTTGCTAGAACAAGCCCTTGGCATACAGCTCTCTCATTGAAAAGAGTCTGTTGTAATCATGTGTGCAACATTGAAGGCTAAGCGATTGAGTGGCTAGGATTCTTTCACACAAGACAGTGTTCATGTCTTTCAACACCAAAAGGAATCCATTTGATTACGAAATCATTTGGAAAGGTAAAAACCTTTTTATGATTTTCTATGGTGTTTAACTTTTCATTAAACAATCAAGGTGATCTAAAGGTAAGAGGCATGGTTTTTATTTTGTTCAATTTTTTGTTATTCGATTGTGTTGATGCTCTAATCATGTCATTCCTAGCAGTGGTATTCGAGCTTCCCTTAGCTCATTTTAATGCAAAGGTATGTCTTTTTATTGTTTAATTCTAATTTTGATTGGATGTGTGGCTTTTGGAAGAGATTAAGTTTTAAATTTCGATTATGTTTTAAAGTAGTTTGTCACAAATTCGATTTTTTATTTTCAATACTTATTTGTTTTAAAAACTAATCTTGTTTAAGTGTCTCAATAAGATGCATAAAAGTGTTTGGCAAGAAAAGGATTTGAATTCATGGGGAACAAGAATTAGTTTGGTGACAAAATTTGATTTTGTCCAGATTTGCATATGGTTCAATCTTCAGTTTTTAACAGTGGCCTAAAACCTCTAAAAATTTTGAAAAAATTTAAAATCAATCTACATTGAAAGTGTTTCAATATGATTGGTTACCAGTAGCAAACGATAAAGGAAACGCCATGAAATTGTGACTGAAACCATTACTACCAATAATAGTTTCAAGTCACGATTTTGGCTGAGAAAGTCATGTTCAAAGAGTCCTAAAATTGTGAAATTGTTGTACCTTTTTAGAAAAATTTTGAAGTTTGAATATGTCCAAAAGACTTCAAGAAAGATTACTAAAATTAAAGGATTTAATCCCTATATTTATGCCACCATAATGCCATATATGCAACCCAAAAACTGTAGCTATGTATAGAATACATAGGCTATGATTTTTTTGGGGTTTTGGACAGCTAAATCAAGTCTAAAAATTAAGAAATTTTAATATGGAAAAGTTCCATATGCTAGTTGACCATGGTTAAAATTTGGGAAATAAATTCCCGCATATGGTGTCGTATCCAGCCACAAAACTATTATTGGTACAGTGCTGCCAGAATTTTGTAAAATCATGGTTTTTGGGATTTTAATGTCCATATTTGCTGCCTAAATTGGTGCAATTAAAAACACTATTTCATTAAAAAATATTTAATGGAAAAGTTTTAACAAGATAAATTTTGATATATTTAAATTAGGGGATTTGATTATTTAAAATAAGGATATCAGAATTCAATTAATCACTTCCATAAATTTAGGAATTTGATTCCTACAAATATGGAACTGTAATAAATATGGATAAGATAAATATAAGGAATTAATTTCCTTCTTTTAAGAAAAGTAATTTGAATAGGACACTTAAATATATTTAAAGATAATGTTGTCTTAAATATTAGATTTAAATTATCTAATGAGATTAGATAATTGAAGACACATAATCTTTAATTTAAAAGGATTAGTAAAAGTTACTTAAATGTTTAAAGATTATGAATTAAAAATATTTTAATTATAATCTTAATAAGATTAGGAATGGGTAATACTACTAATACTCATTAGTAGAGACTTTCCATTTACGGAAAACTATTTCCATACATAGAATTAAAAATGAACTCGAAATTAGTTGCACACTAATTTTGGACACCTCATATGATTAACAATTAAAATAAAACATAGTTTTTAATTTTATATTAATGTGGATGGATGAATGTGTTTGATTATGAACTAGGCCAAATATGAGTGTGGATTTATGATTAAATTTTATCATAGTATTTATTTATTAAATAAGGTCTGTGCACCCTGCCTTTCTCTTCATTTTCAAGGATTGTAAATTTCTCTCCTCACTTAACTCCCCTCTAATGTACCATGAGGTTTTTTTACTAAAATGTAATTGGTTACATAGAAGTGTAGAATTAGGATTAGTTAAGGATTTATTTTACAATTCAAAGATGAAGACCCCAAGGCGCCATGAAAATAGAAGGAGGAAGATTACAATATGTTGTATGTAAATCCTTTAGGTTTCACAAAGCTAATTTCCTTTGATAGCTCAAGGAAATTAGTATAGATAAAGTCCATAATCATCCAAATAGTATGCATGAGAAAGATTTATTTTATCCAATTAATAAATACTATGCATGCAAAGATGAGACTTTAATAAAAACAAATAGTGAAATCCCTCAGTAAATATTGAGTCACCATGCATGATTAAGTTCCCTTCCACCATATAGCAAGATAACCTGGCTGCCTTTTTAACCAAAGACTTGTTAAGCAAACTCACGATCAGACTTTACACAAGTATGTTTGAGCTATTAGTGGCTCTTACTCAACTACTTTCATAAAATCTGAATGCTTGGAATCTTGATTATTGTGGAAACTAGAGGCAATGGCTAGGCGTAACATGTATGATATGTTTAGGTAATGTGTTGTCACCTAGCTGATCCAGGAGTTGTATAAAGATATAATCGGTAAGCTAAGTTACCTACCTGATACACTTATCTTGGTTTGTTGAGCACACTCAAGGTCATGATTAGAATGGATAGGGATCCTAACCCATTAAGAAAATCCTTGTAAAGATCTCTTGAGGTGATATGGAGGGTTATCATCTTCAAAAAAATAGTGGGAGCAATCAATTTAAGATTTACTATCTCATCTTAATTTATTATAATACATGATTACTCTTAAACATTCTTTAAATGTCTAGGTTGATAGAATGTGAATACACATCACTTTGCATGTCGTACTTGATGCCATCATGAAACCCGAGCCAAAATGTTTAAACTAGTATATCAAGTTGATAACCGTTCTCAAATATCTATTAAGAATAGATGTCATTAAGGAAGATATCGTTACCTTCTTGACTAGGTCAAAGAATAAGAAACTTCTAGAAGTTTCACCTTTGACCATGTATATGATCGAAGCAGATCTATCTACCATTGATCTACCATCATCCATATTAGATATTGGATGTGAGTCACACTTATGTAATGACATAAAGGTGCTGAAAATGAGTGGAAGATTAACGAAGGGAGAGGTGGTCCTAAGAGTAGAAAATGGAGCAAAGGTTGCCGCATCGGTTATAGAGATAGTTACCATACCTTTACTTTCTAGGTTGATCTTGGAATTAAAAGACTGCTACTATGTTCCTTCCATATCTTAAATCTATTTATACTTTGCACTATATGATGATTTTGAATTTAGCATTAAAGGTAATTATTGTTCTTTCTCGAAAGGAGAGATGCCTTATAGTGTAGGGGCACATTCGAACGTTCTTTATATTCTTGATCGTAAAGACCCATACTCAATATAGAGGTCAAGAAAGCAAAGGAAGATGTTCCAAAACTATCCTACATCTAGCACTGTAGGCTTAAACACATCAATGAGACTTGCTTAACCAAGTTACACAAACAATGTTATATCGATCCATTTAATTATGAATCTTATGGAACATGTGAATGTTGTCTCCTTAGTAAGATGACTAAGTCACCTTTGTGAGACCTTGACCTCTATAGCCTCGTAACTAAGTGTAGACGCGAGAACCCAGACTAGGGGTAATTTCGTCATTTTCTTAGTGAGCCCTTAGAAATATGCTTTCAAACAATATTAAGGCCTAAGTAGGCCTAAGGCATAAATGAATGATGAAAATAAGGGTAAATGATGAAGGAAATAAAAATAATGATGATTTCCAAGGTAATGCAAAATGGTCATTTTTCATCTCGGGTCAAAATTTGTAAGTTTTCATGAACCTGAGTATTTCTAGACCATTTTGGACTTTGTTTCAGTGTAAAAAGAGTAAAAAGATTGCACAAAGGATGGAGGAGAACAAACTAACTTGTTGAGGGCATTTTCGTAATTTAAGTGGAAATTGGATAAGCTCTAGCTATAAATATCCTTTTCTTCTAGCAACTTCTTCTTCTTCGTTCTCCCCTCTCACATTTTTCATCTTCCATGGGAGTTCTCTTGAAGCTTCCATAACCCTCTCAAGCTAGCTCCACTTTTCATGCTTTTATGTACCCTTTCATAGAACCTTTGTGCTCTTTCACTATTTCACTTTAAAACCCTTGAAAAGTCTTACTTCCATATTCTCTCTCACTAGCTAGGTGTTTTAAAGAGAGAAAAAGGAAGTTTCTATAATAGCTTGAAAATTATTGAAAAGAATTTCAATTTTACAAAGCTACCAAGGTGAGTAGCGAATTAAAATTTATTTTTAGTTGTTGATAATGTCTAGTAATTTGATTTATGAGTGTTTTATTGTTGAGATTGTTTAATCATTTTTAGTGTGACTAAAGTAGTGCAAATAATAGACATTTAATGGTAGTTGGAAGCTAGTAGGAATGACTAGTAGAACTTAGTTTAGAAAATAGCATTGGAATAGTATTAATGCCAAGATGGGTTGATGGTGATGATGCCAATGTGATGATAGGTTCAAATAAAGCCCCACAGCCCCATTTGGACCATTAGAGCAAGTTGAAGTTGAGTAAAGATTTAACAAATACCAGTGAGTGAACTTGCATTTCAAAATTTTTTGGCAATGTGAATGTATTTGCACAAAAAATTTGAATGATTTTATCCAACTTTTCCTTAAAAATCTACCTAGGGAACAAGCCTTTGGTGAATGTTTCTATCTTGTGAAAGTGTGCCATATACTGGTTCATGTGTTATTACAATATGTTGATATGTTTAATATGCATTAGATGTTCTTTTTTTTTATGTGATAATGGTGACCCAGCTATTTGTGTGTGGGAGTGCACATGAGCTGATGATGACCCAGCTATGTGTGTGAGGGAGTGAACATGAGCTGATGATGACCCAGCTATGTGCGAGTTGGAAGTGCACATAAGCTGATGATGGTGGGATGGTATACATGATGATGTGTATATATATATATAAATATGTGTGTTATAGAAAGTTCATGAGTATGGTATATGGTTGTAATACTTGTGAATCTTGCATGTTAAACCTTGAGAAATTCTAAGCATGTTCAAGCAGATTTTGTCTTTGAAACTAAATGGCCTTTCCTTGAGAGAATGAAAATTTGTTTTTGATGTCCTGTTTCTCGCTACAACGAAAAACTCTCGAGTTTGGAGGGTTACATTGGCTTGATTCTCGTTGCAGCGAGAAAGTTGCTGAAGCTCCTCGCTGCAGCGAGAAACTTTCTGTCCAGCATGCTACCTTGTTGGTTTTTGCCACATTTTCCATTTTTTTCACATCATGGTTGAGCATGGACTTCCAACATCAAGGAATTAATTAATTAAGTTTGAAATGAGGGGGTTTGGTGAGAAACCCTCGGCCAGTTGACAATTTGAGCCAAATTTCACTACAACGAGGACTCGTTGTTTTACTTGACTTGACTTGCTTGAATACTATTAAAGTTTTCACTCTTCAAATCCTTTATTGTGCATGGACTTTTTCGTCAAGTGATTAACTCATTAAGGGTTTAATGAGGGGATTTAATAAGAACTAAACTAAATTGCATTGTTTTTTGAAAATAAATGCATCATGATTTCTTTAAATTCTCCTTATCGTTGGCTTGTTCCCTTTCTTTGTTCACTCACTAGGTTTATACTCACCATTTTCAACTTCATGTTTTCAGATCAAGAGGCAGCCGGGAACCAGGTCGAGGTGTCCTCGTAGATTCGTATCCTTGGTAGATATCTTGGCATTCCGTAGCCGCACCTTCACCTTGGTCACTCCGCTAAAAGCCCAGAGTCATTTTTGTTGTGTATAGACAAACCCGATGTAAATTATTAAGATATTGTTTTAGACAATGTATGTATATTTGATCAGAAATGCCACTATAAGATGGAAATGGTTAGCATTATTTTGAATTAAAATTGTGAAATGTGACTTTAATAACTTATGATGGAATGATGGACAGGTTATATAAATAGGTTTGCTTGGGCTTAGTGGGCTACGTCCATTAGGCCCATGCGCCGATCATGACTCGAAATTTGGGTCGTGACAGCCTTTCACCAAGAAGGGTGAACGAGATGGGTGTTACTAGGACTTGTACGATCGAATGTATGTGGTGCTATGAATACTAGCGTTAGAGAAGGATATTCTTACTTCATCACTTTTACAGATGACTATTCTCACTATGGTTATGTATATTTGATGAAACATAAATCTAAATCTTTTGACAAGTTCAAGGAATATAGAGCGAAGGTTGAAAAATAAACTAAGAAGAGTATTCTTACTCTTTGATCTAATCCAGAAGGAGAGAATCCTAGCCAAGAGTTCCAAGATTATCCAAAAGAGAATGGGGTTCTTGCACAATGGACATCTATAGGGACTCCACGTCACAATGAGGTGTTTGAAAGAAAGAATCGAACATTGTTGGACATAGTTCGATCCATGATGAGTCATGCAGATCTTCTTATATCTTTCTAGGGATATGCCCTAAAAACTATTGGTCTTGAAGATGTGTGCTAGAGGGGGGTGAATAGCACTTTTTGAATGTCATTAAACTTGACTTCTAATTGGGGCTAGTTAAAGGTCAATGATGAGAAGTTAAATGTTGGATGAATGAATGATTTAACGAAGAATGAAATGAAAATAAAAGAGGGTAGACAATGCATAAAGATTTATAGTGGTTTGGTCTCTTTGACCTACATCCTCTACCTTGATCTTCTAATCAAGGATTTTTAAAACCAAATCACTATAATCAATGGAATTCCCAAGCTTTCACTAAGCTTTTACAATGTCTTTTCACAGGCTCAGCCACAACCTTTAATAATGCTTTTTCCCGAGATCAACCAAAACCCAAATCTAACTTTTCCTAGGCTGAGTTAGAACCTATAATACCAATCAAGCTAACCCAAGCATGATTAATCCCCTCAAAATGACTCTCACACTCTATGTAATCAAGGAGAATAGATATAAAGAAGTACCTTTGATCACTAACTTGATCTAAGTGGTACAAAATGAAGTGCTTAACTCTATTACAAGGACTGGAGTAAAAAGCAAGAAGAGTTGAGAGAATTTTTTCTATTTTTGAGCTTTTTTTATTCTTGGAAGCATCTAATCTACTTCCTAGTGTTGGGGATCTCTCTTATACATGAAAAACCAACTTTGATGGATGTTGACAGCTTCAGACTATTGGAAACTGTTTGGAGCCAATTCTAACCGTTAGTTTGTCCTTAAGCATTCAAATTCAAATTTCATATAGTGCTCTTAGTTGACTAGCCATGAAATACCGCATACTTTGATATGGTGATAAATAAAGTTGATCAAATGCAAATTGAGGTCAATTAAAATGTTTAAAAGTGATAAAAGACGAAAGGAGTAGTTTAGGATAAAATATTTCGAAAGTGAGAAAATAACAATAAAATAATAATAATTTTATCGGAGGAGAATTTGTGAGATAAAAGGTGATTTGGTAGTCAAATGAGGCATAATAAGGTATTTTGGGTACCAAGGAGACAAGATAAAATTTTTAGAATAAAATAATATTTTATTAATAAAATAATATTAAAATATTAATATTTAGTCGGATATCGAAATCAGTCATGAAGAAGGATCATATGGTTGATCCAAGTGGGGGAGAAGATGACAGGCCCGACTCTATACAAATATTTTTCATGACATACATGTGATGGTAGCATGTTTGCATGCTAAGAGAGTCTCGAAAAAATTTACAAAAGTCGATATTGTACATAGACGTACAACAAAGTTGATTTAAGCCTCGAACTAGATCAAATAGAGAATTTACGATGAAATTAAGAATTTTAAAGTCCTAGAATGGTTTAATATGGTGATTCGGAGTTCGAGGATCAATTTGGAGTTAAATCGAAATTTTCGCTATCTAGGGGCAAAATGGTCATTTGGCACCTGGGGACAAAATGAGAATTTTAGAAAAGATTTTTTTTGGCCCCATTTGACTTATTAGAGTATAATTTGACTTATTGGAGTAAGATTTGAGGTTTAGAAGTTAAAAATTTTAATTTCGATATAATTTGAAGAAAAGGGTAAAATGGTAATTTTGCCACCTCAAGGGCAAAATTGTAATTTTCCACCACCAGGACATTTTTTCAGCACATGGTCTTCCTTTACCCTCATTTTGACTATTGACTAATTGTGTGGTGGAGATAAAAAGGATTAAAATTTTAAAATTTTAAAAATAGACCAATAAGAAAATGACATGTGTCATAC
>NC_030854.1:11080586-11127315 GCF_000208745.1 Theobroma cacao | reverse complement strand
AGGAGAATCTAGTTTTAAGTTTTACAATTTCAAGTACAATTTATAAATTGGTTAAGGAAGAATGATGTTATGTTCATATGAAGGAGTGGAACAAAGGATGATAGAAGTTGACCTTGAAAATGAAGTCAGATAATGAAACTTTCCTAATATATATTATGGAAATTGGAATTCGGAAATGGTTGAGGTATACATGATTCAAATGAGTTTGAGTCTTAAGTGACAAATCAATATCATAATGCAAGAAAGATACAAGGTAATGTAGAGGTATGAAGGATAATCAAGGAAAAAGGATGACTCTTAGGAATTGTGGTATTGCATGAGATGCAATGATCAAGTTGAGATAAATCTTTGAGGCATCAATAGGATTATAAAGCATACACGCATAATAGATTATAATTCAATGGAGATGACATTGTGATGAATGATATATAGTATAAGGAAACTCAAACATATGGTTGGAAATGATATGAATGATATGAAGTTATATACAAGTATAATAAGAAGGTTGACATGCACTATAAGAATTATTATATTGAAACTAGGATTGGGATACGGATGAATAAAGGGGGAATGTAGTCCAAAGCATGTGAACACATGGATTCCTATATATAAAGAGAGATGATGACATTTGAAAATGCATGTATATATGTATATATGAAATTGATAATTTTACTAACTAAAGTGAAGAATGGTTCTCGGTAATTGGGAGATTTTGAAATAGTGTCCAGAGAGATTAGTGAGCTAAAGTGTTAATGGACATGTAATGAATGATTAATGTTATGAATGACTTTGAAAGTAAACCTTGAATTGTTTAAGTTCTTAATGGAACTTTATTAAAAGAAGGGTATGGACTAGTATAAGATGGATGAATCAAGGTTGAGAAATTTGGTATGGAGAAAATTAATAAAATGATGAATAGGTATACATAAGTAAGTATGATATGTGATCGAAATCGGTATAATTGAGGTGAAGTTATGGTTCAAATTTAATAATGGTGATAAAAGCATGCTTAGTGTCTCGATATAAGATATCATGGTTGTGAAAAGTATTACTGATCCGGTTCCAAAGGATGATAATTGCCATAAATAAAGCATTTAATTGAACTGAAGGTGAATGAGGTAAATAAATTGAATGTCCCTATAGAAAGAACAAAGAGTAGGATCATAGAAGGAGATTGATAACGCAACATCGACGGGAATTCGAGGACGAATTCTATTTAAGTAGGGGAGATTGAAATACCCCATACTTTGACATGGTGATAAATAAAGTTGATCGAATGCAAATTGAGGTCAATTAAAATGTTTAAAAGTGATAAAAGACGAAAGGAGTAGTTTAGGATAAAATATTCTAAAAGTGAGAAAATAATAATAAAATAATAATAATTTTATCGGAGGAGAATTTGTGAGATAAAAGGCGATTTGGAAGTCAAATGAGGCATAATAAGGTATTTTGGGTACCAAGGAGACAAGATAAAATTTTTAGAATAAAATAATATTAAAATATTAATATTTAGCCGGATATCGAAATCAGTCATGAAGAAGGATCGTATGGTTGATCCAAGTGGGGGAGAAGATGACAGGCCCGACTCTATAAAAATATTTTTCATGACATACATGTGATGCTAGCATGTTTGCATGCTAAGAGAGTCTCGAAAAAATTTACAAAAGTCGATATTGTACATAAACGTACAACAAAGTTGATTTAAGCCTCGAACTAGATCAAATAGAGAATTTACAATGAAATTAAGAATTTTAAAGTCCCAGAATGTTTTAATATGGTGATTCGGAGTTCGAGGATCAATTTGGAGTGAAATCGGAATTTTCGCTATCTAGGGCAAAATGGTCATTTGCCACCTGGAGACAAAATGAGAATTTTAAAAAAGATTTTTTTGGCCCCATCTGACTTATTAGAGTATAATTTGACTTATTGGAGTAAGATTTGAGGTATAGAAGTGAAAAATTTTAATTTCGGTATAATTTGAAGAAAAAAGGGTAAAATGGTAGTTTTGCCACCCTAGGGGCAAAATTGTAATTTTCCACCACCAGGACATTTTTTCAGCACATGGTCTTCCTTTATCCTCATTTTGACTATTGACTAATTGTGTGGTGGAGATAAAAAGGATTAAAATTTTAAAATTTTCAAAATAGACCAATAAGAAAATGACATGTGTCATACTTTTATTATTTTATTGTTTCTTTTTAAAAAGGCATAAAATCATCCCATTTTCTTCATATGGCCGGCCAAGCAAGGAAGAGAGAGAAAGAGAGAAAGAACAAAGGGAAAAACAAGAAAACCTAGGTGAAAATTCAATGAAAAAGTGAAGAAATCAAGGAAACAAGCTAGGTAAGTTAGAATTTCTTTAGTTCTCCTTGATACCTAGCTTACCCATGCTTTTGTTCTTGATTTCCATGGTTGAATATTGAAGTTATTATGATGAATTCAATTCTGAAAAAATGGGTTAGGAGAGAGAAAGTTGTNAGGTTTTTGACAAAAATGACGAAAATGCCCCTGTGAGCCAAAAAAAATGTTATGTTATGATTTGAAAATGATTTGTAATCCTTCGTATTTTGATTATTTGATAACTATTGCTCATCGGGGAAGTGCGAAAGCTGCTGCGAGAGCCTTGTGAGGTTTCGATCGACATTCGGGGTGAAGAATGTTTGTCGAGGCTTTGCGGCGGTTGTCAAGAGCTCGATGGGGAGTTCCGGGTCGTGACAAGCCATGCTTCTTAGTCGATTAAGTCTTCTCTGTCTTGTAATCAAATTCTCTGGTAGTGAGCTCTTAGTTGGTTAACAATACTTCTTAGTTGACTAAGTCTTCTCTATTTCATAATCTGCTTTACTCTTTTAATCGGTTAAGTAAGGCTTCAATAATTAAAAGCTTACTATCTCTTAACTGGCCAACTTCACTTTTGAATTTGAGCTGACTAACTCCCTTGGTTATCCGACTAAGAGGCTTTTGTTTGTGGCTCATTTGTAACTCCTTATTCTTATGAGTTTTGATATTTTCTTTTTAGTGATTAATTTATTATTAACATACATTTTCATCCTACACACTCAAGTAGTATAGTTAGACATTGATGAGCGGGAATGTTTTATTGTCAAGCCCGACCTTATAAAGTACTTGCCATGTCTTTCTGTGATTGACAATATGCTTGCATACTTGGAAAGCCTCGAAAATCGTCAAATGTCGATATTATACCAAATGGTACTATTAAGTTGAATTAAGCCTCGAACTAGTCTAAATAGAGATCTTAAGATGAAATTAAGAATTTTAAAACCCTAAAATGACTTAAAATGATTATTTGGAGTTCGAGGGCTGAATTGGAGTCAATTTGGAATTTTCATGTTTTAGGGGCAAAATGGTAATTTTGTCACCCAAGGAAAAAATGGGAATTTTTAGAAAAGATTTTGATCACATTTGACTCATTGGAGTATGATTTGAGTTTGAGAGGTGAAAATTTTAAATTCCGACATTTTTGGAGTCCCAAGGGCAAAATGATAATTTTGTCACCTGAGGACAAAATGGGAATTTTTAAAAAAGATTTTGATCACATTTGACTCATTAGAGTATGATTTGAGTTTGAGAGGTGAAAATTTTAAATTTTGACATTTTTGGAGTCCCAAAGGCAAAACGGTAATTTTATGAGTTTACGGGGGCAAAGTTGGAATTTTGGAATTTTACACCACCTAACACTTGTCATGCCTATGGATTTCAGCCATTAACATTTTACATTGTGGATGATTAAAACATTTTATGTGGTGGAGAGAGATTGCTTAATGGATAAGTATTACACATGGACCAATGGAAACATGCCATGTGTCAAGCTTCGATTATTCTAGAATTTGCTTGTAAAATTTATTTAAAACTCTCTTAGTCTCACCCATATGGCCGGCCAAAGCATGAAGTGAAGAGGAAAGGAGAGAACACAAACCCTAGGTGGGAAAATTGAAGAAAAGTGTGGGATTTCAAGAGATTAAGCTAATAAAGGTAAAATTTTGTGATTTTATCTTGTGATTTACACTACCCATGCTTTCTTTTTCATTTTCCATGCTTAGAACTCAAGTTTGCATGATGAACCCATGCTAGCCAAATTTGAGAGGAGAGGTTTTGAGCATTGATTTTGCTAGATTTCAAGCTAATTAAGTGTTTTTGGTTGTTTGGTAATGGAAAGTATGAAAATCTAGCAAGGAATCACTTTGTTCTTCACAAACCCACAAGAGGCCGAATTTTCTAGGGAGGATATTGAGGCTGAAATTGATGATATTTCATGATATATTGGTGGTATTTAATGATTGGTGAGGTTAGAAATTTAATGGGAAATTTTGGCATGAAAATCTGAATTTTTACCTAATGTATAGACATGTGCGATTTATGGTCCAAACTGATAAATTGAATCATATTCGCAGTCATTGAGGTATTTAAGTATAATTGGAGTGTAGAAAGTGAAAGAAATCGATTTGGAGTTAAATTGGAGGTTTTAGCCAATTACACCAAGAATAGTGCGAATTAGGTCGAATACCGTATTTAAACGGCTATTCGGACATTTTGCATCACATTTAGTGCATTCATATAGATTTATAGAGCCTGAAATAATTTATGATAAATTGACACAATTTATTGAAATTCGTGTCACATATGATGTATAGGTGGTGAGCCCTCTAACAAGGGTAAAGAGATTGTGCCGGAAGACTGGGAAAAGGAGTATATCGAACTCCTAGTATTGTGAGTAACTTTACTATCGTCTTAATTATCTAAAGTATGTTTTATCCGATTTTGTGAATTTTATGAAAAATGGATTAAATGATTAATTTTTTGGTTTTATAAACAAAATGTGATTTAATGAGATGATTTCATAAAATTGTTTTAAAATTAAATGATGGTTTGAAAATAGAGTAATTGGAGACTGTTTTCATGTGTTGTAAATTCATGCTTTGAATCGAATGGCTTATAACAATATTTGCATGAATGGCTAAATTGGTATTTGTGTTGAAATATATATGAACTGTGTATTTAGCCTTGAAAGGTTGTGAATTACAATAATTGCCATGTCATGCTGTTAAATTTTATTGATTGGTGGGATAATTATTAGCTTACTGCAGTGAGTGGGTTCTGTGGACCAGCCTATTAGAGGGGCACGGTAAGCTCGTTATATTCTTACCTCAGTATGAGAGGTGCGGGTGGATAACTTCTGAGGTTAACACTTTTAGAGTTCACTTCAAGTCAAACCACCACGTGAGGGGGAACTCAACCAACGCCAAGGAATGGCTATGTTTTAAAAATTAAAACATAATTTATGCGTACATGACTTTTTAACAGCTTTGGCGGACTCGGTTGGGATAGCCCTCGATCAAGGTATCCCTGATAACTAGGTATGAGAATGATTTTGGCACGAGCCAAAGTTTTAAGAAATTTATAAGCCATGTTAATTACTCTATTTATATGAATTGATTTTATTTGGTTGAAACAAGTTGAAAGGTGATGAATTTCAGTATGTTAAACTGTTTTATCTGTCTCCATTTACTCGACTTTAGATGGTTAAGATGGTATCTGTTTACTCACTAGGATTTTATAATCTCACCACCCTCATTTTCAACCATTTCAGGCCCGAGGTAGCCTGTGGATAGCAGATATCGTCAAGGATTATAGTTTGCTTTACTACTCCAAAAACTGTAGGTTTATTGCCTTTGTGCACTTTTGTTCCTTGTGGTCCCACGAGTCACTGTAAAGTAAATTTCATATCCCGGTTATCTGTAGTATAGTACGTTTGAATTTATTTAGCTTTTACATTACAAAAATTATTTACCGATGACTCTATAAATATTGTTTTACAAGAAATTACAATATTTTATTGAATATTTTTATTTTATTCAAATAGTTGCAATATCATTTTTAATAAATGTTTTAGACACCCAAATTTATTTTAAATCATGAAATATGTGTTTTTCACTCATCTACTACATCTTTAGTCGGGTTCAGAAAATTTCAAGGAAAAATGACGAAAACGCCCCTGTGAGGCGAAAATTATTTTTCCACGGTTTTGAAAGGGAAAAGCTTAAAATTCTTTACAAACGAGGTTTGGCGATGATTACTCATAGGGGAGATGAAAAAAATGGTACTAAAGCCTTGCAGGGTTCCGGTTGGCACTCAAGGTAACGAATGTCTACGGGGACATCGCGGCGGTTGTCACGGGCTCAAGGGGAGTACCAGGTCGTGACATTTATTACCATCACAAACTTATGGAGCCAATAGGAACTACTGCCTACATGCTAAACTAGGTTCTGACAAAATCAATGGCTAAGACACCGTATGAGATATGGAGTGGGAAAAGGCCCAACTTGTCTAATGCCAAGATTTGGGGATGTACTACTTATGTGTAGAGTACAATGTTTGATAAGCTAGGAGCGAGATTAGATAAATGTAAATTTGTGGGATATCCTAAAGAAACACACTGATATTACTTCTATAATTCCAATGAGCAAAAGGTGTTTATCTCAAAGCATGATACTTTCCTTGAGAGAGAGTTCTTAATTGAAAAAGCTAGTGGGAGTAAAGTTGCACTCGAAGAAATTTGAAACCAACAAATTGACCCATTGGAACTTAAGCCTAAGATTATGATGTCTGATGTACAACCACAATCTTAATAAGCTCAACCACTCAAAAGGTCTATTAAGATACGTCAAGCTCTAAAAAGATATGGATTTCTCTTGGAAAATGACGCATTGCCTATAAATGATGACCCTACAACCTATAAGGAGGCAATGTTGGACACCAATTTGGAGAAATGGCTAGAAGCCATGAAATCTGGCATTGATACCAACCAACGTTGGACTTTAGTGGATCCACCTAAGGTGTAAACCTTAAATCTGATGTAGATGGCAAGGTGCAAACCTTTAAATCTAGACTAGTAGCAAAAGGTTACAAACAAAAACAAGGAATTGACTTTAAAGAAACTTTTTCACCAGTTGCTATGCTTAAATCCATTAGGATTTTGCTTGCAATTGCTGCATACCAGGATTATGAAATATGGCAAATGATTGTAAAAACTGCATTCCTTAATGGAAACTTGTGAAAAGAAGTATACATGACACAAGGTGAGGGTTTTGCATACAATGCTAATGCCAACGAGGTGTGCAAGCTTTAAAAGTCCATTTATGACTAAAGCAAGCTTCTCAAAGTTGGAACATTCATTTTGATAAAGTTGTAAAAAGGTTTGACTTCATCAAGAATGAGAATAAACCATGTGCCTATAAGACGGTTAATGGAAACACCATAATTTTCCTAGTGCTCTATGTTGATGACATATTGTTCATAGGAAATGATATACCATTGTTGAAATCTACGAAAGATTTAGCTATCCAAACAATTCTCCTTAAAAGATTAGGAGAAGCAACCTACATTATAGGAATAAAGATCTATAGAGATAAATCTAGAAAGTTGCTAGGTCTCTCCTAATCCACATACATAGATAAGGTGCTAAAAAGGTTTATCATGATAGAGTCCATAAGAGGACACTTGCCTATGTCACAAGGAATTAATCTCTTTAAAGACATGTGTCCAAATAACTAGGAAGAGAAAGATAACATGGATAAGATCCCATATGCTTCAGCAATAGAATCTATAATGTATGTGATGTTTTGTACTAGACTAGCTGTATCTTATGCTCTTAGTGTCATGAGCAGATACCAAGCTAATCCTAGTGAGGGTCATTGAATAGTTGTGAAAAACATCTTGAAGTACTTATGAAAAACTAAAGATGTATTTTTGGTCTATGGAAAAGGTGAATTAAAGTTAAAGGTTATGTGGATGCAAGTTTTCAAATTCACAAAAATGATAGCCAGTTGCAAAGTGGATATGTGCTCACACTCAATGAAGGTGTAATGAGTTGGAAAAGTTTCAAACAAAAGACAACTACAGATTCTATAGTCGAGGCCTAATACATCTTTGCATTTAAGGTAGTGAAAGAGGTAGTTTGGTTTAAGAATTCATTACTGAACTAGATGTGGTTCATAGTATTATTGATCCAATACCTTTGTATTATGATAACAATGAAGCTATTACACAAGGAAACAAGGTCTCATCAGAAATCCAAACATGTGTTGAGATGTGATCATATGATCAGGGAGATCATTGGAAGAAGAGATATTTTCCAAAAGCATATACCCACTGAGGATAATATTGTTGATCCTCTCACTAAAGCATTGTCTCAACAGAAGCATAATCATCATGTTGAGAACATTGGCATTAAATACATAGGCGATTAGCTTCAGTGCTAGTGGGAGATTGTTAGTTTGAGCCTTCTAAGCCAATCTCTAATCATTTGGGAATTACATTTTAAGTTATTCATGTATGACATTTTATGAATTTATAATAATTATGAGGTAATTCTTTATCCATAAGTTTGTGATTTAATTACCTTTTGTTCTTGTGAAGATAAAACCCATGGAACTGTATATGCCTTGCAAAGGAATTGTATTGGGAGACAATTATGAGATCCTTATGCATTAAAGCATTGTTCCTAAAAGTTCCTGATCAGTGTATTATTGAGACGAGGCATCGATAATGCTCAAAAATCAACCATGCTATGTTCCTTACATGTGAAGTAAGCAACCACTCACATAGGTTGAAGTATAGAGATACGTGGAACTAGCATGTGGGTGCTTGCCATAGGAGAGTGAGTTCACTAAACATTACCCGCCATTAGAAGTTCATTTGGTACCTCACTCAAGTGTCTATGCAATACTTTTTATGTGTCAGTTGTGTAACTACTCCTAAAACTTGAGATACCAAGTTGTCTTATATGTGAAGTGCTATGTTTTGATTTCATCTCTACGGGTGCCTAACCAAGGATGCCAAAACAGGATGTTTTTGGATATAGTATGAAGCATATGAAGGCAAATAAGTGGTCAAGATAGGAATTATCACCCCAAGTGATTAAAAGGCAGGGATGTCAATGGGTACCCTGTTACAAGGTTCCCGCGAGTACCCTACCCAGTTACATAGGGTTAAGGTACCTTATAATCAGGTTCGGGTAGGGTTTCAGTAGTATATTTACTACCTGAATCAAGTTCGGGTACCACCTTTTGGGTACTCGATACCTGAACCCAATTATATTTTTTTTAATTTTATGTAATTCAAGATAAACCCATATTAGTAATTAAATTAATTCATAAAACTAGGATTATTAATTAACTTGTAATATCTTTTAATACATATATTTTATATATTGTGTTCATTTATAAAGAATACAATTACTATTATATATATACTTTTAGTATATATACTTTAAAAGTAAACATGTTTACTTTCTATTTTGTGTTAATATTTGTGAGACCTTGATCTTTATAGGCTAATAGCTAAAAGTAGATGTGATATCACAAACTAGGGGTAATTTCATCATTTCCTTAATGAGCCCCTAGAAGTATGCTTTCAAACAATATTAAGGCCTAAGTAGGCCTAAGGCACAAATGAATGATGAAAATAAAGGTAAAATGACGAAGGAAATAAAAATAATGATGACTTCCAAGGTAGGGATGAAATGGTCATTTTTCATCTTGGATCAAAATTTTTAAGTTTTCATGAACTTGAGTAATTCTAGACTATTATGGACCTTGTCCCAATGTCAAAAGAGTAAAAAGATTGCATAAAGGATTGGAGGAAGACAAAGCTAAATTGTTAAGGGCATTTTCATAATTTAAGAAAAGATTGGATAAGCTTTGGCTATAAATATCATTTGTTCTAGTAGCGTCTTCACTTCTCCAGTAGCTTCTTTTTCTTCCTCCCATCTCACGTTTGTTTCACACTCCATGGAAGCTTGTTATGAAATCTCCATAACCTCTCTCAAGATAGCTCTAATTTTCATGCTTTTATGCACTTTTGCATAGAACCTTTGTGCTCTTTCACTCTCACACTTTTAAACCCTTGAAAAATCTTACTTCCATACTTTCTCTCACTAGCTAGGTATTTAGAGAGAGAAAGATATTGTGATGAATCCATATGTTTATGTATAATGTTGAGATATATATATATATATATATATATATATATATATTACGTCATAAATGGTACCATTGTGTGACAAATGTAGCCGTGCATGTGTGGGGTAAGTGTGCACCTGTCGGTGATGACGGTGGTGAGGGAGATGGATGGTGATATTGCCTTTGTGCATGATGTAGAGGGATATACACGATGGCATTAATTGTGCACGATGTGGGGGGATGCACGCGATGACTCTAGCTATGTGCATGATGTGGGGGGATGCCCATGAGCTAGGTGAGATGGGATGGTATTCGAATTGATATATGTTTAGGTATATGTATATGCAATAGAAAGATCATGATTGTAATATATGATTGTATGGCATGATGAATCTTGAAAATTTCCCATTTACTTGCAAATTGATTTTATTGTAGCACTAAATGGATGTTTAGTGCAAATGAGGTCTCTTTTTATTTAGGTGCCCTAATTCTCGCTGCAGCGAGAAACATTCTGTTTTGCCACCTGAATTTTGTTGCAGTGAGAAACTTTCTGTCCTACATGCTACTTTGTTGGTTTTTGCCATATTTTCCACTTCTTTAACATCATGGTTGAGCATGGACTTCCAACATCAAGGATTTAATTAATTAAGTTTGAAACGAGGGGGTTTGGTGAGAAACCCTCGGTCACTTGAGAAACCCTCAACCAGTTGACAATTTAAGCTAAATTTCACTGCAACGAGAATGCTTTTCCGCTGCAGCGAGGACCTATCATTTTACTTGACTTGACTTGCATGAATGCTATTAAAATTTTCACTTATCAAATCCTTAATGGTGCGTGGACCCTTTATCGTCAAGTGATTAACTCATTAAGGGTTTAATGAGGGGTTTTAATAAGAACTAAATTAAATTGCATTGTTTCGATGATAAATGCATCATGATTTCTTTAAACTTTCCTTATTGTTTGCTTGTTCCCTTCCTTTGTTCACTCACTGGGTTTATACTTACTATTTTCAACTTGATGTTTTCAGATCAGGAGGCAACCGGTAACTAGGTCGGGGTGTCCTCGTAGATTTGTATCCTTGGTAGGTATCTCGGCATTCAATAGCTAAACTTTCGCCCAAGTCTCTCCGTTGGAAGTCGAGTACCCCTTTGTGGTGTATAGACAAACCCGTTGTAAATTATTAAGATATATGTTTTAGACAACATATGTATATTTTGTTTGGCAATGCCACTATGAGTTGGAAATGTTTAGCATTATTTCGAATTGAAATTATGAAATGTGATCTTAGCAACTTTTGATGAAAATAATGAACAGGTCATATAGATAGGCTTGCTTGGGCTTAGTGGGCTATGTCCATTGGGCCCATGCGCTGGTCATGGCCTAGAATTTGGGTCATGACAATATTACAAAAATTATAACTTATAAAATTATTGTTTATAATATATTCTTTTGTGTATATAAACTTATAAAATATATACCTAAAAAGAAATCATAAGATTAGAATAACTTTGGAATATAGTTTTTTTTTTTTAATTTCATGACAAATCCATATAGTTAATTAAACTTGTAATGTTTAAGTTGTTGTTTGAATATTTGTTTTTAATTATTTAAGTTGATATTTGAGATATTTATGTTTGATTATGTTAAGCCTGGCTCTACAATATGTTTATTATGCCATTCCTACATAAGAATGCATGTTTGCTTACTTGGGTACTTTGGAAATCGTTAAAGGACGGTATTGTACCAAATAGTACAATTAAGTTGAATTAAGCCTTGAACTAGTCCAAATAGAGATTTTAAGATGAAATTGAGAATTTTAAAACCCCAGAATGACTTAAAAATTGTGATTCAGAGTTCGAGGACCGATTTGGAGTCAAATTGGAATTTTCATGACCTAGGGGCAAAATGGTCATTTTGCTACCCAAGGTTAAGATGTGAGTGTTGGATGAAATTTTTGACTAAGATTGATCATTTGGAGTATAATTTGAGTTTGAGAAGTGAAAAATTTTAATTCTGACATTTTTTCGAGTATAGGGGTAAAATAGTCATTTTGCCATTCAAAGGCAAATTTGTAATTTTACATCACCTAACACTTGTCTAGCACATGGATTTTACCCAATATTGTCATGGATAATTGAGGAAATTTATATGGTGGAGAGAGATTACTTAATGGGTAAGTATGACACATGGATCAATGGAATGGTGACACATGGCAAATTTTTGTCCATCAAATATTTTCCTTTACAAAGCCAATTTGAACTCTTCCACATTCATTCTTATGGTCGGCCATAGCAAGAACAAAGGAAGGAGAGAAGAACAAAAAACCCTAGAGTGAAAATTGAAGAGAAAATTGATAGATTTCAAGTAATCAAGCCATCAAAGGTGAAATTTCTTAACTCTAGCTTGTGATCTATCTTTCCTATGCATTATTTTGCATTTTCCATGGTTGAATCACAATATATCATGAAGGATAGTGTGCTGATCAAACCCTAGGAGAGAGAATTTGATGATGATTTAGATAGATTTTTAAGATATATGGATGTTTTTAGTTGTTTATGGTGTTAAGTGTGAGAATTAAGCTTGAAATTCACATATTCCTCATGAGTTCATCATTAGCCGAATCTTCTTTGTAGAGTGTTGATGGTGGATTTGATTTTATTTCAAGTGAATTAGTTAGGAAATGATGAATTATGGTGAGAAAATCAAGTAGGAAAAATCATAGTGTTGATGCACTCACCATGGCCGAAATTCTCAAGAAGAAATGTGAGGATGATTTTGCCATATTTCAAGTTATTTAATTTGTATTTGATGATTTGGAGTATTGGGAGAAAAATGGAATTATTTGAAGTTGAATTGGACGTATTAGCCAATTAATCAGGTGATGGATCGAATTAGGCCAATACCGTTTTATTTAGGTACACAATTGAATTTGTGTAGAACACCGTGTTTAGACTATAATCCGAACAATTTACATCCCATTTCATGCATTAGTATAACGCCTGAATTGGTTTTATAACAATTTAGCACAAATGTAGTAAATGGCTTATTGTGCATTATGTCTAGATGGTGAGCATTCTGGCAAAAGTAAAGAGATAGTACTCGAGGATCAAGAATCGGAATACTCGAAACTCGATTTCCATTACAGTGAGTAACCTTACTATCGTCTTAATTATCTAAAATAGTTTTTATTCGTTTTTATGGTTTGATAGAAAAATGAGTTTAAATGGTAAATCTTTATGTTTTATAAGCAAAATGTGATTAAATGAAATGATTTTATAAAATTGTCTTGAAATTGAATGATGGTTTTGAAAATGGAGTAATTGGAGACTAATTGCTGTGTTGTAAATTATGGTTTGAATTGAATGGCTTATGATAATATTGGCATGAATGGTGGATTTGGTAAATGTGCTGAAAAAGTATGAACTGTTGATTTGCCTTGAGAGGCTGTAAAATAAAATAATTACCATGTCATGTTATTCAATTTTATTGAATTGGTGGGTTATAATTGGTCGCTGCAGTGGACAAGTTTTGTGGACCAGCCTATTGAGAGGCACGGTAACCCTATTATATTCATACCTCAGTATGAGAGGCGCGGTTGAATAACTCCTGAGGTTAAAACTTAAGAGTTCACTTCACGCCAAACCACCATGTGAGGGTGAACTCAGCCAACACCAAGGAACGACTATGTTTTCAAAACAAAAACATGATTTATGCAAACATGACTTTTTAATAGCCTTGGCGAACTCGGTTGGAATAACCCTCGGCCAAGGTATCCCTGATAACTGAGTATGAGAATGATTTTGGCACAAGCCAAACTTTTCAGAAAATCATAAGCGTCGTTGTTTATTTTGGTGAAATGAATCTATTTTATCTTATTAAAATGAGTTCGAAATGCTGAGACATTTTTATGCCAATCTATTTTATCTGTCTCCATTTACTCAGCTCTAGATATTTTAGATGATATTTGTTTACTCACTGGGATTATATAATCTCACCACCCTTTTTTCCACCCATTTCGGGCTCAGAATAGTCGGTAGATAGCTCACTTTGTTGAAGGCTACAGTTGGACTTGCATCCTCAAAAACTGTAGGTTTATCGCTTTTGATACTTTTGGTCGTTCGTGGTCACATGTGTCATTGTAAATTAAATTTTATACTTTGGTTATCTGTATTACAATATGTATGAATTTATTTATTTTTTACGCTACAAAAATTATTTACCAGTAACTCTATAAATATTGTTTTATAAGAAAATAGAATATTTTATTGAATATTTTTATTATATTCAAATAGTTATAGTTTCACTTTAAATGAATGTTTTAGACATCTAAACTTATTTTTGATTATGAAATATGTGTTTTCCACTCGCATACTACATTTTTAGCTGGTTTCAAAATTTTTGGGAAAAATGACCAAAATGCCTCTGTGAGATAGAAATCATCTTTTATTGATTTAAATTGGAAATAACTTAAAATCTTTTAGAACATAATATTTGGCAATGGTTACTCACAGGGAAAATGAGAAACCGATATTAAAGCCTTGCGAGGTTCCGGGTTGGCATTCCGGGCAATGAATGTCTATCGGGACGTCGGGACGGTTGTCACGGGCTCGAGGGGAGTACCAGGTCATGACAGATTATTTAAATTTAAATTTTATTATTTATGTGCTTTTATAAATTTGATTATTGGTGAATTGTATGAATATGGATGGAAATATTAATGTATATAGGTACGAGTACAAATTCAGGTTCGGGTAATTGGGTATCCATGAAATGTATTTTAATTTTTTTTTTACATAATCGGGTTTTTAAATAGGTTTCGGTAATTATCAGGTAGTGAATATGTATTACGGTTCAAGTTATGGTAGTAAATTTATAAACTATTCAGGTAATTATCGGGTTCGAGTATTTTATTTTTTAATCAGGTTCGGGTACAGGTACCTCAAAATTAGCGGGTACCCTACCCGTTGACAACCTAAAGAGAAAAACACAAAAGAGCTCAAAGTAGAGAGTTTCCTAGCACAAACTTTGGCTAAGGGATTCACTTACTCTTAATGAATAGACTTAGGCAAATCATTGTGTGGATCATCATTAAAGGCAAAACAATTGTGTCATTTGATAAGTCCTAGTTGATGTACAAGAATAGAAAAACCAATAAGGACTCTATCAAAAGAAAGCAGACATCAAACTTTCAAGAATATGTCAAAATCTTTCTCTTATGGTTTTTCTAGATTAGTTTTAATTAAAGTGATCCATGGCTTAGGTGATGAAAAATTTTTAATATTCCACTTGTATGATCCACCTTAGCATGTTTCAAATCCCCAGTAGTTATGCTCAAGTCTTATGGACGAAGCAACAATTAGAAGATTATGGACAAGATATGAAAAAAATTTCCATTAAACATGACAGTACTAGTGCCATAAATCTCATCAAGAACCATATCCATCACTCTAGGACTAAACACATAAAGATTAGGCATCACTTTATTAGGGATCATGTTCAAAACGAAGATATAGTTCTTGAATATGTTGGTACTCAAAGCCAACTAGCTAACATCTTCACAAAGCCTTTAGATAGAAACAATTGTGCAAGATTAAAGGTGAACTAGGTGTAACACCCCGTACCCTCGTATAGAAGCTAATGCGACCTTATCGACAAGACGAAGGGTCAATTGACATAAATCTAAGTGCCAAAGAGGGGTGACGGGTGAAAGGAATATTTTGAAATAAAATATTTCACATGCAAGGGAATAATAATTAAATAATAATATTTTATCAACGAAGAATTAGCGAGTTAAAAGGTGATTTAGAAGTGAACCTGGACAAAGTGAGACATTTTGGGTCTCAAGGAGACTAGTGGAGAAATGTTAAATAAAAAATATTAAAATATTAATATTTTATTAATTATTGAAATTAGTCACGAAGAAGGACTATATGGTAAATCTAAGTGGGGGAGAAGAAGTAAGAAAGAATTTAGAAGAAAAATGATGTAGGTGGGGCCTGCGTGCATTTATTCAATAAAGTAAGAGCGGGTAAGTGTATACTTAAGTATTATGGTGACACCTTGGTGAAGTGCAAATTTTATATTTTATTCGTACAAGTGTAAAGGAAGAAAGATAGAAGGAAATTGGACTTAAAAGAAATGATTGAAGGACCAAATTGTAAAGGATGAAAAGTATGGAGGGTTGGATGGTAAATAAGGAAAAGTTCAGGACTTATGTGCAATTACAATATTTGAAGCTAATTGGACATTAACTAACCAAAGGAAGTTAGATTATGTGGGATAATGAGATGTGCATGTAAATTCACTATTACATGCAAATAATAGGATGTAAAAAGGAGAAACTTAGTGGGGAACATGTGGGACCCCCACCATGTGAAGAAAAAGGAAAGATAGGCCTAAATCTATTTGCATGTAAAGAGATTGGTGCATTAGGTGGCCAAATGAGGAAAGGGAAATATAGATGCATGTGACTTGAATGATTTAATAAATGACCAAATAAAATATAAAGTGAAGCTTGTGCATGAAATGTGATTGGAGGAATAAGGTGGTGCATGGAATAAAGAATGAAGAAAGGAAAAATGGGGAGTGAAAGTGGCAGATGGAGAAGTGTAGTAAGGATAGATAATGGGCCAATGAATAAAGTGGGGAATTTGTGGATGAAGAACCATTGGTTGGCAAAGTGGTCAAATGAAAATAAAGGAAAATTGGTGCTTGTGTTGTGATTGGTTTCAAAGGGTGGCCAAATGAAAACAAAGGAAAATTTGTGCATGAAATGCGATTGGTTCCAATGGGCGGCCATATAAATACTAAGTTGCAAGAGTGAAAGAGAAATGTGAAGAGAGCTTTGGTGAGACTTGAGGGCCGGCCATTTAGAGAAGAAAAAAGAGGAAAGAAAGTTTTGAGAGGTTCCACCCGAGAGGAAGAAAAAGAGAAAGAAAAGAGAGAAATGAAGGAAAGGCTCAGTTTTGCCACAAGATCAAGAGAAACTGTGAGGTTTCCTCCCTCATCTTGTTGCCTTGTGCTATTCTATCAACCAAGGAGTCTTCAATACTTAAGAGAGAAGCCGTGGAGTGTTGATGGAGGTGTAAAGCTCAGTTTCAAGATACAAGAGAAATAAGGTAAGGATTGTGGTTTTATCTTGAATAATCTTTGAAAATGGTTTGGTAACAATAAGAAATGTTTTGTGGTAGCAAATATTGGCTTGATTGGAGAAGATTTAGTGACATGCAAGCTATCAAAATCGTAGATTAATGACAGATTTAAAGTGAAAGAAACAAGGTACGCTTGGTATTGTGTTTTAAGGCCCAAAAATTTTGAGAAAATAACTTGTGAATCATGTTGGCAGCTTGATGATTAAAGTTTTGGTGGAACATTGGAGTGCATGTGTGGATCAAGCAACCTTAGACGTAAAAATAAATAATGCTTTGAGTATGGTTGAGAAATCTTGAGGAATGGCTATTGTTGTGTGGTTGGAATCTTGAGAGGTGCATTGTGAGCAATAATGGCTGTTAAAAGAATCTAAAATGCATGAGCTAGATGGACATGTTAAGTTTGCTTGCTATGTTGCTTGAAAGAAATGAAAAAGGAATAATGTGGATGGAGGATTGAGAAATAAAGCATTGAAAGCTATGGATGTAAACTTGGAAATAATTGAGTGAGCTAGGGAATAAGTGTTGTTTCCATATATGTGGTTATAGAATAAAAATATAAGATGAATTTGGATGAAAGTTGCTTGAAAAGGTTGAAATGGGCACTTAATGTCGTAAATAAGTTGCCGGTACATATAGTATGAAGAATTATGCAAGTGAAAAATATGAATACCTTTAGTAAAAATGTGTCAAGATCCATATGAATATGCAAAGGTTAAGTGAGAAAGAATGGTGATTTAAGCATGATGTAAGTTATTAAAATGGTGATTGATTTTTGAATGAGAAAGAAAAATGGGAATAATAAACACTAAGTATATTAAGCTTGGTTTATTGCTAGGAAGTGTGCAAGTGGAAAAGGAATACCGTGGTGATTAACTAAAGGAGGAAACGTAACCGGATAAGTGGCGAAGCGATATCCCACTATTGTGAGGTGAGTAAGGGGTGTCTATTTTAAAATCTCCATACCATATATTGATTTACGTCAATAAACGTTGCCAGTTTTCTTAAGTGCAATTATGGCTAGCATGAGCTGTTAGCCTTGATAGGCAATTTTAAAATGGACTTGCAATGATTTATATATTGCTATTATGGAAAGCATGAGCTGGTAGAAACCATAGGAAAATGTGGATGCAAGTGATTTGGAAATCATTTGTGTAGAATACATATATATATATATATATACACACACACATATGTAAAGAGTTTTAGAAATCAAGAAATAAGCCTTTTTGCACTGTTTTGCATAAAAAATCCTTGCCTTGTATCTTCATGTGATATGTATAGTTAAATACATTTATTAAATGGTTTAAATGAAAAATTTTCGAAAATCGGTTTTAGTCCAATCTTTATACAAGTCTTTACACCATGCTTTTTTTTATGTTAAAAGCAATTTGAATGGTTATCAAACCTTGTTTTTAAATGATTTCAAGCAAAAGACTTGGAAACCTCGATTTTGTTTTGAAAATGGTTTTGACAAACTGAGAGTGTCAAGAGTAGGTCGAATGTCACATCGGGATAGTGTGAACCTTGTGCACAAGTGAGCTCTAGCTAGAGAACCTTTGGGTCACCAACGGGCTGTTAGACGTGGCTGGGGCCATGGTTTATGATATAACGTGGTAAGGCCACAAATTGATATGTGTGGCTAAGCCACCAGTTGATATATGTGGTTACAACCGTTTGATTTCTCTGATGTGGGCCAATATCGTCAAGATTGCCATGGCAATGGGAATCCGATGGTGCAGAGCTCCCAGATGTTATTACGTGGAAGTGGGTCCATGTGTTGGTTGCTATGATTACCTGCTCGAGAGCCTTGAGAGTTTTTAAACTCATACTCTTTTGCATGGTGGAGAGTTAACGATTTTTCGCAACTCCCTCTCTATTTGATTAATAGCTTTCAGCGCTTTATACATGATTGTGAGATGATTTATGTGGTTGTACATGTTGATTTTTACATACCACACATTTTGGGAGCATGCGTGATTTTATGCAACTATCGTATTTTGAACGAAATTAGTGATTTCGATTATTGAAATTTGTTTTAAAACACTTTTTCTCCGGCATCGTTTGCCAAAAAAAGTATAGCATTATGATTTACGACATTATTTTTATAAGGCACAAATACCCTATTTGTGATTGGCTTTACAAGATTATCATTTTTTTATTCTAGTTTTACTATTCAAATTTATCTGCTTTATGCTTGTTTCCCATCTATGCCCTGCTCATGGAGCCGATGATCATTGAGTCTGTGAGACTCACCCCTTTATCTCCCTTTTGCAAATAATGATTGGCCTAGTGTGCGTTCACTGGAGCATATTGTCTACTGTAGTTAGGTAAAAGCATCTCATAGCACTTCCTTCCGAGTTGCTCCACTGCTAGAGGTCGAGTCATTTATAGCATGGCGTATATTTAATTAGTGTCAATGTAAATGTGCAGTTCGTATTATAGACTTAATGTATTTTTACTAGTATGGTGAATAAAGATTAAGATGGCTTATTACGATTTATGTTCGATTCTTGTTATAAAGAGTTATATGGTTCAAGTAATTTCATAGATGGATGGCATGAATACGTAGTAATAACTAAGTTTCGGTTCAGGTTTGTTCGGGACTTGGTGGGTTCTCTTGCAAGACTCAGACGTCGGTAGCGATCGAGGAGCGGTCGTTACACTAGGCTTGATGAATTTCCCTTAAGAATTCTTTATTTGTTGCAATGTTGATAATTATTGATGCTGTACTTGATCATTCTTTTTTGTGTGATCAATATGATTCTGATGAGAATGTATATTGTTGTTTGATTGCGCATATTACATGTCATATAATACATCCATACAAGTCATCCAACTTTAGAACTATTCAATGAATTTTCCTTCAAAAGATTTCACTTACATCGGTTCCAATATATTTTTCATGAGTTTTTACTTCGAAATTGAACTTCTTTTTTTTTTATAAATGTTCATGGACCTCACATATTTTTTAGAGACAAAAACATTGTTTCATTGAGCTGTAAAGACAAGGTATCGAAACTTGCACTCAATGTCTCGATACCCTGAAATGTCTTGATACTTTTATCCCATGTAGCAAGCTTTGAAAAGCAGTGAAAATGTCTCAATAGTTTTGTACCATGTATCGAGACTGGACACATAGTAACCAAAAATAAAAAGAAGCCCTGATTAAAGTATCAAGACTTCACTCAAAGGTCTCGATACTTTTAAGTGGGATTTGAAAAACTAACCCGTCTTTTTACTTTCTTTTTAAGCCTTTTAAGTTCCTCAACTTCATTTTCACTTACTTTCTCTATTTTCCCTCACACCCTACTTTAATTTTTCTCTCAAAGCTCTCAAATCTCTCAAACCTTAAGCAAAAATGGCACCACGCACCAAAAGAGTCACCAAGTGTCAACATGTTGAAAGCAAGTCTTCTTCAAGGGCTACTCACAATTTCACAAAGAACTTCGAGAATCAGGCCGAAGAAAAGAGGTACATTGATTTCTTCTTTACTCTTAAGGTTTATCCTAGTCAGCCTATAAACTCTGAGTATCTCGAAACCTTAGGATTTCCCTATGTAGAAAAACTTACCTAGCAAGGTTGGATATTTTTTTTGGAAATGGATAGGAAATATTATGAGAGGTTGATTACGACATTTTACCTAAATGCTACCACCACCTTTAAGGACAATCCAACCCATGATGAAGAGGAAGAGTATGCCCATGAAGATATGTTTGTCACATCCGTAATGGGAAAGGACATACATATCAACATTGATATGATTAGTCATATTTTGTACGTCTTTAATTTGGGTAGGCACTGGTACAATTTGAAGGATGGCATTACTAAGAGTGATTTGCACATTGAGTTTTTCATTTTTCCTCTACCAACCAACATGGGTCAAATTAGTGCAAATAGGCAGACTTTGCATGATAGGATTCTCCACTTAATTATATCATGGAACCTTAGGCCTAATGGGTGAAAATATTCACATGTCAAGAGTGAGGATCTTTATTTTCAACACCACATCAAGCATATATTCAAAACAATATGGCTGATTTTATATTTAGAGATATGATGTAACTGATCACCGAGGGAAGGATGGCCTTAGTGCACAAGATGGTGATAAGCCACATTAATCGTTTTTATGGTGTTGACACTCATGTAGATCCTCTTATAGCCCATAAGGTTAGCAAACAAATTTAGGTATAGGTTGATTGTTAGATGCTACTATCTGAAGGGCTTTACGCCATTGTAACCTCAAGGCGAGGCAACTAATGAGGAGAATAGTGACAACAGGGATGGTGAGCCACTAGTTGCTCTAACCATTATGGGGGACACTTCATTTTTTCAATCACTAGAGCCTAGGTTGATGGCCTACATTTGCACATCCACCAAGTTGATTATAAGCAGTATTGAGGAGCTTAGAGGATGTGTCAATCCTCTTGAGAGGGATGTTGCAACACTTGCTCAACTTCGTGACATCGATGCCTTTCTTCCCATTACTTTGGTCAACCCTCCTACCATGTCAAGCACTCAAGCTAATCCAAGCACTAACCCCAACACTCTACTTTATCCCTTCGATCCTCTTACCAGCCCTATGGACCCTTCCCTTGACCTCTCACCTTGATTTATGTTGGGGCACATTTCTTTTATGTTTCCAATACTTTGTGTAATTCTTGTAATTGGATGCTTACATGTTTCATACATTTGATCATACTCTTTTATGGTTATTGTTTATATTTCTAACTCTTTTGAATATTTTCTTTTTTATATACTTCTAGATGCAAATGGTTAACCATATCATGAATGCAAATGCTTACATTTTCTCTTAATGGATGATGACTTTTATAGATATTTATGGATACCTCTATATTATAATTGTCCTATGAATCCTAATGCTTACATTTTATATTATGGGTGCTTACACTGTCAAAGTTATTATTTCCACTTATAATGCTTTAAATTGATACTTGAACACCCTTTAAAATCGGTTTTTCACTTATTTTTTATATAACAAAAAAGGGAGAAGTATTTTGAGCAAATGCGCTTAAATTTTTGAAACTTACCACTTAATGAGGGGGAGCTTTTCATTTTTCAAATATACTTAAGTTCAAAAACTTAGAAGGAGTTTTCAAATTCAATTTTGCTCATTAGTTTTGTCATATCAAAAAGGGAGAGATTGTTAGCTTTATAATTAATCCTTATTTTGAAATGACAAAAACAAATGATCAAAACCTAAGCATTAAAGGGGTTTTGTGGTCGTTAAGCATTTATAAGAAAATTGGCTAAGTGTTTGAAGCGCAAAATGCCTTAGAAATTGTCTCACAACACTATGGTGTCAAGACATTTTTGGCAAGTATCAATACCTCAAGCTTAAAATGCCTTATAAACAACTTAAGGAAGTAAAAACATCAAGACATCACCTCTGAAGCATCAAATTCCATAAGAGAAGTGCAGATGTATTAAGACCTAGACTTGAAGTATCAAGACCTTACCTTAGAAGTTCAAAATTCTAGAAGACAAGTGTCGATGTATCAAGGCATGGCTTCACAGTCTCAAAACTTCACTTATAGACTTCAACTTCAAAAATCATTTGCCAAAATATTGAGATTTACATTCAAAGTATCAAGACTTCACCTTTAGAACTTCAAATTTTAGAAAGCAAGTGTCAAATATCGAGACCTACTTGCCAAGCATCGAGACATCTATTTCAAACTTAGATTTCTAGAAAGCATGCTACAATATTTTGAGACCATGCTTAAATGTATTGAGACATGCTTTAATTTGAAAATGCCAAGGATGAACCAAGTATCGAGATGTGCAAGAGAGGTATCGAGATGTTAATTGAATTAGGCGTTAAGAGTATCAAGCCCTGTATCAAAGGTATCGATACCTTGCATTAAACAAGCTAAAAAGACATGATTAACGAATAGTTTTTCAAGCACTCATCCTCAAAAGCCTATTTTAGGACACTTAACTATAAATGAAGTCTGTGGCATAGTTTCCAAGGTAGAAAACACCAAGAGAAAGATTTCCAAGCTAGAGTAAAAGATCAAAGACTAAATTCCTTAAAAATCACTCTCAAAATTCAAGTGTTCCTCCACCATGCTATTTGAGCCTTAAGCTTCTTTATTTACTCTAAGAGCTCGCATCCTCTCATTGTATTCATTGTTTCATTTAGCCTTTTGTAAAGGCATTTGAGCTTGTTTCTTATCATCCTTGTACTCCATTGTAAAGATTATACCTTAACCTCAAAAAGGTAATATTATTGTTAGTGGTTATACCTTAACCAAGTGAAAAGGTAGATGGGTTAAGTCTAAACCTTAAAACTACTATTGTAAAGGTTAAGTCTAAGATTTGAAAAGACTGTTTTCTAAAGGTTATACTTGAACCTTGAAATAGCATCTTTCATAGTCGATTCTAAACTTCTTGGTGATCCAAGGGAGAAGATGTAATCAAAGAGGCCAAACCTCTATAAAATCTTTAGGTCTTTTCTTTGATCTTTAAAATTGCTTGTCATTCTTATTAGTTCCTTAAATCATCTTTGAAACACTTGAAAAAGGATTTTTGCAATTTTAATTCATTGTCTTTAAACAAGCTCTTCATTTTTACTTGGTCAAAAAGTACTCCACTCTTCAAAGGTTGCAAAGAATTTTTTAAATATTTAATTCACCATCCTCTTGAGTTTATTCTTTTGAACTAACATTCTAATAATACACAACACGGTCTAGCAAAATTGTTTATTGAACACCTCCAATTGATTGCGAGGCCATTATTTATGAAATCTAAACTCCCAATTTCTACATAGAGGCATGCCATTTTGTATGCAGCAGCACTTGTACATATCAAGCCAACAAGTTATCATAAGTTATCTCCTATACAATTGGTTTATGGTTAAAAACCAAATATTTTCCATTTAAGAATTTTTGGATGTGCGGTATATGATCCAATTGCTCCACCAAAACACACAAGGATCCATCCTCAAAGGAGGTTTGAAATATACATTGGATATTATAACACCTCGTACCTTCGTATAGAAGTCAATAAGACCTTATTGACAAGATGAAAGGTCAATTGACACTAATTTAAGTGCCAAAGAGAGGTGACAAGTGAAAGAAATATTTTAAAATAAAATATTCTATACGAGAAAAAATAATATTAAAATAATAATAATAATATTTTATTGAGGATGAATTAGCAAGTTAAAAGGCAATTTGAAAGTGAACCAGGACAAAGTGAGACACTTTGGGACCCGAGGAGACAAGTGGAGAATTTTGACATAAAATAATATTTTATTAATAAAATATTATTAAACTACTAATATTTTATTTGGTATTGAAATTAGTCATGAAAGAGGACTATATGGCTAATCCAAGTGAGGGAGAAGAAGTAAGAAAGAATTTCTTAGAAAAACGTTGTTAGTGGGGCTCGCGTGCTTTTTTTAAATAAAGTAAGAGAGGGTAAGTATATATTTAAATATTATGGTGACACCTTGGCGAAGTATGAATTTGATATTTTATTTGTACAAGTGTAAAGGAAGAAAATTGGAAGGAAATTGAAATTAAAGGAATGATGGGGGGACCTAATTGAAAAGAATAAGAAGTTAAGGGGTGGAATTGTAAATAATAAAAAGTTGAAGGATCAAATTACAATTTATGAAATGTTTGAAGGACCAAATTGTAAAGGATGAAAAGTTTGGAGGGTTAAATGGTAAGTAAGGAAAAAATTTGAGGACTTACGTGCAATTTCACCGTTTTAAGTTAAATAGAAATTAACTAACTAAGGAAAATTAGATTATGTGGGAAGATGAAATATGCATGTAACAAATACTGTTACATGCAAAGATATGCATGCGAGGATGTACTTGTAGTGGGGAACATGTGGGACCCCCACCATGTGACAAATAGAAAGGCATAAGACAAAATAAATAAGATAACACAGACATGTGGATTTTTAAGATAAAAGAATGCATGGAAGATTTATGCTTGATGGACACTTGGTGACAAATTGGACTAAAGGAAGGAAAATGTAACGCATGTGATTTTATTGGCTAAATGGAAGGCCAATTGAGAAATTATGTGAAAGGATGCATGTAAAGCCATTGGACAAAGATAAGTTGGTGTAAGTAGAAACATGTTAAACTAATGGAAGAATGGGAAAATGGGAGAATGAAAGTGTAAATTGAATGGTCGGCCATGCATGAAGGTGAATGGGATGGATAATGTAAAAAGATTTTCAAGCAATGGTCAAAGGGATAGAATTGTTGCATGAAGATTCATATGTTAGCAAGGTGGCCAAATAAAATAAAAAGATAAAAGTGCGCATGCAATTTAATTGGCTAAGTGGGTGGCCATATAAATACCAAATTCCAAAGTGTAAAAGAGAACTAAAAATTGGCCTTAAAAAGGTTAAGAGAACAGGCCATTGAGAGAGGAAAAGAAAGACGAAATTATTTTTGAGAGCTCCACTCAAGAGGAAAAAAAGAGAAAAAAAAAAGAGAAAGAAAGAGAAAAACTGAAAGAAGGCTCGGGTTTGTGAGGATTCAACAAAAACCGTGGGTTCCTTACTTCTTCTTTGTTGAGTCTTGATGCTTACTTACCATTCAAAGTGTAGATTTGAAGCTTGAAGGGGATTAGTGTTTTGGTTTGACTATTCAAGAAATAAGAAGGTAAAAGTTGTGATTTTGCTTGCATGCATGTTTTGAAAACCGGTTTTAACCATAAGAAACATTTTTTGGTAGCAAGACCTTCAAGAATCAAAGGACCAGATGCATACATGTTGATTGCACACGAGTATATGGTGATTGAGACAAAAGAAACGATGGGTAAGTGTTCTTGACCTTGAGTTTCATGAATGGAAAGAAAGATAGAACATTTGTTGATGATTTGTGTTTGTGGTAGCAATGGTGAAAAATGTTATGACGAGATATTGAATTGCATGTAGAGTTCAAAGTGATTTGGAAGGTAAGCATGCAATGTGGGTACGTTATGGCACATTAGATTTGGCTAGTTGAAAATTAATAGTTGCATGTTAAATTATTTATAAGAATAAAAATGAACAATGTGGATATTGATTAAGGATTCTTGGTTAAGATCCTGCCCATGTATAATTGAGTATGTGCATGAAATTGGAAATAATGTGTGAGGTCGGTTTTTTAGTGAGAAATAAATTATTTGAAATGTGAAGAGTTCTTGAAAATGAGCTAAATATGGTACATAGGGAAGCAAATGTGAGCTGAATTGGAATGATAAATACTAAGTATATTAAACTTGATTTGTTGCTAGGAAGTGTGCAAGTGGAAAAGGATTATCGTGGTAATTAATTGGAGGAAGAAACGGGTGACCGGCAAACTAATTTAATTTGAAACATAACAGGATAAGTGGCGAAGTAACATCCCGCCATTGTAAGGTGAGTAAGGGGTGTCAATTTTAAAAGATTCTATGCTATATCAAAGTATATGTATAGTATTATTCAATGCCTTTGTGGAAAGCATGAGTTGCTAGAAAATGATAAGTGATTTGAATACATGGTTTGGAATGATTTATACATGACTTTTGTGGAAAGCATGTGCTAATAGAAACAATAGGCAATTGTGGATGCAAATTGATTTGGAAGCTGTTTGTGTATACTATATATATGTATATATATATATATATATACATATATGTAAAGTGTTTTAGAAATCGGGAAACAAGCCCTTTTGTAATGTTTTGCATCAAAACCGTGCCTTGTATCTTTGTGTGACGTGCATAGTTAATTGCACTTAGTAAATGGCTTAAATGCAAATTCTTGTTAGCCAGTTTTAGTCTGAACTTTATGCAAATGTTTACACCATGCATCTTAATGTGAAAAACATATTTAAAAGGTTGTCAAACCTTGTTTTCGAATGATTTAAAGAAAAACTCTTGAAAACCTTCATTTAGTTTTGAAAACGATTTTAACAAACCAAGAGCATCGAGAGTAGGCCAAATGTCACATTAGGATAGTGTGACCCTTGTGCAGAAGTGAGCTCTAGCTAGAGAACCTTTTGAGCCATTGACAAGCTGTTAAAAGTGGCTAGGCCACAGTCTGTGATTATACGTGGCAAGGACACGAGTTGTTATACGTGGCTAAGCGTGAGACCTCGACCTCTATAGAGCCATTACAAGAATAAACGCTATAACACGGACTAGGGTACTTTCATCATTTCTCATGGTGCACTCCTGGAAGTAGCTTTCTAATGTTATTAAGGTCTAAGTAGACCTAAAGAATAGATGAATGATGGTAAAGTAAATGAAGAAGATATAAATACTGATAATTTCCATAGTAGGGGTGAAATGGTCATTTTTCACCTCGAGCCTAAATTTTTAAGTTTTTGTAAACTCGAGTATTTTTAGACTATTATGGACTTTGTCTTAGTGTCAAAGGAGTAAAAAGATTGTATAAAGGAACGGAGGAAGACAAGTGGCCTTGTTAAGGGCATTATTGTAAATTGTATAAAAATTGGATAAACTTTAACTATAAATATCTACTCTCCAATAACTTTTCTTCAGTTTTCTAGCAGCTTCTCTTCTTCTTCTTCCTCCCATCCTCCTCTCCATTCCATGTTTCTTTGCACCTTCCATGGAAGTCTCCCTTGAAACCTTTATGACTTTCCCAAATTAGCTTCATTTCTTATGTTTTTCTACACCCTTTCATAAGGTTTTTCATGCTCTCCCACTTTTACACCTCAACAGCCTTCAAAAGTCTCTCTTTAGTACATTCACTCACTAGCTGGAGTGTAGAGAGAGAGAGAGAAAGTTATTTCCCTTATTAGCTTGAAGAATTTTGAAAGAGAATTCAACTACAAAGACCATCAAGGTGAGTATGAGTTAGGGTTAATATCTTTAGTTGTTGATAATGCCTAGTAATTAGATTTGTGAGTGTTTTATTGTTGAGGTTGTTTATTCATTTTTAGTGTGACTAAAGTAGTGCAAATAATAGCCACTTAATAGTAGTTGGAAGCTAGTTAGGAATGACTAGTAGAACTTGATTTAGGAAATAGCTTTTGGAATGGTATTAATGCCAAGTTGGGTTGATGGCGATGTTGTTGTGTGTGATAGGTTCCAATGAAACCCCACACCTCCATTCGGAACATTAGTCGAAGTTAGAGCCCACCAAAACATCAACAAAGACTGGTGAGTGAACTTGCATTAAATGTTTTGGGTTAGGGTTTATGAGTTTGATGGAAATAAATGAAACATATTATTTGACTTTCTTTAAAAATGCATGGGAACAAGCCCTTAATGGAATGATTTTATGTTGTGAAATATGTAATGTGATGTGATGAATCCATGTGTTCTATGTTATGTTGATAAATATATGTTATGCTTGGGATGGCATCATTGTGTGATGAGATTGAAATGTGTTAGTAGGGAGTACACATGATGATGATGATGATATTGAAATGTGAGTAGGGAGAGCACATGATGATGATATGGAAATGTGCGAGTAGGGAGAGCACATGATGATGATATTGCCTTATGCCTGTAGGGAGTGGACATGAGCTGAGTTAGGCGGGGTGGTCTACGTTTTTATATATGTTTATGTATGTATATGTGATAGAAAGTTTTATGATTATAATATGTGATTGTGTTGTATGTTGAATCCCGCATGATGAATCTTGAAAATTGCTTATTACTTGAAATTGATTTTATTGCAGCACAAAAATGGATTTTTATTGCAGAAAGATCCTTTTTACTTAAGTGCCCTATTTCTCACTACAATGAGAATGCATTATGCTGTAGCAAGAAACTCTCGGGTGGTAAGGGTTTACACCAACCCTGGTTTTCGCTGCAGCGAGAAACTCTCGGGTGGTTGCAATCCAAAACCTCGCCAAAATTTCACTTGAGCAAGAAAGCATTCTTGCTGTAGTGAGAAACCCTCGAGCAACTGATGGTTTCTCGCTAAGAAACCTAGAGCTCTAATACCACCTTTGTCACAACCCAAATCCCGAGCCATGATCGATGCACGAGCCCAATGGGCATAGCCCACTAAGCCGAAGCAAGCCTTTTTTATGCAATCTCGATCATCATTCCCAACCATCATTTCTAAAACCACAAATTTTAATTCTCTATTAAAAATATTTCAGTAACATTTTATAGTGACCCAATACTTGCAATTTTATTATGTCAAAATAATGTCACCCATTTGCCAACTCTTAGTGGCATCAGTAATTAGATATACATATTTGACTTATAACATGGATACTAGCGGATTACATTACATATACGTGTTCATAGGTAACAGACCCTTGACCGTCATCGGAGTGACCATGGGTGAAGGTAAAGCTACTGAGATGCCATAGTACCTACCAAGAAGGCGAGTATACGTGGACAACTCAATCTAGGTCCTAACTGCCTCTGAATCTGAAAACATGAAGTTTAAAAATGTGAGTATAAAACTTAGTGAGTGAACATAAGAAGGGAATAAGTAATCGATAAGAAGAACTTGGAAATCATGATGCACTTGTTTCAAAACCAATGCAATTGATTTTATTTCTTACTAAAAACCCCTCATTTCAAACTTTGATTAATAACCTCATAGTGTTGCAAAAACCCATGATCAATCCATGAACTTAAATGAGTGAGAAATATGTCAAAATCAAGCAAGGTAGCAAGCATGATAGCAAGTTTCTCGCTGCAGCGAGAAACGGTCTCAATTTGTATATGTTTGGATTTTTTAGGATATCTTCCACTACAAAAGTCTAATTGACATGATTTTCTACCATTAGAAAGCTAAGAGGCTGCGCTACCACTTTTATGTTTACCATTTTTCCCAGTTCTAACTAGAATGTGGTCAAATTTGTCATCAAAGTGAAAGTACTGCACTAGAATTTTGGAACCACCCAAGAGTTTCTCGCTGCAGTGAGAATCCATTTTCGCTACAGAGAAAATTCTTTTTTGCTGCAGTAAGAAATAGGGCTGGTTTGTGGCCCCACCACCCTAGAGTTTCTTGCTGCAGTGAGATTCAAGGAAGATGACAATAAAGGGATTTTCACATGCCACAAAATCCATTCTTACCATATTGCACATCAAAGTGAACACATTGACAATAATCAAGTTTCTCATTATTCATTTCAATCATATATTATAATCATAAATTTTCTATCACATATACATATATAAACACATACACCACCCCCTCTCACCCAGCTCATGTGCATCCCCCCACATCGTGCACATAGTCGGAGTCATCGTGTGCATCCCCCCACATCGTGCACATAGTCGGAGTCATCGCATGCATCCCCCCCCCCCACATCGTACAAACTGGGAATATCACTATCCATCTCCCTCATCACCGTCATCATCGACAGATGCACACTCACCCCGCACATGCACGGTTGCATTTGTCACGCAGTGGTACCATTTATGACATAGTATATATATATATATATATATATATATNAGTGGTACCATTTATGACATAGTATATATATATATATATATATATATATCAACATTATACAGAAACATAAGGATTCATCACACTATCCATTTTCATAGCATCAAAACATTTTATCAAGGGCTTGTTCCCATGCATAATTTAATGAAAACCAAGTAAAATCATTTAAATGCTTCATCCCAACACATATGTAATTCCGAAAAACACTTTGATGCAAGTTCACTCACCAATATTTGTTGAATCTTTAATTTACTCTAACTTCGATTATTGCTTCAAATGGACATGTGAGGCCTTGTTGGAACCTATCACACACAACATAACCATCAAAAATATAATAGCCCACAATTCTAATTATTAGCCATCTCTAACCACCTAAAATCAACCCTAACTTATCTCTCACCTTGGTGGACTTATAGTTGAACTCCTTTTCAAGAGTTTTCAAGCTACCATGGCAGGTCTCTTTTTCTCTCTCTAAAACTTCCATCTAGTGAGAGAAAATGTTGAACAAAGACTTTTGAGGGTTTTAAGGTGAGAGAGTGAAAGAGCACAAAAGATTCTATGAAAAAGTGCTCAAAAGCAAGAAAATTGAAGCTAGAGCGAGAGAGTTATGGAAGCTTTAAGGGAGGCTTCCATGGAAGATGAAGAAACGTGAGATGGGAGGAAAAAGAAGAAGAAGCTGCTGGAAATTGCTGGAACTCAAATATTTATGCTTCAAGTTAATCCAAATTTTCGCTGAATTTACCAAAATGCCCTTAACATGGTGGCTTTGTCTTCCTCCAATCCTTTATGCAATCTTTTTACTCTTTTGACACTGAGATAAAGTCCATAATAGTCTAGAAATACTCGGGTTCACGAAAACTTAAAAATTTTGACTCGAGATGAAAAATGACCATTTTGCCCCTACCTTGGAAATCATCATTATTCCTATTTCCTTCGTCAGTTTATCCTTAGTTTCATCATTCATTTATGTCTTTGGCCTACTTAGGCCTTAATAATATTAGAAAACCCACTTCTAGGAGCTCACCAGGAAAATGACAACACTACCTCTGCTCCATATCATAAGGTCTACCTCTGCTACATGTTTGTGAAGGTCGAGGTCTCACAGTTTTGCCTAAGTGTCAATACATACACTCTCAAGCACTAGGCATACATATCATATCATCAGAGTCCTCAAGACTTCACATATTTCATACATCATTCTTAATTTAATTAGTTTACATTAAAAATTGAGGGAGTTACATTCTCCCCTCCTCGCAAGAAATTCGTCCTCAAATTTCAAATCATATACTTCAAATTAATTTACATATATCAAACTTCAAAAAGGTGGTGACAATTCTCTCGCATTTCCTTCTCGAGTTCCCATATGGCTTCTTCAATCAAATGGCTTTTCCATAATACTTTCATTGTAGCAATGTTCTTAGAGCGGAGCCATTTTACTTGCCAATCCAAAACGACGATAAGCTGCTCTTTGTAACTAAGTCCATCTAGCAACTAGACTTCATCACGCCGTATCACATACGAAGGATTCGGGACATACTTCTTAACCATGGACAAATGGAAAATCGAATGGACAATGGACAAATCAAGTGAAAACGCTAAATGATAAACAACTATGGCAACGTGCCTTAATACCTCAAAAGGTTCGATGTATCTAGACCTTAACTTCCCCTTCTAGCCAAATCTCTTAACTCCTTTCGTTGATGAAATCTTTAAAACACACGGTCACCAACTTTAAACTCTAAAGGCCTTCGCTTACTGTCAGCATAAGACTTTTGGCTACTTTGAACTGTGAGCATCCTATCCTTAATCAACTAGATGCATCATTCCATTTCTTGGACCTTTTTCGGTCCTAAGAGCTTTCATTCCCTAACTTCAAACCAACCAAGAGGTGACCTACATTTGCACCGATATAAAGCCTCATGCGGAGCCATACCAATCGTGGTTTGATAGATATTATTATAAGTGAACTCAACCAGAGGCAAATAATAGTCCCATGAAACTCCAAAGTCAAGCACAATCGCTCTCAACATATCCTCGAGTGTCTAAATGGTGTGCTCAGACTAGCCATCTATCTATGGGTGAAATGCTGTACTGAAATCCAATCTTATGCCTAAGGCCTCTTGAAATTTCCTCCAAAATCAACTCATAAATTGTGGCCCTCTGTTTGACATTATTGTTACCAGAATACCATGTAGCTTCACAATTTCATTAACATAAATTCAGGCATATCGAGCTGCTCCATACTTAGTCTTGACCGGTAAAATGTGAGCTGACTTAGTTAGCAAATCAATTATCACCCAAATGGCATCATAGCCACCTTTAGCTCGTGGTAAACCTATCACGAAGTCCATTGTTACATATTCCCATTTCCGGTCAAGTATTGGTAACGGTTGTAGTAGCCCCAATGGCCTTAGATGTTTAGCTTTCACTTGTTGGCAAGTCAAACACTTAGAGACATACTTAGCCACGCCTCTCTTCACTCTTGGCCACCAATACATAGACTTCAAATCATGATACATGTTGGTAGCTCCAAGGTGTATCACATAGGCTGCCACATGCGCATTTTCTAAAATCTCATTCCTGAAATTTTCCATATTCGGCTCATAAACTCGTGATCTACATCTCATCAAACCATCTGTACCGTACACAAAGTCCCAAACCTTATTTTTACTCATATCTCCAAAAATTTTAATCAAATATTCATCTTGATCTTGGGCAACTTTAATTCAATCTAATATCATTGGTCGTACTCTAAAGTACACCAACAAGGCATTTAAGTGATTAATCTCTAAATGCACTCTCATATTATCCACATCATATAAAATTTGCACCAAAGATAGTCTCTCCATAGTTATATGTGCCAAACTCACCATCAATTTCTGGCTTAAAGCATCTGCTACCAATTCACCTTGCTAGGATGGTAAAGTATGGTGCAGTCATAATCTTTCAATAATTCTAACCAACTTCGCTACCTTATATTCACATCCCTTTGCTGAAATATATACTTCAAGCTCTTGTAATCTATATATATTTTATAGGTCTCCCCATACAAATAAATGTCTTTAAATCTTGAAGGAAAATACGATCGCTACCATCCCTAGATCATGCGTGGGGCAATTCTACTTATGCCTCTTTAATTGTCATGAGGCGTATGCTATGACCTACCCATGTTGCATCAATACACAACCTAATCCAACCTGTGATGCATCGCAATACACGATATAGCCTTCGGATCCATATGGCAAGCTTAACACAGGTGCAGCAATAAGGCAAGCTTTAAGTCTCTGAAAACTAGCCTCACAAGCATCAAGCCTATTGAATTTGACTCCTTTCTAAGTCAGTCTTGTCAAAGGGGATACAATCTTGGAGAAATCTTGTACAAATCGTCCGTAATATCCAGCTAATCCTAGAAAACTTCTAACTTCCATTACAGACATCAGCCTTAGCAAATTTTTCTCAGCTTTTACCTTGCTAGGATCCACTTGTAGCCTTTGTTCAGAAACTATGTGTCCTAAGAAACTAACTTTACTCAGCAAAAACTCACATTTCGAAAACTTAGCATGCAATCGATGCTTTTTCAAGGTCTGTAGCACAATTCTCAAATGATGTGCATGTTCCTCCAAGCTTTTAGAATACACCAATATGTCGTCTATGAATACGACCAAAAATTTATCCAAATATGTATGGAAAACCCTTGTCATTAAATCCATAAATGTTGTAGGCACATTAGTGAGTCCAAACAACATCATCGAAAATTCATAATGTACATATCATGTGCAAAATGCTGTCTTAGGTACACCACATTCTCTTATTCTCAATTAGTTATACCTCGAAAGTAAGTCAAACTTAGAGAAGCACACAACCCTTTGCAATTGATTAAACAAATCATCAAACCTTAGGAGTGGATATTTATTCTTCACTGTGACCTTATTTAATTGTCGATAGTCAATGCATAACCATGGTCTACCATCCTTCCTCTTCACAAATAGCATTAGAGCTCCCCAAGGTGACACACTAGGATGAATAAAATCTTTATTTAATAAATCCTCTCGTTGCCCTTTTGACTCCCTTAACTCAGTTGGTGCTCTTCGATAAGAAGGTATCGAAATTAGCTGTGTTCCTGGAATCAAGTTAATACAAAATTTAATCTCCCTCTCGGGAGGCAATCCAAGCAATTCATTTGGGAATACATTTGGATATTCACCCATTACCTGTACAAAATCCACACTCCCTTCTTCCATCAAAGTATCTCTTGTCATCTCTAGATATCTTTGGCCTTCTTGCCTTAGCATCGGTCTGGCAACCACATCTAACATAGTTTCCACAAACATTGGGCAACCATGCCCGTAAATGACAAATGAAGACTCCTTTGGAAACATAAACTTCACTAATTTACGGTAGCAGTTTACCTTGGCAAAATAAGATGCTAACCAACCCATGCCTAAAATCACATCAAAGTCCAAAGTTAGCTGCAACACCAAGTCTGCTAATGTATTCTTATCCCTTACACAGACCACACAAGATTTATATACATACTCTGCCATAAAGATCTCCTCGAAGGGAGTAGTTATAATAAGAGGTTCCTCCTTGTTACTACAAAATCGATCTATTTTTGAGACAAAGTGCAGCGACACAAAGGAATGGGTGAATCCAGGATCAAACAGAACTAAGGCTTTAGTACCACATATAAAAAATGTACCTGTAACCACTGCATTAAAAGTCTGAGCATCTTGCAGTGTTAAAGTAAATACATGTGCTTAACCTCCACCTTCATTACCAAGTTGTGTTGATCTACCACGAGATGATGAGGCTATACCCTTGCCTTTGTCACTTTTGGCTTTTTTCCTAATCTACGTCATTCTAGACGGGGTAGTCTCTACTTGTCTTACACAACCATAGTCACCCTCTGTCGATTGCCTCTATATTGGGTAATATCTCATCAAATGCTCAGTTTAACCATATTTGAAACACAGTCCCACTGCCCTATGGCACAGTCCACTTTACGCCTTACCACAACAATTGCACAAAAAACCCCTACGCTTAAGGCCCAGATTAGATGCTCCACTTGATTCTTTTGTCTAGATTGTAGGCTAAACGAATCACATTTCTTAGTGGTCGACGCATAGGAGTAATCCCTTCATGACTATAATGGAGTATGAATGTGGGATTTTACTAGTGCCATAATCTCTTTGGCCCTGATGGCCTTGTGTTCAAGCTCTCCGATTGCTTCCTCTTTCCATTCTATATTCCAATCTCCTGGTTTCAATCATTATAGCCGTGCCCACAACTATTGCATATAAGATAAATCTTTGAGTGGCTAAGACTCTAAATAGCAACTCAATTATTCCTCAAATAAATCTCTTGATCTTTTTTTGTTCAGTTAGGACCAAGTCGAGAGCATATCTTGGCAATTAGGTGAAGCAGACATCATACTTCGTCCCCGTCATATCTGGGATCTATCTCAAAGTCCCAAATTCTTGTGCCTTTGTGTCTTTCATGCTTTTAGGCCAAAAGCCAAGAAAAGTTGAGACAAATTCCTCTCATGTTATTGGAGATGACATTGATGGTTTACTCTCATTGAGGGTTACAAAACATATTATGGCCACATATTTAAGTCTAGAACCCACCAATTCCACTGATCAATGTGTGAAGCATCCCAAAGCTGAACAAATGCATTCCATGTCCTTCAAAAATCTTTGCGGATCTTCCTCATCATTTGAACCAGTTAATAATAGGGGCTTCAACTTCATAAAATCCACTAAAGTAACCTTAATAGCCCTTCCCATATGTTCACACTGAGGCACATAGTCTGGATCTTACGAACTAGAATCCACCCATTCCTTAGATGGCACCTCACTCTTATTGCAAAACTTACAAATTCCTGAGCCAAACTTTGCAACCTTGCTACCAAATCCTCTAAGGTGACACCTCCTCCTATAGGGTAGTCATCCCCAATTTCCATATTCTGATCACCAGTGTACATATAACTTGGTTCTGCATTTTGAGTGCATCTCGTTCCTCTACTCTTACCAGACTCCTTAACGTGGACACTCTTGGTGGTTCCATAAGCTCATCAAAGGCATCTTGCTCTCCCGTGACCCTCGAGGTAGCCCTTACCTTAGGCGATATCCTATACCAAGACGTAGCAAAACCATGTATCAATTCAAAATTCAAATAAGTTCAAAGGGTAGGTTACTAATACTTTGGGAGTTCATGCAACCTCTTGTTCATAATTAGTGCTCAGTCACCGACCATGAATAAGACTCTACACTAATCCCGAACACTCCACTGACACACACGTAGGATCACCTCAGACACCTTAAAACCTAAAGCTCTAATACTAATTTTCTCACGACCCAAACTCGGGGGCCACGATTTGCACACAAGCCTAGAAGGCAAGCCCACTATACTTAAGCAAGCCTAAGAGTTCAAAATCATATTACACATATGCCAAGGGATTTATAATCAAATATTTATAACAAACTCAAACATAATACATTATCCCTAGTCTACAATACATATAAATATTCAAAAGGCCATGCATTGGCCATTCAAATTAGGTTCGTACATAACAACCCTTACATATAAGTTCAAATGGCACGTTGTGCCTACATACATTGAAGCCTACCATATGCAGAAGCTCATCACGGACTCAGCAGATTGACCAAAATGGAAGACCTACCGAATGCCAAAATCGGTCTGTCTATAGACAACCCTTGCCACACTCCTTCTTAGTCTATTTATTTGCTCATGGTACGTCAATGAGTGAATAGTGTAGATAACAAAGTCATACATATATTAAACTCATATATAAAATATATGCACTATCCGTGCATCTAGATGTTCTAACATACATCTCTAAATGTAAGGCATATCAACATCCTTAATCTCTCCAAAGATCATCACATATAACAATAAGCTTACCCTTGAAGTCGTTCAAGTCATTCGAATCATTCTCCATGGCACACTCTAGTTGTCGGAGTATCACATCAGAATCACGTCACAATTCTTTAAGCTTTCCATGGCTATCTCACATCATATGCAAATCAAATCAACGAGTTGTCTTCCCCTGGACATAATCAAATCACGCTCGGTGGCTAATGGATGGAGAATAAAATCATGCACAAGGTAACCCGCTTACGGAGAACAAATCAAGCGCGTGCCAAAGCAATGGGCAAACAACAGGTCACGTTCAACGCCAAAGCAGCTAGCAAAAAATCAAAGTCATCGACCAGAGTAATCTCCTGACAGTCGACATTATACACTATAGGCGGGAATCACAGGTGAGGTGTCAAGTACTGCCCCTTCTTATCACCATCCTTGAGGCACAAACATAGTCACAAGGTATTGGACCCCACTCATCCACAAATCAGATTAATGTCCAGAATTCACCCTTTGAACGGAAATGAAAAACCACAAATAAGGCCATCATGCCTTTATCATTCACATTTCCTCAATAAACCATAAATCACATTCATCTAGCTTCAATCGTCTCTAAGCTTGTTAAAGTTCTAGGTGCCTTTATGTCTCTAACGCATCATTAAATCGAATCATTTTGACATATCAATCACCGAGGGTAATCCACACCTCAGGGTTCAACATAGCCTATAGACCTCCTACTCTGGGCCTACACAACATAGGCCACCCATGTGGCTCACATCACAGTGCACAAACACACATTACATAATTTGGTTTTGTGGCCTAGGCACTTACATCTAGGTAATTATATATATATATATACACATATATATATTCATATATACACAAAAACATAAATCATGTGTTCTATAGCCTAGGCAATGTTCATCAAGGCCTACATACAAAATTTAGTACTAGTGCAGCGCATCTTCCATGCATTACGCATTACATGCATTTTTTGTTTAAACCTACTCATAGTGACAATAGGAGGCACTCCTTGCCAAGCTTTGATCCTTAGCCGTCAATCGTCGTTTAGCTTGGCAATGAGTTAATTTAATTCTATTTCCCTTCAAACACACCAGAACATAAAAATGTTAACTTTTTCTAGCTTTCAAGAAGTGCCAACTTTTCACACAATTAACTAAATTCTAGCAATCCAACTATTCAAACTCAAATCCTTCATTAATAAGCTAAACCTATATCTTAGAAGCTAGATTGCACTAGTCTTGCTCCAAATTCTTTAATCCAAGCCAAAATGGAAAATTTACTAAATTTGAAGAAAAGTTAGATTCGAAGTTATTAACTGATTAAATCAAAAAATAACTAGTAAAAATGTTAAATCTTACCTCCATAATGGTTTATCGAGCTCCAAATAGCTCCAAATGGTTTAAAAATTCAATTTGGAGGGTTAGGGTTTCAGGTTCCTAGAGAGAGAAAGAGAGAGAAAAAGTTAAGAGAAAGAAATGGGCGAAATGGCCCAGCGCCCCCTTTTGTTTTTGTCTTTTCTCTTTAATGTATCGATACATTTTGGCAATGTATTAATACATTTGCCCTTATTTTGAATGAGTGTATCGATACATTTTAGGCAAAATGGCCCTAGGTACTTTCTACTTCAAATGTATCGATAGATTTGGACAATGTATCGATACATGTTCATTTTTGGCCAAATCCATCAATACGTTCTGGAATGTATCGATAGAATATTCTTCCTGGGCCTTTGTTGTTTATCCTGCTAAGAATGTATCAACACATTGGGGTATGTTTTAATACTTTTACCCCTATAGGCAATTTTAAGCTTCCCAAGAACTCCAAAAATCCAAGTTCAACACCCCAAAATCATTATTTGTTAATATCACACCTTAAATCATTCACTTAACCTAACCCCATACACATATATCCCCAAACATAGCATCAAACTTAGATCAAAATTTCAAATTATGAGATTTATCACATATTTCGTCAAAGTTTTGCCTAAGTGTCAATGCATGCACTCTCAAGCACTGGGCATACATATCATATCATCAAAGTCCTTGAGACTCCACATATTTCATACATCATTCTTAGTTTAATTAATTTACATTGAAAATTGAGGGTGTTACAGATATTTTCAAACAAGATGTATTTCCATGTAAGATATTTAATCAATGCATTATGAAATATATGAATGTATCATAAAAAAATAAAAAATGCCACACATAAGTATGTAAGTATGTATGTATATTCAAAAGTGTAGACATTTTATCTTTTAGGTTCAAGTTGGATATGCATACGTATAAAAACAAGGATCATCAAGTATAAAGCAATTAAATGATGATTACAATTTAAAAGATTCTTCAACTATGTCAACACAATATATATCATGATCTAACTTGACAATTTAAATTTCTCATTCAAGAACATAATCCAAGTCAAGTTATAGACTTCAAATCTTAAAATCAAGCAAGATGAGATACCATGTAAGCATGTGACTTGACCAAAATGATATATAAACTAAAAATATTTTCCATGAGTTCAATGTGTTCATCATAACCAATTCCATGTGCATAATCGAGAAATCAATTTTGAAATAATCAATTAAGCACAATCATAGAGCATATTCCAAGAATTAATTCTAGACCGAACATTTTAACATTTTAATTCCTCAAGAAATTATTTAATCAATATGACCGTATGAACATTTCATTCTCAAGAAATAAGGTTATCTATGCAAGAACATGAGTAATAATAAAATCGACAAATTCATGCATTTACTCATGCATTCATTTTCATCAAGAACAAGTCATAATTGCATTTTCAACATGTGACAAACTTGTTCAAGCTATATATCAATATAAGCTCAAGCATGGCAAATGACTTTCTCCTACAAGCTTATATTAATGAAATCAATTTAAGTAGCCAAATCTTGTTATGCTCAAATTATCATCTTATCATCCTCATCAAATCATTTATGTTCAAGTGTAAATGCATCTCATGCTCACATTTCTTGCAGTCAATAATTTTTCACAATCAATATTCAAACAGATATTTTGAAACAAATGCAAAGTAAATCACTCTTAATGATCAAACAAGTAATTCACAATCAATCAAATTTCATTCAATGAAGCATTCTTCAATTTTAAAAGAGATAAAGAAGTAGATATCACCAACTTTTCATTTGATGTTTAATCTTTGAATTGTTTTCCCTTATATTTGATACCTACAAAGATCTTTTTCACTTGACATTTGGTATCCGAATTGCTTTGGATCCTTGAGGGTTAGTTTTAACAAATGTATGCATATGACAATATAATGAACAATGAATGCAATAAAAAGTTATGAGTTTACAATGGTCAAACTCTTAATTTCTTATATTTTCTTTCCTTTAACAATACTTTTCAATAACCTTTTTCTTCTTCTAATCGATCATAATTTCTTTGGAGTATTTCAACATTAATTTTCAATTGATTGTTTTCTTCCATTAATGATTCATTTTCTATCTCAAGATTTAAAATTTTCTCCTTTTGACTTAAGCTCAAGTCTTGAAATGAAAAAGCTAATTCTTTAAACACACTTTCTAATCAACTATTTGTAAAGACAAGTGGTTCATGGAATGAAGATCCTACCTTATGGGTTGGCATTGAATTTTGGAATTGTCTATTCTCTTTATCATTACTTGATGAACTTTCATCCATAAGATCATCTTTTTCTGATTCTCTTTCATGAGCTTCACCATATAGCTCTTCTAGTTTTTCCTAAATTTTTTTGGCAATTCCATAATTTTGAACTTCATCACGTTCCTCTCTCTAAGTGCACTAAGATAGTATGCATGGCTTTGGCATTGAGTGTCACGACCCGGAACCTCCCTCGGGCCCATGACAACCACCGCGACATCTCGATTGGCACTCATTACCCGGAATGCTAACCGGAACCCCGTAAGGCTTACATATTAGTTTCTTTCCTTTCCTGTGAGCAATCATTGTTAAACATTCCATTTTAAACAATTACCGGTCGTTTTCGGCTCAAATAAATCCAAAGATAATTTAATTTTTTTTAAAGGATTTATAGACAAATATCACTATTCAAAATATTGATTAAAATATAGCATTTTTATATAAAACAATATTTATAGAAACACATGTAAGAAATATTTTGTAATGTGTAAGGAAAATAAATTAATACATACAAAAATTTACAAAGTTATAATGTACAATAATAGTTACAATGACAAGTGGCCCAAAATACACCCAGTGTTGGTGCTAGAAACCTACTGTCTGTATGGTAGAGATGTCAACTGGAATCCTTGACAAAATAGGGTATCTACAAGCTACCACAGACCTGAAATGTTTGGAAAGAAGGTGGGTGAGATTTTGCAATCCCAATGAGTAAACAGACATTATCATAAATATCTAAAGGCGAGTAAAATGGAGGCAAGTTTAAACAACAAATTACGAACCATTTCATAATGTTTTCAATTTATTTCTTAAACCATAAAATATTTGTAATTTACCAAAACAGTTGTTAAGGCTTATGTCTTTTATTAAAAACAAGGCTCAAGCCAAAACTAATCCTCGGGGATACCTTGGCCGAGGCATCTAACCGAGTCCGCCAAGGTTGTTAAAATATTTACATGTGAAACACATTTTTATTTTTAAAACAAGCCGTTCCTTGGCGTTGGCCGAGTTACACATTCACGTGGGGGTTCGACGTGAAGTGAGCTCTAATACTACCCCGGGAGTTACCCTCCTCGCCTCTACAACCGGAGTAACTATATAACTGGGTTTACCGTGCCCCTCTAATAGGCAGTCCACGGAAACCCGTCACTGCAGTGACTAACCCACCAATTTTAATAAAATTTCGACAGTATAACGTGGCTTTTATTTATTTATCCAGCCTGCATAGTAAAAACAACTTACATAAATTTCCCAATGCACTCACAAAATATAGCCACATATACTCATTTCTCATAAGCCATTCCTAGGAAAATATATATTTTTCAAGTCAATTTGCAGCCTCCAATTACTCAATTTCATAATCAATACAATATATTTTTATTTGTCACATTTATTCCTAAAACATCAAAAATCCCGTTTTAATCTCGTTCTCATTTCATAAAATACATAAAGGGCATTTAAAATAAACTCTAGATAATTTACAATAATAATAAGTTTACTCACCGTTTGTACAAACTAAAAGCTTTCTAAGCGCCCCGATCACTACTCGTCGGGTACGACTTCTTTGCCTTTTCCGGAAGGCTCTCCTCCTAGACACATTACAAAAATTTACACAATTCATCACATTGATGCTAAATCACTATATAATTAACTTAAATCCTATACTAATGCATGGTATGAAATGCAATAGCCTAAAACGGCTTAAACGCGGTATTAACCTATTTTTGGCACTTTGCCCGATAAATTGCTAACGCGCTCCATTTTAGCTCTAAATCATCCCATTCTCTCTCCAACATTTCTAACCATTAAATATCAGCCAATAACCTTCTAAAAACAACAAAATCAGCTCACTCCCTTCCTTGGAAAATTCGGCCAAAAATGGGACATTAACTCGGTTAATTTTCTACTTTGTTTTTCTATCACGTTTAATCGTTTTTCATCATTTTCTCTTCATTTCCCTTAGAATAAAATCAATTCATCATCATTGTACAGCATTGAGCATCCAGCCAAGAGTGGGTATTGTGAAAATTTAATGATTTCTTGCCCAATTTAATTTCTAAACACATTTAACTAACTAAAACTATCAATTTAACTAAAAATCAAAACCTAAAAATTTCAATTTCTCTCCCCTAGAATTTCGTCCAGCCCTTGATATCACTTTTTGATCTCTCTCCTCAAGCATGCTAAATGGAAATAAAGGCATAGGAAAGGTAGAAATCAAGCTAAAATCGAAAAATCTTACCGTTAGACGCGTAAACGGTCGAAAACCGCGAATTTCCCTTTGAATTTTCTTGTTTCTCTTTGGTTTTTCTTTTTTTCTTCCTTTCCTCTCTATTTCCTCTCTTGTTCTTCCTTATGGCCGGCCAGCACTTAAAATTTGGGTTTAAATGGGCTGACTTTTCATTAAAATAATATTATATCATTAAAAAATGCCACATGTCACTTTCCCATTGGCCCATTTTTAAAATTTCATCCATTTGTTTCCAAATTTTCACCATACACTTGTCTCATATATTCATAGCTTAGATAAAATTCTCAGACTCATCCAAAGTCTCGGTGGAGTAATTTTTGAAATTTACACTTTTGCCCCCGTAAAAGTCAAAAATTACATTTTTGCCCCAAAAATTGAAAAATTGCCCATAGACATATTTTTCATCCCTTATACTCATACCATTCTCCAATTTGTCAAATTTGATCTAAATTCTCTCAAAATCTCAAAATTTGTCCACGGGTGGAAAAATTACGATTTTGCCCCTAAACATCAAAATTTTCAATTTTTCCCCAAATGAATCCTCGAACTCCGAACAATCATTTTTAGTCATTCCTTGACTATAAAAGGTCAAATTTTATCCTACGATTCCTATTTGAACTAGTTCGAGGTTAAATCAATTCAAGTGTACCGTTAGGTATAATATCGGGTTTCGTCTATTCTTAGGGACTTTCCTAGCATAATAACATGCTACTCAGTGCATGTATGTTATGACATGTATTTATAGGGTCGGGTTTTATAATTCTACCCCCCTTAAAATAAAATTTTGACCTCAAAATTTCACTTACCAGATTCCACAAATAGATATGGGTATTGGCTCCTCATCTAATGCTCTACTTCCCATGTCATTTCTTCCATTCGAGCATTCTTCCACAATACTTTCACCATTGGAATGCTCTTGTTCCTCAGCACTCGATCCTTTCGATCTAGAATACGTACCGGCTGCACCTCGAACTTTAAATCTTCATGCAGTTCAATCGGTGGTGTCTCTAGAATGTGGGAAGGATCGGGAACATACTGTTTCAACATCGAGACGTGGAAGACATTATGGATCCGATCTAACTCCGGGGGTAATTCAAGTCTGTAAGCCACTGGCCTAATCCTTTGAATGATACGAAAGGGTCCAATATATCTCTGGTTGAGCTTTCCCCTTTTCGCAAATCGAATCACACCTTTCATTATCCAATAAAACACCATAATTTATCATGATAGTATAATCAATAAGATTTAATACTTCAAAGTATTCAAATTATTACCTTTCCAAGGAGAAACCTTAAGAAAAACTTTATCATCGATCTCAAACTCCAAGTTTTTTCTCCGTTTATCTGTATAGCTCTTCTGCCTATCCTGGGCTACCTTTAGCCTCTCTCGTATAACCTTGATTTTGTCATTAGTTAAATCGATCAATTCCATACTAACTAACTTTCTTTCACCCACTTCATCCCAACAAAGTGGAGTATGACATTTCCTTCCATATAAAGCTTCGTATGGTGCCATACCAATGCTAGATTGGAAGCTGTTATTGTAAGCAAACTCCACTAACGGCAAGTGTCTATCCCAACTCCTAGTAAAGTCAATGACACAAGCCCATAGCATATCCTCCAAAGTCTGAATAATCCTTTTGGATTGACCATCCGTCTGTGGGTGAAAAGCAGTACTAAATCTCAACTTAGTTCCTAGAGCTTCTTGGAATTTTGGCCAAAATCGAGAAGTGCATCGAGGATCTCGATCTGACGCTATAGAAACGGGAACTCCATGTAGCTTCACAATCTCATCTATATATAGCTGAGCCAGCTTCTCAATAGAATATGTACTATGGACAGCTAAAAAGTGAGCGAATTTAGTCAACCGATCTATGATCACCCAGATCGCATCCTTTCCACTTTGTGTCCGCGGTAGTCCCAAAACAAAATCCATAGTTACATGCTCCCATTTCCACTCGGGAACAGATAAAGATTGAAGTGTACCTGCTGGCCTCTGATGCTCCGCTTTAACTTGCTGACATACGAGACACTTGGCTACGAATTCTGCTACGTCTCATTTCATACCCGGCCACCAATAATTCTCTTTGATAATCCTATACATCTTGGTGCTTTTGGGATGTAATGCGTAGGCAGATGAATGGGCTTCTTCCATGATGTACAATAATGGTTATAATGTACAATAATGGTTATAATGACAAGTGGCCCAAAATACACCCAGTGTTGGTGCTAGAAACCTACTGTCTGTGTGGTAGAGATGTCAACTAGAATCCTCGACAAAATAGGGTATCTACAAGCTACCACAGACCTGAAATGTTTGGAAAGGAGGTGGGTGAGATTTTGCAATCCCAATGAGTAAATAGACATTGTCATAAATATCTAAATGCGAGTAAAATGGAGGCAAGTTTAAATAACAAATTACGAACCATTTCATAATGTTTTCAATTTATTTCTTAAACCATAAAATATTTGTAATTTATCAAAACAGTTGTTAAGGCTTATGTCTTTTATTAAAAACAAGGCTCAAGCCAAAACTAATCCTCGGGGATACCTTGGCTGAGGCATCTAACCGAGTCTGCCAAGATTGTTAAAATATTTACATGTTAAACACATTCTAGTTTTGAAAACAAGTCGTTCCTTGGCGTTGGCTGAGTTACACATTCACGTGGGGGTTCGACGTGAAGTGAACTCTAAAACTACCCCGAGAGTTACCCTCCTCGCCTCTACAACCGGAGTAACCATGAAATCGGGTTTATCGTGCCCCTCTAATAGGAGGTCCATGGAAACCCGTCACTACAGTGATTAACCCACCAATTTTAATAAAATTTCGACAGTATAACGTGGCTTTTATTTATTTACCCAGCCTGCTTAGTAAAAACAACTTACATTTATTCCCAAGGCAATTATAACATATAGCCACATATACTCATATATCATAAGCCATTCATTGGAAAATATATATTTCAAAATAATTGGCAGCCTCCAATTACTCAATTTCATAATCAACACAATATATTTTTATTTGTCACATTTATTTCTAAAACATCAAAAATCCCGTTTTAATCTCGTTTTCATTTCATAAAATACATAAATAGCATTTAAAAATAAACTCTAGAGAATTTACAATAATAATAGGTTTACTCACCGTTTGTACAAACTAAAAGCTTTCTAGGTGCCCCAATAACTACTCGTCGGGTACGATTTCTTGCCTTTACCGGAAGGCTCTCCTCCTAGACACATTGCAAAAATTTACTCAATTCCATCACATTAATGCTAAATCACTATATAGTTGACTTAAATCCTATACTAATGCATGGTATGAAATGCAATAGCCAAAAACAGCTTAAACGCGGTATTAACCTATTTTTGGCACTTTGC
>NC_030854.1:11074073-11080346 GCF_000208745.1 Theobroma cacao | reverse complement strand
ATCATCATTGTACCTCATTGCAGATTCGGCCAAGGGTGGGTATTGTGAAAATTTAATGCTTTCTTGCCCAATTTAATTTCTAAACACATTTAACTAACTAAAACTATCAATTTAACTAAAAATCAAAACCTAAAAATTTCAATTTCTCCCCCCTTGAAATTCTGCCAGCCCTTGATGTCACTTTTAGATCTCTCTCCTAAAGCATGCTAAATGGAAACAAAAACATAGGAAAGGTAAAAATCAAGCTAAAGTCGAAAAATCTTACCGTTAGACACATAAATGGGCGAAAAACGTGAATTCCCCTTTGAATTTTTCTAGTTTCCCTTTGTTTTCTTTGTTTTCTTCCTTTCCTCTCTATTTCCTCTCTTGTTCTTCCTTATGGCCGGCCAGCACTTAGTATGGGGTTTAAATGGGCTGATTATCCATTAAAATAATATTAAAGAGTTAAAAATGCCATGTGTCACTTTCCCATTGGTCCGTTTTTAAAATTTCATCAAGTTGTTTCCAAATTTTCACCATACACTTGTCCCACATATCCATAGCTTAGATAAAATTCTCAGACTTATCCAAAGTCTTGGTGGAGTATTTTTTGAAATTTACCCTTTTGCCCCCGTAAAAGTCAAAAATTACATTTTTGCCCCAAAAACTGAAAAAATGCCCATAGACATATTTTTCATCCCTTATACTCATACCATTATCCAATTTGTCAAATGTGATCTAAATTCTCTGAAAATCTCAAATTTTATCCACGGGTGGAAAAATTACGATTTTACCCCTGAACATCAAAATTTTTAATTTTTCTCCAAATGAACCCTCGAACTCCAAACAATCATTTTTAGTCATTCCTTGACTATAAAAGGTTAAATTTCATCCTATGATTCCTATTTGAACTAGTTCGAGGTTAAATTAATTTAAGTGTACCGTTAGGTACAATATTGGGTTTCATCTATTCTTATGGACTTTCCTAGCATAATAACATGCTACTCAGTGCATGTATGTTATGACATGTATTTATAGGGTCGGGTTTTACATTGAGTTCAGTCAAATCAAGATCATGTGGATTCCATTCATCCATTTCCTTCTTTATCTTGTATGGACCATCTTCAATTTGTATCTAAGTTTGATAGTTGTTGGCAATGACAAAATGCCTCATTCTATATCTCTATATGAAAAAGTCTTCACCATTAAAATATGGAGGCTCAAAAGTTGGTGGTCCATCTTCAATGGTTGACTCATGAAAGTTGATTTCCATATCTTCGGTGTTGTAGTCATCAAGTGCCATGAGACAAAAGTTTGCAACTTTATCATCTTCCTCATCTTGGGAGTCATCACTATCGCTCCAAGTTGCTATCATCCTTTTTTTCTTGAATTTTATTGAAGTATTTCTCATGTTGTTGTTGAGACATTCATATTTGATGTGACCGAGCCTTTTGCAATCAAAACATATCAAGTGATCTCTTGTATTTTCTTTCTTAGGCACATTCCTCATTGTAGGTTTCCTATTTCTAAGGTTTTTCTTTATGAATTTATTAAATTTCCTAGCAAGCATAGCTATGTCCTCATTTTCAATCTCACTTTTAGTGCTTCTCTTTTCTTCCTCAATTATAGATTTAAGGGTTAATCCCTTTTGTTTGACCTTTTCTTTTTTAGGTTTTTCTCTCTCATTCTCATGTCTAAGTGTCATTTCATAAATGAAAAGGGAACCTATGAGCGCCTATAGCTTAAAATCATTTAGGTTTTTAGCCTTTTCTATAGTCGTGACTTTGAATCTCCAAGATTTTGGTTGGGTATAAAGGATTTTCTTTACAAGTTGTGCATTTGGTAAATCCTTTTCTAAGGCTTTTAAACCTCCTAAAATATTAGTGAATCTTTCAAACATATGAATCTTTCAAACATGTCATTAATTGACTCACCCTCATTCATCCTAAAAAGCTCATAATCATGTGTAAACAATCCAATCTTGAATTCCTTAACTTGGTTGGTGCCCTCATAAGTGGTTTCTAAGGTGTCTCAAATTTGTTTTGCATTTTCACACATAGACACTTTGTTAAACTCACTAGCTCCAAAGGCACAAAGAAGAGTGTTATAAGCCTTACAATTTATTTGAATTAATTTCTTATCTTTATCATCCAATTCTTTCCTAGTCTTAATGACTACTTTACCATCTACCTCCTCACTTGGAACATGTGGACCATTTAGTATTACACTCCAAACATCTAAGTCCATTCATTGTATAAACATTTCCATGCATTTCTTCCAATAAGGGTAGTTATTAGCTACAAAAAAAGGTGGCCTTTGGATCAATTGCCTTTCACTAAGTGCGGTTGTCGTAACCTCCATTTTTGTTGATTTGAGCTTCTACAAAGGATCTTTTAAAGGCAATTAGATCTATAAAACTTGAGACCAAGCTTTAATACTAATTGTTAGTGTAGACGTCTCAATAAGCAATATATTAAGAGGGTGGTGAATTGGTATTTAAAATTCTTTTCAAGACTAAGTATAAAAACCAAAACTTTTGTAACCAAAAATCTCTTTTTGTGTCAAAAATAAAGTGGGTAATTTTTCTGAACAAATTTTCAATAATAAATTCAAATGAACAAATAATAAATCAAAGTAAAGATATTTTCCTAACTCAAGTAATGAACAAATAATAAATCAAAGTAAAAATATTTTCCTAAGTCAAGTAATGAACAAATAATAGACAAAGTAAAAATATTTTCCTAGGTGAAGTGCAAGCAAAAATAATGAATCAAGATAACATATATTCCTAAGCAAAAATAATATATCAAGGTAAAATATTTTCCTAAGCTAAATGCAAGCAATAAATCACAATGCAAAAAATTAAAAAATAAGACACAAGATTTTTGTAGTGGTTCAGCTTTCTCTAGTACCTACATCCATTCCTTTAGAACACCAAGGAATTTCAAATCCACTAAGAGATGAGCTTTTTATGGAATCAAGCAAAACTCTCACAATAGCTTTTTACGAGATCAAGCAAAACCCACCAATAATGGTTTTTACGGGCTCAACCATAAATCGAACACATAACTTTTCAAGGTTAAGCTAGAACCTTTACAATAGAGTATAAGGATTAGCAAGAAAAAGCCTCTACAAAGGCTGGGTGCTAAGAGTTTAAGCTTGACTATGTGAAGAGAAGAAATACCAACTTGAATGAAATAGGAATATGCCTTTTCAAATCTTAGTGGAAGACTAAAATGATGCTAGAAGTGAGGATAAGGTTTTTGGAGGTCTTTCTAGGGTTTGAAACTTTATCTCAAGTCTTCTCTTGCTTCCAAAAAGCTCAAAGGTGACTTTTTATAGCTAGTGTAAAGTTTGGAGCTGTTAGACACAAGTTTGAATCAAATCTGATTGCTATTGGAGCTTAAGAGTCAACTACAATGCTCCTAGGGTCGACTATGTTCTTTAAATTTCTCAAATTGGGGCTCCATAGTCGAGTGTAACCTTCCTCTATTCGATCCAACTCTCGAGAGTGTGTTTTTTGCAAGTCTGGGCTATAAATGCAATTGTTGAAAGCATGAGCTATTAGCCCCGATAAGCGATTTTTAGATGGATTTATAATGATTTAGACACTGTTATTATGGAAAGCATGGGCTGGTAGAACTCATAGGAAATTGTGGATGCAAGTTGTTTTGAAAATTATTTTGGATATATCTATAGATGAGCTATATACGTAAAGTGTTTTAGAAATCGGGAAACAAGCCTTTTATACTATTTTGCATTCGAAATCTGTGCCTTGTATTTTTGTGTGATATGCATAGTTTAAATGCAATTGTTAAATGATTTAAAATGCAAGTTTGGAGCACCGGTTTTAGTTCGATCTTTGTATAAGAGAATACACCATGCCTTTTTAGGTGAAAAGAAATTTGAAAGGTTATTGAACCTTGTTTACAAATGGCTTTAAGCAAAAGACTTGGAAACCCCGATTTGATTTTTGAAAATGGTTTTCACAAACCAAGTGCGTTGAGAATAGGTCTGCTGTCACTTCGGTTAATTGTGATCCTCGTGCACGAGTGAGCTCTAGCTAGAGAACCTTTGGGTCGTCGATGTAGTACCTTGTATTTTGATAAGGTGGCTAATAAAATTTACAGATGCCAATTGAGGTTAATTACTAAGTTAAAAAGGGTAATTCGGAAGTGAACTTGTGAAATCTCGATCTCCATAAACATATAACTAGAAGTAGACGCGATAATGCAGACTAGGGGTAATTTCGTAATTTCTCTTGGTGAGCTCCTAGAGTGGGTATTTTTTATGCTATTAAGGTCTAAATAGGCCTAAGGAATGAATGAATGATGTTTATGATGGTAAAATAAATGAAGAAGATAAAAATAATGATAATTTCCTCGATAGGGGTAAAATGGTAATTTTACATCTCGAGCTTAAATTTTTATGTTTTCGTGAACCCTGAGCATTTCTAGACTATTATGGACCTTGCCCTAGTGTCGAAAGAGTAAAAGGTTGCACAAAGGATGGGAGAAAGACAAAGTCACCATGTTAATGGCATTTTGGTAATTTATGTGAGAAATGGATCAACTTTAGATATAAATATCTAAAGCTCCAGCAATTTCCAGCAGCTTCCAACCATTTCTTCTTCCCTTCCCATCTCACGTTCTTCATCTCCATGTGAGCCTCCCTTAAAGCTTCCATAACTTTCTCTCTCTAGCTTCAATTTTCATACTTTTGAGCACTTTTCATAGAACCTTTTGTGCTCTTTCACTCTCCCACCTTAAAACTCTCAAAAGTCTTTTCTCAATACTTAGATGAAAAAGGTAAAGATGTAGATGAAAAGCTCTATAGAGGTATGATCGGCTCTCTTCTCTACTTAACTGCAAGTAGACTAGATATTCAGTTTAGTGTATGCTTGTGTGCTAGATTTCAATCACAGCCTAAAGAAACACACCTAACAGTTGGTAAGAGAATTTTTAGATACCTCTTAGACACTCAAAGACTAGGAATATGGTATTCTAGAAACTCAACTCTTAGCTTAGTTGGATATTCAGATGCTAATTTTCCTAGCAACAGAACTGATAGAAAAAACACTAGTGGAACATGCCAATTTTTAAGAAGGATGCTTGTGTCTTGGTCTAGCAAAAAGCAAAACTCAGTGGCACTATCTACAGCAGAGGCTGAATATGTATCATTAGGTAGTTACTGTGCACAAATCCTTTGGATCAAGCGACAATTAAAAGACTATGGAATAATTATGTCATAGCCTAAATTCTCGAGCCATGACCGGGGCATGGGCCCAATGGGCATAGCCCAAGCAAGCCTATTACGTAATCTTGCTTAACATCCCATCAACTATTCTCAAGTCACCTTTCTTAATTCCAACTTATAATCACTTTAATAATGGGCTATAGCAATCAAGAATTTCATTAATATAAACCCAAAATGATGTTAACATTTCAACTCATTGTGGCATTAATAGTTAAAATGTGAGACCCTGTCAAGCTCGATTAAAAGACAGTATTGTATCGAGTGGTACAACTAAGTTAAATCGAGCCTTGAACTAGTTCAAATAGAAATTCTAAGAGAAAATTGAAAATTTTGAAACCCACAAAATAGCTTAGAATAGTGATTCGGAGTTCAAGGTCCAGTTGGAGTCCATTAGGAAAATTGACCGATTAGGGACAAAACGGTCATTTTACCATTTGATGATTAAATGGAGATTTCTAGCCAAGATTTGATCACATTTGACCAAGAATAATTATATGAAATATAACTATGATTATTGGAGTATAAAATGATGTGTAGCAGTGAAAAATTGTGATTCTCGGTATTTTTGGAGTACAAGGGCAAAATGGTAATTTTGCCACTAGAAGACTAAACGGGAATTTTTTAAAAAATGATTTTTTTGCCCCATTTGGTTAATATTGATCAATATTAGTGTTATTTGAGTTGAAAAGTAGAAATAATGTGATTTCGGTACATTTCGGAGTATAGGGGTAAAATCGTAATTTTTTCACCTCGGGGGCAAATCGGTAAATTTTTTGCCCCAGCACTTGTCAAAACCAAGGGATTTTAAATGTGGTAGGATTGGATAAATACCAGAATAATTGTGGTGGAAAATTAAGAAGAAAAAGTCAAAAAGTTAAAAATTGGGCCAATAAGCATGTGACACGTGGCATGCTTGATTATTTTATTATTTTCTATAGAAATCAGCCCATTAAATCCCCAATTCTCTCACCATATTCGGCCTAGACAACCAGCAACAAGAAAAAAGGAAGAACAAAGGGAAAAACAAGAAAACCTAGG
>NC_030854.1:11067330-11071023 GCF_000208745.1 Theobroma cacao | reverse complement strand
ACATTATTCGTATATATATATATATATATATATATATATATATATATCAACATAATGTAGTAATACAACAATCCATAACAGCCACATGTCACATATAGAAATAATGTATCAAATGCTTGTTCCCAAGGCACCAATTTTGAAGATAAAACAAATAAACACTTTAGGGATTCAATCAAACATACTTGTATACACATCCCAAAACCTTTTTAATGCAAGTTCACTCACCGGTCTTGTTGTTTCTTTTGCGTGACTCTAACCTCAACTAATACTCCAAATGGACATGTGAGGCCTTGTTGGAACCTATACACACACAATATCACAACCAATCCAATTTACATTAATATCACTCCAAAAGCTAGTTTTTAATTCAAATTTTGCTAGCATTCCTACTTAGCTTCCAACTATATCAAATGGCTACTCCTTGCACTACTCTAATCACACTAAAAATGTGTAAGCAACTCAACAATAAAATAGCTCATAATCCTAATTACTAGCCATTATCAATAACTTAAAACCAAGCCTAGTTCATCACTCACCTTAGGGTTTCTTTGTAGTTGAATTCTCTTCCAATAGCTTCCAAACAAATGTGGAAAATCTCTCTTTCTCTCTCCAAAACCTCCAACTAGTGAGAGAAAGTGCTGAACAAGGACTTTTTGAGGGTTTTAAAGTGAGAGAGTGAAAGAGCACAAAGGTTGTAGTCGAAAAGGCACAAAAGTATGAAAATTAGAGCTAGAGAGAGAAAGTTGTGAAAGTTTCAATCAAGCTTCCATGGAGGATGGAAGCAACATGAGATGGAAGAAGAAGAAGGAGAAGAAGCTACTGGAAGAAAAAGATATTTATAGCACAAGCTTATCCATTCCACTTGAAATTATGAAAATGCCCTTAGCACATTAACTTGTTCTCCTTCAATCCTTGGTGCAATCTTTTTACTATTTTGATACTAAAACAAGTCCATAATGGTCTAGGCATGCTTGGGTTTACGAAACTTAAAAATTTTGACCCTAGGTGAAAAATGACCATTTTGCCCTTATGGTGAAAATTATTGAAACTTCTAGGTTTCTTTGTGTTTTCATCATTACACATTATTTATTCGGTCTTATGCCTATTTAGACCTTAAAATATCATAAAACCTTCTTCTGGGAGCTTTTTAGAGAAAATGACGAAACTACCCCTGGCCCGTGTTATTGTGTCTATGAATAGTTAGGAGCCTATAGGGGCTGAGGTCTCACATTCTCCCCAACTTAAAATGAATTCGTCCTCGAATTTAAATCAACGTAAGGTGAATAATCAAAGTTCTAGAGTTTTACCACATCACTTTCGTTGGGCATTCTTAACATAGAATCTTGGTTTATGCATCATATCGACTTTCAATCTTATAGAAAACTCGACAATGTCATAGTATATAGTTATGTGTACTACTCTTATTGGATCAAAACAATATCATCCTTCATCTTATGAAGAGCATTCAAGTAAGCTATTAATTCTGGTCACACCTCAATCAAATCATCCTTAAATCATCAATTATGCATGTTTACGTTGTCACGACCCGGTACTCCCCTCGCGCCCGTGACAACCGCAGTGATGTTCCGATAGACATTCATTACCCAAAATGCCCACCAAAACCTGCAAGGTTTTAATATCAGTTTTCGCACCTCCCCTGTGAGCAACAGTTGTTAAGTATCATGTTTTGAGAGATTATAAACTATTTCAAAATCAAAACAATAAAATATAATTTTTCGCTCACAGGAGCATTTTGGTCATTTTTTCTCGAAAGTCTCGAAACCAACTAAAAATGTAGTATGCAAGTGGAAAACACATATTTTATAATCGAAAATAAGTTTAGATATCTAAAACATTCATTTAAAGTGAAATTATAACTATTTGAATATAATAAAAATATTCAATAAAATATTTTATTTTCTTATAAAACAATATTTACAGAGTTACCGGTAAATAATTTTTGTAGCGTAAAAGCTAAATAAATTCATACATACTGTAACACAAATAACCAAAGTATAAAATTTAATTTGCAGTGACACATGGGCCCACGAACGACCAAAAGTATCAAAAGCGGTAAACCTACAGTTTTTGAGGATGTAAGTCCAACTGTAGCCCTTAACAAAGTGAGCTATCTACCGACTATCCTGAGCTTGAAATGGGTGGAAAGGAGGGTGGTGAGATTATATAATCCCAGTGAGTAAACAAATACCATCTAAAATATCTAAAGCTATGTAAATGGAGACAGATTAAAATAGATTATCATACTGTAATTTATCACCTTTCAACTCATTTCAACCAAATAAAATCAATTCATATAAATCGAGTAATCAACATGGCTTATGAATTTCTTAAAACTTTGGCTCGTGCCAAAACCATTCTCATACTCAATTATCAAGGATACCTTGGTCGAGGGCTATCCCAACCGAGTCCACCAAGGCTGTTAAAAATTTCGTATACACATAAACATATTTTTATTTTGAAAACAATGTCGTTCCTTAGCGTTGGCTGAGTTCACCCTCATGTGGTGGTTTGGCGTGAAGTGAACTCTAAAAGTGTACCTCGAGAGTTACCCTACATGCCTCTCCGATCGAGGTAAGAATATAATAAGGTTACCGTGCCCCTCTAATAGGCTGGTCCACGAAAACCCGTCCACTACAGCAACCAATCAATAACCCACCAATTCAATAAAATTTAACAGCATGACATGGCAATTTTATCATTATCCAGCCTATCAAGGCAAACAACAGTTTATACATTTACAACACAAATACCAATTCAGGCATTCATGCCAATGTTGCCATAAGCCAATCAATTAGAACCATAAATTCACAATTCATCAAATGGTCTCTAATTACTCTATTTTCAAAGCCATCATTCAATTTCAAGACAATTTATAAAATCATTTCATTTAAACACATTTTGTTTATAAAACATAAAGATTTACCATTTAAACTCATTTTCCATAAAATCATAAAATCAGATAAAAACCACTTTAGATAATTAAGACAATAGTAAGGTTACTCACTATTTCAGGAGTCGAATTCCAAGTACTCCGATTCTTGATCCTCGGGTACTATCTCTTTACTTTTTCCAAAATGCTCACCACCTAGACATAATGCACAATAAGCCATATACTACATTTGTGCTAAATTGTTATAAAACCAATCCAAGCTTTATACTAATGTGTGAAATGGGATGCAAATTGTTCGGATTATCGCCTAAACACGGTGCTCTACACAAATTCAATTGTGTACCTAAATAAAACGATATTGGCCTAATTCGATCTATCACTCGATTAATTGGCCAATATGTCCAATTTAACTCTAACTAATTCCATTTTTCTTCCAATTCTCCAAATCATCAAACACAAATTAAATAACTTGAAATATGGCAAAATCATCCTCACATTTTCTCTTGGAAAATTCGACATGGTGGGTGCATCAATACTATGATTTTTCCTACTTGATTCTCACACCATAAATCACTAATTCCTAACCAAATCACTTGAAATAAAATCAAAATCATCATCAATACTCTACAAGGAAGATTCGGCCAATGGAGGTTCTTGAGGGGTATACGGTTTTTCATGCTAAACATTACCATTTTCGGTTTCCACCACCACAATTCATTAAATTTTAACTAAATAACATAAGACATCACAAGATTCATCTTCAATATTGTCTTTATGAAATT
>NC_030854.1:11061574-11066654 GCF_000208745.1 Theobroma cacao | reverse complement strand
GGGTAGCAAAATGACCATTTTACCCCTAAGTCATGAAAATTCCAATTTGACTCCAAATCAGTCCTTGAACTTCGAATCACCATTTTAAGTCATTCTAGGGTTTTAAAATTCTTAATTTTATCTTAAAATCTCTATTTGAACTAGTTCGAGGCTTCATTCAACTTTATTATACCATTTGGTACATTACCGTCTTTTAACGATTTTCAAGGTACCCAAGTAAGAAAACATGCATTCTTATGTAAGAATGGCATAATAAACATATTGTAGAGATGGGCTTGACATACGTAACCATCCGCAATTCCTCTACTTTGATCTTTTATCAAACCTTCCAACATTCAAGCATTTATTCCACCATTGACTATGGGTCTAAATGGTTAACCAACCTCTATTCCGTTTCACATACCTCCATACAAATTCCATTCAAGCATTTCATAATACATAAGGATCAAACACTCTTTATTTATTCAAATATGTTTAACATCACGAATGATTCAAATCCGGTAACCATTAGTAACCATATTCCCCAAAACAAACTCCAATACTTTCATGATCAAGTGCTCACTAGACAAATCTCAACTTATACCACAAGGCATTTCAATAAATTATGACATATTACAAACCCCTTTATAATCTTAACCAATCTCTTAATCAATAACTCAACCTCTCAAAATTAAAGTTGCTCAAAATTTTCCCTTTAAAGTTCCTTTCCAAGTCTTATTTTGATTACTAATCATTTCTATATTTGCAATGTCATAGCTAATTTATTCATTATCAATCACATACAACTTATCTAACTTGAAATTTTTCAAATTTACTCCAAATGCTAAATCTTATAACCTTATTAGTTTATCAGTCCGAAGATGAAATTTGACACTTACCTCTCCTTAAGTGTACTTTAAAATCAAGGAATCATTTACTAAGACCTTTCCAAAATCAACTTCTTTAGCCCTTTTTCCTTAGAAAATTAAATCCATAATCCTTTATTTTGAATCATGTGCTCTATGCCAATCAAGGTAGATTTTACACTTTTAATTACATGAATTCAAACGAACACCTTTACTTATAAGCTATAAACTTTTCCCCACATCTTTATATATCAAAACTATATATATTGAAGTTATACCAAAACCGGTACATCATTTTCCATTGCCCCTTAGGATATTAAATTCATGTCATACTTCTCTATTTGTGTACTTCATAACAACTTAACAATTTTTAGCTCACAGTTAAACTAGTTCATATGCCAAGCCTTTCAAGCTACAACAAAACACCAATTTTGATCATGATATAATAGAATTTGATGAACTCATACCAAAAGTATAAACACTTACTTTTAAGCTAATAGAATTATAATCCAATTGTTCACTACCAAAATCAGCGATAAATTATCTTAATCATTGTCTAGCACTATAACCATTGATAGAATATCATCATCGAATCAAATTATAACTAACTACACATGAGCTTTTATACCAATATGCAACATATATATCCATACAGATATATTTTCAAAAAGTTTTAACTTCGAATAGCCTTAGGCATATCAAGCTTAATAAGCCATCTGTAAAACCAAAATAACCAACAATCAAGTTTAGAATCATTTCTTCTCTTGGTTGGTTAGATCATGCTCATCATTTGTGGTGAATACACAAAGCTGATTTCAATTTTTCATTCTCATACAAGAGTCAACCACTAATTGGCACCATATCCAAACACCAGGTGTTTTATAAGTCGATTTTCTTAGTCAAAATTCATATTGTAGTATTCCAACTTTAAGTCATGTCTCATTACCAAATCTTTACTCATATATGAGTACTTGAATTTTCAAATCATTGTCCTTTTTTTTTTCTAAGTAGATCTCCGTAATTCCCGTAACGTATTTCTATTCCCTTACCAAGGGTAGTATCATTTAATCAAACCATGTCACCCTCCTTTTCAAAACATTTGAAGCATAATTCGACCTTCCACTATCCCTATCAGGCACTTTACTTTGATAGTTACTCAAAATAAATTGAAACATTTGGGGAAGCACATTTCACAATTTATGCTTTGTGTCTACGATTATGTCAAGACCAGAACCTCATCGAGTCCACAAAATGGTAGGATAATCATTGCCTTAAACCAGTATTTCCAAGTATACTTATGCTTGTATCATATCTTCATACTTATGTGACATGTCAGTCACGAGCCCAACTTGACTGTATAGCCATTTGCTCTTTGAGCTTTAATGTTTTCTCATTGTGAAAAGTCTTTTGAATTTATCTCATCAGGGTATTCACAAGGTGGATACATGTCCATATCGTACAGTTCAAGGCCTAAAGCATTGAACACAACCTCATCATTAAAGTTCTACCCTTATCTATTAATCATAGCTCCCTTGCACATTTACCTATACATTGCTAGGTTACTCACAAGCCACTCATGGCCATCCAAATTTCGACCTCTTATAGCAAGTCAAGCTAATATATTCTCTTATATTTTTCCATACACTTCTAAAACAATTAAACACTTCCTTTTAATAGGGTTCCATTGAGAACTAAATCAATCAAAAGCTTATCTTCAAAGTCACTCATAACTTTAATCGTTCATTGTATGCTCGACAACACTTGAGCTCACTGACCCCACTGAACATTATTTTAAAATCTTCCAAGGTGTCTGTGTTCTTAGTTCGAATCATACCATCTAACTTAGTATAATTGCATTAATTATCCTTAAGCTTTTTATGCTCAGCATATCAACATCCATATTCCCCCCCCCCCCATTCATGTTATTGACCTTATTAAGGTATATGTGGCTTTTCAACCATTCACAATACATTCCACATTTATGCTAGGGCATTCTCAATCTCATGCCAAGCCTATTGTCATGTAACCATAAATCAGGGTAAACTCCCCTATGGGATATCTCCTTCCATATGATACATGGGGATCACAAGATATACAACTTCGAGTGTATGCTTACATATTAGTAACCTCCATATATTTCATGGTCATAAAAACCATAATTTGCAAAACTAGCTTTCTATCACAAGTTTGTGATCAGAACAATAGTCTCCACATATCTCACTTTGGACATACTTCACTACCAACATTCATATACCTTTACCACAACATTCAGTGCAAATTGATTAAGCAATGATCTCCAAATTTACTCTTAGGTACACATATATCAAATTGTCCACCATTTAGCGTTGAGATCTTGACTTTACTCATCAGGTCTTAACCAATTACATCCATAAGATAAATAATTAACATAATTTTTTGTATTGCCTTTGCAGTCATAAGATCAAAATTTATTAAGCTTGGGATGCAGAAACTTCCTCTTAGAGCATATCCAAAAATCCACATGTTTTAAGTCCCTTACCTTTGGAGAAGTCACATTCAAGACAAATCATTTACATCATAGGTTGCATATTGAACCAAACATATTTTTAAATTGACCTTTAAAGCAATTCATATATCGATCTTCATATAGAACTCCATATGGCACTTAGACTAAATTTGTCATTTCCATGTCATTTAATTTCAAACTGCTAAATCCACATCTAGTCCTTTAATCCTTTGGCTCCACATTAAGCATAGCAAAATTCAAGCTCATCCTTAGAGTAGATCATTTACTAGCCTTTTACTTCATGACCATACGTCAATTATAATAATCAGCGATTTTCACCCTTGAGCTAATTCATGCAATTATAACCATAAACCACAATAATTCAATTCAAGACTTGGAATCTCGCAATTACTTAATTAAAATCAAAACCAACTCCATCTAGGCTACTACACACATATTCAGCACATATCCGCATATAAAATATTTTGGAAGTCTGACACCATTTATATAGGGGCAGGGCAAGCTTAATCAACACAGTGCACTTGCCTCCATGCACGTGGGTATCAGTTTACACCTCCCTTAACACTTAGATGTACAAGCTTCAAGTGAATCTCAATCATCACTATTCATTCCAATCAAAGTACGCCCCTTGTACCATTACTGTATATGTTTCTTTATATTGACCGCAATAAGGATCCAATATCGTCCAATTTCTTCTCATTGACAATTATAGGCTCAAGTTATAACTCCACTGAATGAATAAGTAATTACGGACCTATTAGTCCAGCTCTAATTTCCTCCATCTTTAATCAGAGGAATTTGTTATTACATTAGCCTTTCATTAGGAGCATTTGCTTAAAATCTTTCCAACAGCTCGTGTCTCGGGTGGCATCTCAAACCTAGACAACGGTACCACTTATGACCTTTGCATAATGTTAGCAAGAGGGTAGGTTACTAGAAATAGGAGTTTATATAGCCTCCTGTTTATGAATTGTGCTGCAGTCACAAACCATAAACAAGACTCTACATTAACTCCGACAACTCCGCTGACTGACACAAGAATCCCTAGGACTCAACTAAACCTAGGGCTCTGATATCACCTTTGTCACAACCCAAATTCTCGAGCCATGACTAGCACATGGGCCCAATGGGCATAGCCCACCAAGCCTAAGCAACCTATTATGTAATCTAGCTTAACATCCCATCAACTATTCTCAAGTCACCTTTCATAATTCCAGCTTATAATCACTTTAATAACGGGCTATAGTAATAAAGAATTTCATTAATATAAACCCAAAATGATAACATTTCAACTCATGGTGGCATTAATAGTAAAAATATACATATTTCATCTAAGACACGTATCTTAGTATTTTATATCACATGAACGTACTAATAAAACAAAATGACTCTTGACGTCCAGAGGAGTGACACAGTGAAGATGCGGCTACTGAGATGCCATAATACCTACCAAGAAAGCGAGCATATGTGTGCAACTCAATCTAGGTCCCAACTGCCTCCAAATCTGAAAACATGAATTTTAAAAACGTGAGTATAAAACTTAGTGAGTGAACATAAAAAGGGAATAAGCAATCAATAGGAAGAATTTGGAAATCATGATGCACTTGTTTCAAAAACAATGCAATTGATTTAATTTCTTACTAAAAACCCCTCATTTCAAACTTTGATTAATAACCTCATAGTGTTGCAACAACCCATGATCAATCCATGAAGTTAAATGGGTGAAAAA
>NC_030854.1:11036940-11061004 GCF_000208745.1 Theobroma cacao | reverse complement strand
TATATATATATATATATATATATATATATATATATCAATCATCATGCACACCCTCCCATCATCATCAGCTCATATGCAACAGCTTATGCGCACTCCTACTCACACATAGCTGGGTCAGCAACGACTTATGCGCACTCCCACTCGCACATAACCGGGTCAGCAATGGCTTATGCGCACTCCTACTCGCACATAGCCAAGTCAATATCATTACACAACAATATTCATATATATATATATCAACATAATGTAGTAATACAACAATCCATTACAGCTACATGTCACATATAGAAACAATTTATCAAAGGCTTGTTCCCAAGGCACCAATTTTGAAGATAAAACAAATAAAACACTTTAGGGATTCAATCAAACATACTTGTATACACATCCCAAAACCTTTTTAATGCAAGTTCACTCACCAGTCTTGTTATTTCTTTTGCTTGACTTTAACCTTAACTAATACTCCAAATGGACATGTGAGGCCTTGTTGGAACCTATACACACACAATATCACAACCAATCCAATTTACATTAATATCACTCCAAAAGCTAGTTTCTAATTCAAATTTTGCTAGTCATTCCTAATTAGCTTCCAACTATATCAAATGGCTATTCCTTGCACTACTCTAATCACACTAAAAATGAGTAAATAACTCAACAATAAAATAGCTCATAATCTTAATTACTAGCCATTATCGATAACCTAAAATCAAGCCTAGTTCATCACTCACCTTAGGGTTTCTTTATAGTTGAATTCTCTTCAATAGCTTCCAAACAAATATGGAAAATCTCTCTTTCTCTCCCTAAAACCTCCAACTAGTGAGAGAAAGTACTAAACAAGGACTTTTTGAGGGTTTTAAAGTGAGAGAGTGAAAGAGCACAAGGGTTCTAGTCAAAAAGGCACAAAGGCATGAAAATTAGAGCTAGAGAGAGAAAGTTGTGAAAGTTTCATATAAAGCTTCCATGGAGGATGGAAGCAATGTGAGATGGAAGAAGAAGAAGGAGAAGAAGCTGCTGGAGAATGAAGAAGCTGCTGGAAGAAAAAGATATTTATAGCTGTAGCTTATCCATTCCACTTGAAATTACGAAAATGCCCTTAGCACATTAACTTGTTCTCCTTCAATCCTTGGTGCAATCTTTGTACTCTTTTGATACTAAAACAAGTCCATAATGGTCTAGACATGCTCGGGTTTACGAAACTTAAAAATTTTGACCCGAGGTGAAAAATGGCCATTTTGCCTCTATGGTGAAAATTATTGAAACTTTTAGTTTTTTTTCATGTTTTAATCATTAGACATTATTTATTCGGTCTTATGACTATTTAGACCTTAAAATATCATAAAACCTTCTTCTGGGAGCTTTTTAGAGGAAATGACGAAACTACCCTAGCTCGTGTTATTGCGTTTATGCGTAGTTATGAGCCTATAGAGGTTGAGGTCTCACAAATTATGCATAATGTACCAATTTATTGTGATAACACAAGTGCAATCAATATATCAAAAAACCCTATGCAGCACTCTATGTCACGACCCGGTACTCTCCTCGAGCCCGTGACAACCGTTGCGATGTTCCGATAGACATTCATCTCCTGAAATGCCGATCGAAACCTCGCAAGGCTTTAATATCAGTTTTCTCACCTCCCCTATGATCAACAGTTGTAATATAACATGTTTTGAGAGGTTATAAACTATTTCCAAATCAAAACAATAGAAAAATAATTCTTTTGTCTCACAGGGGCATTTTGGTCATTTTTCCTCATAAATCTCAAAACCAGTTAAAAATGTGGTATACGAGTGGAAAACACATATTTCATAATCAAAAATAAATTTAGATGTCTAAAACATTCATTTAAAACGAAACTATATCTATTTGAATATAACAAAAATATTCAATAAAATATTCTATTTTCTTATAAAACAATGTTTATAGAGTTACTGGTAAATAATTTTTGTAGCGTAAAAGCTAAATAAATTCATACATACTATAATACAGATAACCAAAGAATAAAATTTAATTTACAGTGACACGTGGGCCCACGAATGACTAAAAGTATCAAGAGTAATGAACCTACAGTTTTTGGATGTGGCAAGTCCAACTGTAGTCCTCGACGATATCAATTATTTACAATCTATTCTGAGCTTGAAATTGGTGAAAAGGAGGGTGGTGAGATTATATAATCCCAGTGAGTAAACAAATACCATCTAAAATATCTAAAGCTGAGTGAATGGAGGCAGATAAAATAGTTTAACATATTGTAATTCATCACCTTTCAACAAGTTTCAACCAAACAAAATCAATTCATATAAATCGACTAATTAACATGGCTTATGAATTTCTTAAAAGATTTGGGTCGTGCCAAAATCATTCTCATACTTAGTTATCAGGGATACCTTCGTTGCGGGCTATCCCAAACCAAGTCCGCCAAAGCTATTAAAAAGTTATGTACTCATAAATCATGTTTTCATTTTGAAAATATAGCAGTTCCTTGGCATTGATTGAGTTCACCCTCACGTGGCCGTTTGGCATGAAGTGAACTCTAAAAGTTATACCTCGGGAGTTACTCTACTCGCCTCTCCAACCGAGGTAAAATATGTCAAGATTTTGTGCCCCTCTAATAGGCTAGTCCACAGAACCCTGCCAACTGTAGCAAGCTTAACCCACCATACAATAAAATTTGATATAGCATGACATGACAATTATTTTATTTTATAGCCTCTCAAGGCAAATCAACAGTTCATACATTTTCAACACATTTATCAAGTCAACCATTCATGCCAATATTGCCATAAGCCAATCAATTAGAACCATAAATTTACAACACATTAAGTGGTCTCCAATTACTCTATTTTCAAAGCCATCATTTAATTTCAAGACAATTTATAAAATCATTTCATTTAAACACATTTTATTTATAAAACATAAAGATTTACCATTTAAACTCATTTTCCAAAAATCACAAAATCAGATAAAAATAACTTTAGATAATTAAGACGATAGTAAGGTTACTCACTGTTTCGGGAGTCGAATTTTGAATACTCCGATTCCTGATCCTCGAGTACTATCTCTTTACTTTTGCCAGAATGCTCACCACCTAGACATAATGCACAATAAGCCATTTACTACATTTGTGCTAAATTGTTATAAAACCAATTTAGGCTCTATACTAATGCATGAAATGGGATGTGAAATACTCAGGTAACTATCTAAATACGGTGTTCAATATAAATTCACTTGTGTACCTAAATAAATCGGTATTGACCTAATTCGATCTATCACCCTATTAATTGGCCAATACGTCCAATTTAACTCCAATTAACTCCATTTTTCTTCCAATTCTTAATTCACCAAACACAAGTCAAACAACCTAAAATTTGGCAAATCCATATTCACTTTTCTTCCTAGAATTTTCGGTCAATAATGGTGCATCAACACCGTGATTTTTCCTACTACTTTTCCACACCATAATTCATAATTTTCTAACCAATTCTCTTAAAATAAAAATCAATTTCATCCTCACTCAATACAAGGTAGGTTCGGCCATTGATGGGTGATGGGAAAAATGAATTCTTTTCTTGTTGTTTTGTTTCTAGACATGGTAAACTAACTAAAAACACTAACATAACTTGAAATCAAATCAATCCAACATCATTCTCTCTCCATACCCATTCAGCTAGCCATGAATTCACCATGAAAACATGTAATTTAACCATGGAAAATAAGGATAAATGCTTAAGAAAAATAGATTTCAAGTTTAAATTGAGAAATCCTACATTTTTCACTTGTTTTCCTTGATTTTCCACACTTTTTCTCTTGAAATTCTCCACCTAGGGTTTGTTCTTTCTTTTCCTTCCTTTGTTCTTCCTTTGGCCGGCCATATGAAGAGAAATGGGCTGATTTTGTGCTAATTTATAAGGAAAATAATAAATGGATGAGATTTTGACACATGTCACCATTCCATTGGTCCATGTGTCATACTTAGCCATTAAGCAATCTCTCTCCACCACTTAAATTTCCTCAATTATCCATGACAATATTAGGAAAAATTCATGTGCTGGACAAGTGTTGGGTGGTGTAAAATTACGATTTTGCCCCTATGCTCAAAAAAATGCCGAAATTAAAATTTTTCATTTCTCAAACTCAAATTATGTTCTAAATAGTCAATCGTAGTCAAAAAATTTATCCAACACTCACATCTTAATCTCGGGTGGCAAAATGACCATTTGTCCCCTAGGTCATGAAAATTCCAATTTGACTCCAAATCGGTCCCCGAACTCCGAATCACCATTTTAAGTCATTCTGGGGTTTTAAAATTCTCAATTTCATCTTAAAATCTCTATTTGGACTAGTTCGAGGCTTAATTCAACTTAATTGTACCATTTGGTACATTACCGTCCTTTATCGATTTTTGAGGTACCCAAGTAAGCAAACATGCATTCTTATGTAGGAATGGCATAATAAACATATTGTCGAGTTGGGTTTGACACTCTAGGACAAAGCACACTGAAATTAGACACCATGTAGTGAAAAAGGATATTAAAATAGAATTTGTGAACACTTTACATCAATTAGCAGACATTTTTACCAAACCTCTGAGTGAAGATAGATTCTGTGAGATTAGAAGAAATTTAAGGATGATTAGTGTGAAGGAATTATAGGAAAATCTTTGGCTCACACACAAAAAACAGAATGCATTCAGTTGACTAAGCAAATCTTAGTAAACTAAGAGTGGTCTAACAGCATTAAATAATAAGACTCAGTGAGTTTAGAGAAAGAGGAGTAAAATGAGGTAAAAATTTGGTTTACCGGGTGCAAAGAGAAAGAAGAAATACTGCCAAAGGTAAATAACCCAAAATTTAGAAGGAATTTTGAAATTATAAAGAATGAAAGTAGGGTAGCTCTTAAGGGAAGGTGAGCAGTTTTTTTAAGAAATAACTGCTGACAACCTTTCCTCTTCTCTCCCATGAAACCCGTTGCTCTAAAAACAAAAATCCAAATCTTCCTGTTTGCCTCTGAAATCAAATCAAGCCCTCAAAAATTTTTGGAACCAAAATGGCTAGAAAATCTCAAAGTAAAGAGACATCAGAAAATAAGAATGGGAAAAGGCCAATGGAAGAAGGAACAGAAAGTCTGAAGAAGAAACAAAAAATCATGCCTATTTCAGTGAAAGAAATATCTGAGAAACTAAGAGAAAAGAAGTAAAAAATTGACAAGAAAAAAGAAATAGAACCCTCACTCCACAAAGGTACCAGTTCTTCTTCTTCAAAGTTTAGGAATAAGTTGCATGAATATAGGTTAAAAAATATCGAGAATGCACCAATCTCCTGTGGCAAGTTTATTGATTAGAAGAGTTTTAAGGAAAATGTAGAAATCCAAACTAGTTTATCTAAGTACTTTGATGAACTGAAACTAAAAGGTTACAACACCTTTAAGAATAGGTCTTATAGTCCAAATCTGGTTAAAGAATTCTATTATGGGATTGCTTTGAAAGGAAAGGACTTAGTTTATTCTAATGATTATGTTAAAGATGGTTTAAATGTATATTTGAATGGAAAAGAATATGTTGTGACTGCTAAAGATTTAGGAAACCTGCTGAAAATAAAATGTGAAGAAGGTGAGTATGAGCTCCCTAAAAAATATGATTCGTCCTTATTGTGAGAGATCATCATTGGGAGGAAGGAAAAATATTCCTCAAACAGCAATTCTGGACTGATAATCAGTCCTCAAATTAGGATTTTACATTATTTTATAGCAGCCAACATTCAAGGTAGGAGTGGAAGCCTTAGCTACATTAACCTCCAATACCTCTGGCTGATGGAGCATGCCTTTAATGGAGTGTCTCTGAATCTGGGAAGATATATGATTGAAAAGATGAGAAGTGCCTGCAGACTTGATAAGGTTAATCTGCCGTATGGGAATGTAATTACATCCCTTGTGCAGAATAAAGGAATATGGGCAAAGAGGGATGATATAGACTTGGTAAAAACCAGAGATCAAGCTATTTATTATTGGAGCTTGGTTAAAATGGGATATATACTCGATGGGGAAAGGTTCATTAAGAACCCCAAGATTGGTCCAAGAAAAGAACACAGCCTACCTGCTCAACCTGAAGGAGCCTCTTCCAGATTCTTAAATGAAGTAATTTTAAACTTGCTCATGAGGATTAATGGTAAGCTGACTAACCAAGGAGAAAAGCTATAGAAAATTGAATAGAGAATCACTGAGTTGGAAAACAAGCTGAAGAAGAAGAAAAACATTCCATCTGAACCTGTGGCTGTAGACAACTCTTTAACATCTAGCACTACACCTACACAGCAAGGAGTTGAAGGTTCAGCTGAGCCAGCAGAAAAATCTTCTCCTCATGTTGATAGTTTTGGCATTCAAGCTAAAGGTTCCACTTACAAGTCTACCATCTTGTTCTACAAACTGAGGACTCTCCTCAAGGGGTTGATCACCCAGCCAAGACATCCTCTCTTGAACCTCAATGCAAAAATGAATCAAAACAAGGGACTGAAGTGGTTGGTTTAGAAATAGAGAAACACCAGGCCTCTCCTCCAAATTCAGAGGAAGTTTTCATCATGGATATCTTCCACCAAATGGTTAAGGAGGAACAAGCTAAAAAAGACACTGCTAGGATAGAAACTCAAAATGATGGTGAAGATGTAGGAAAAGGAAAGAAACCTACATCAGCTTTTAGAGTAAAGGCAAAAGTAGAAAAAGCCAAAGCCACTGCAGCACCACCAACTAAAGGCAGGAAGACTATGGCAACCAAGATAGCTTTTCTCAAGAGAATAAAGTGTTTCGGGTTAGAAAAAAAATCCAGACAAGTTTCAGCCTCTTCTCCTCAGAGTCCAATCCTTGTCTCAAACAAGTCCTCACCAGAACCTTCCCCTAGACAGTCATCACCTCTCTGAGAGCCCTCTCCTTTTCCTATAAACCCTTTCTATGACATTGAATCCTCAACCTCTGATACATCAAATGAATAGAAGCCCCTTCCTTTTATGCTGACAAAAAAGGGGAGTAAAATGGGTGCAGGAACCAGAGAATAATTTTAAAAAAAATGTTAGGGTGGAGGAACCAGGAACCTAGGAAAGAAAAAAAAGCAGAATCAGGAGCAAGAACTTAGAAGAATAGGAGATAGGAAGCAAAAATAGTCCAAGGGCAGTTTTGAAATGTTGTTTGATTAACTGTTATTTGTGCCATGGTGGCACTTGAACACTCAGTTTTAATTTTGTTGTTTATGTGGTTGTATGTGAAACATAAATGCTGATATGACTATGTTGCTTAACTACTACAAATTGAAGTCTGCTGATATTTTGGTATTTTGGTACTTTTACTGTCATGAACAAAATCAGCTGATTCTATGTTGATTTGATGCTGATAAATGATTTTTGTTATGGCATTATGAATGATTTATGTTGTAAATAGATATAGATGGGGTGCATAGTATATCAATTGAAACATGAATGATGTAGACAAAATCTAAAATTAATAAACTGTTGACAACAGCTAGAACATTTATGAAAATCTGTTAACACTTACTGCTAAAAGTTTAATGATGATCTGCTAGTACTTACTTGCTGTAAATCACTCCATATTGCTGCACATATCACAAAAATAAAATTTGATGGAATAAAGTAAGCAAAATATGTACATACTTAGGGGGAGCAATCCTCATTTGCTGCAGAAAACTAAAAAGAGTTAAAAAAAATACTATGCTGTTAATCAATGAATGTTTTGTCATCATCAAAAAAGGGGATATTGTTGGCTCCATTAGTTTTTGATGATAATAAAACATTCCCATTTACTTGTATCTAATACCTTTACTTAAGTGAGCATGAAAATTAATATATGAAATTAATTAATTAACTCTTCAAAGAGTATATCAAAAGAAAAATAGGGATAAAAATAACAAGATGCAACTGTCTAACAAGGAGGAAGCTTATTGGTGAAATAAAGAAGAATGTTGGTTGACCAAGTTTCAAATTGGAGGAATGGCGGGCTGAAGAGTTTGAGAAATAGAATCAACTTAGTCGACCAAGTTAGTCGACTAACTGCTTTCTGCCAGAATCTGCAACCTGAAATAGAACCAACTTAGTCGACCAAGTCAGTTGACTAAGAGCTCTTTATCTGCAATTTGAACCAGAGTACTACAAGACAGATTAACGGCTAGAACTCATCCTCAACTATTTCCAACAGACATAAACTGTCAAACTGCCATCAGAATTGCATGTCCAAGTATAAAAGGTCTTCCAACAATTAAAAACAAGTTTTTAGAAGCCTTGAATGAGATTTGAGTTATAGTAAGTTGAAAAACAAGAAAAGCTTCACTGCACTTAAACGCCTACTCCTTGCATTTGTATTTAGCACTCAATCTTGTACCACTCAAATCAACCAGTGATCATAAGTACCTTCTTTTACTACTTTTCTTGTATTCTTAAAGTAAGAGAGTCACTCTAAGGGGTTATTCAAGCTTGGGATAGCTTGATTGTTGAAGGTTGTGGTTGAGCCTTGAAAAACCACTTTGGGTTTTAGTTGAACCCATGAAAAACTAGTGTAAAAGGTTTTGCCTAAGCTTGGTAAAAGTCATTGTAAAGCTTGGTAAAAGTCATTGTAAAGCTTGGTGAAAGCTTGTGAATTTCACTGGTGTTTAGTGAATTTGTGGGAAAATCCTTGGTTGGATAATCAAGGTAGTGGATGTAGGTCTTGGACCGAACCACTCTAAATTACTGTGCATCTTATACTCTGTTTTTACTTCTTAAGTTCTGAAAATTAGTTTCCAATGTTGTTAAGAGCAAAATTATGCTATTCACACCCCTTCTAGCACATATTATCGGGACCAACAAAATCGATTTTTAAGACACGTGGTGCTTTGGGGATGGTGCCAATTAGTGGTTGATTCTCGTATGAGAATAGAATATTGAGATCAACTTTGTGTATTCACCACAAATGATGAGCATGATTTAACCAACCAAGAGAAGAAATGATTCTAAACTTGATTGTTGGTTATTTTGGTTTTACAGATGGCTTATTGAGCTTGATATGCCTAAGGCTATTCGAAGTTAAAATTTTTGGAAATATATATGTATGGATATATATGTTGCATATTGGTATAAAAGCTCATGCAAAGTTAGTTATAATTTGATTCGATGATGATATTTTATCAATGGTTATAGTGCTAGACAATGATTAAGATAATTTATCGTTGATTTTGGCAGTGAACAAGTGGATTATAATGTTGTTAGCTTAAAAGTAAGTGTTTATACTTTTGGTATGAGTTCATCAAATTCTATTATATCGTGATAAAACTTGGTGTTTTGATATAGCCTGAGAGGCTTGGCATCTGAACTAGCTTAACTGTGAGCTAGAAATTATTAGGTTACTATGAAGTACACAAATAAAGAAGTATGACATGAATTTAATATCCTAAGGGGCAATGGAAAATGATGTATCAGTTTTGGTATAGCTTCAATATATATAGTTTTAATATATAAAGATGTGGGGAAAAGTTTATAGCTTATGCGTAAAGGTGTGCATTTGAATTCGTATAATTAAAAGTGGAAAATCTACCTTGATTGGTATAAAGCTCATGATTCAAAATGAATGATTATGGATTTAATTTTCTAAGGTAAAAAAGGACTAAAAGAAGTTAATATCAGAAAGGTCTTAATAGATGATTCTTAAATTTTAAAGTGCACTTAAGGAGAGATAAATGTTTAATTTGATCTTCAGATTGATAAACTAATGAGGCCATGAGATCTGATGTTTGGAGTAAATTTGAGAAATATCAAGTTAGATATGTTGTAGGTGATTGATGACGAGCAAATTAGCTATGACATTGGAAATATAGAAATGATTAGTAATCAAAATGAGACTTGGAAAGGAACTTTAAAGGGAAAATTTTGAGCAACTTTAATCTTGAGAGGTTGAGTTATTGATTAAAGAGATTGGTTAAGATTATAAGGAGGTATGTGGAATGTCATGATTTATTGAAATGCCTTGTGGTATAAGTTGAGATTTATCTAGTGAGCACTCGATCATGAAAGTATTGGAGTTTGCTTTTAGGAATATGATGACTAATGGTTACTAGATTTGAATCATCTTTGATATTAAAAAAATAGATGAAATGAATAAAGAGCATTTGATCCTTATGTATGGTGAAATGCTTAAATGGAATTTGTATGGGAGAATGAAAAATGAAATAGAGATTGGTTAACAAATTAGACTCATAGTCACTGGTGGAATACATGCTTGAATATTGGAAGGTTTGATCAAGGAGCAAGGTAGAAGAGTTGCGGATGGTTAAGTAAACATGCATAATTGATGATTTAAGGATGATTTGATTGAAGTGTGACCAGAATTAATAGCTTATTTGAATTCTCTTCATAAGATGAAGGATGATATTGTTTTAATCCAACAATAGTAGTACACATAACTATATACTATGACATTGTCAAGTTTTCTATAAGATTAGAAGTCGATATGATGCATAAACCAAGATTCTATGTTAAGAATGCCTGACGAAAGTGATGTGGCAGAACTTTAGAACTTTGATTATTCACCATACGTTGATTTGAATTCGAGGACGAATTCATTTTAAATGGAGGAGACTGTAATACCCTGTATTTTGATACGATGGCTAATAAAGTTTACGGATGCCAATTGAGGTTAATTACCGAGTTAAAAAGGGTAATTCGGAAGTGAACCTGTGAAATCTCGATCTCCATAGACACATAACTAGAAGTAGACGTGATAATACAGACCAGGGGTAATTTCATAATTTCTCTTGGTGAGCTCCTAAGAATGGGTATTTTTAATGCTATTAAGGTCTAAATAGGCCTACGGAATGAATGAATGATATTTATGATGGTAAAATAAATGAAAAAGATAAAAATAATGATAATTTCCATGATAGGGGTAAAATGGTCATTTTGCATCTCGGGCCTAAATTTTTATGTTTCGTGAACGCAAGTATTTCTAGACTATTATGGACCTTGCCCCAGTGTCAAAAGAGTAAAAGGTTGCACAAAGGATGGGAGAAAGACAAAGTCACCATGTTAAGGGCATTTTGGTAATTTATGTGAGAAATGGATAAACTTTAGATATAAATATCTAAAGCTCTAGCAATTTCCAATAGCTTCGAGCCATTTCTTATTCCCTTCCCATCTCACGTTTCTCCATCTCCATGGGAGCCTCCCTTAAAGCTTCCATAACTTTCTCCCTCTAGCTTCAACTTTCATGCTTTTGAGCACTTTTCATAGAACCTTTTGTGCTCTTTCACTCTCCCACCTTAAAACCCTCAAAAGTCTTTCCTCAATGTTGTCTCTCACTAGCTGGAAGTTTAGAGAGAGAGAAAGAGGGATTTTCCAGATAGCTGGAGTATTCTTGAAAAGGAATTCAACTACAAATCCACCAAAGTGAGTAATGAATTAAGATTGATTTTAGGTTGTTGATAATGGCTAGTAATTGGAGTTGTGAGTCGTTTTATTGTTGAGGTTTGTTTATTTATTTCTAGTGATACTAGAGTAAAGAGAATAGATAGCTAATCAAAAGGCAATTGGAAACTAGTTAGGAATAACTAGTATAACTTGATTTAGGAAAGAGCTTTTTGGAATTTTATTAATGCCAATTTGGGTTGGTGGTGATATTGTGTGTGTATAGGTTCTAACAAGGCCTCACATGTCCATTTGAAGCATTAGTTGAGGCTAGAGTCAAGCAAAAGAATCAACAAGACCGATGAGTGAACTTACATTTCAAAATTATTTTAGGAATGTGAATGTATTTGCACCAAACATTTGAATGATTTCATCCAACTTTTCCTTAAAAATCTACCTAGGGAACAAGCCTTTGGTGAATGTTTCTATCTTGTGAAAATGTTCCGTATAAATGGTTCATGTGTTATCACAATATGTTGATATGTATAATATGCATTGGGTGTTCCTTTTTATGTGATAATGATGACCCAGCTATGTGCGTGTGGGAGTGCACATGAGATGATGATGACCTGGCTATGTGCAAGTAGGGAGTGCGCATAAGCCGATGATGACCCGGCTATGTGCGAGTAGGGAGTGCGCATAAGCCGATGATGATGACCTAGCTATGACGATGAATGAAGTAGGGTGGTGTACTTGTTGATATATGTTTATATATGTATAATAACCATATTGCATATCAAAGTGAACATATAATATTCATATTGCACATCAAAGTGAACACATTGACAATAATCAAGTTATCAATATTCAAAACAATCACATATTATAATCATAAACTTGCTATCACATATACATATACAAACATATATCAACAAGTACACCATGTACACCTTAATTGTCATCTATCCTGAATCTCGCTGCAGCGAGAAACTCTCAGGTGGTAGGGGCATAAACCAGCCCTGTTTCTCACTACAGCGAGAATGAATCTTGCTGCAGCGAGGAAATTTTGCTGCAGCGAAAATAAATCTCGCTGTAGCGAGAAACTCTCTGGTAGACCAAAAATTCTAGTGTAGTGCTTCCAGTTTGACAATGATTTTGACCACCTTCCAGTCAGAACTGGGCAAAATGGTAAACATAAAAGTTGTATTCCATCCTTTTATATTTCTAATGGTTCAAAAATCAGGTCAATTGGACTTCTGTAGTGGGAGATATATTGGAAAAACCGAAACATATGCAAACTAAGACTATTTCTCGCTGCAGCGAGAAACTTGCTACCATGCTTGCTACCTTGCTTGATTTTGACCTATTTTTCACCCATTTAACTTCATGGATTGATCATGGGTTTTTGCAACATTATGAGGTTATTAATCAAAGTTTGAAATGAGGGGTTTTTAGTAAAAAATTAAATCAATTGCATTGTTTTGAAACAAGTGCATCATGATTTCCAAATTCTTCGTATCGATTGCTTGTTCCCTTCTTATGTTCACTCACTAAGTTTTATACTCACATTTTTTTTAAACTTCATGTTTTCAGATTCAAAGACAGTTGGGACCTAGATTAAGTGTCCACGTATGCTCATCCTCTCGGTAAGTATTATGGCATCTCAGTAGCTATACCTTCACCCACGGTCACTCCGCTAACGGTCAAGAGTCTGTTACCTATGAACATGTATATGTAATGTAATCCACTAGAATCCATGTTATAAGTCAAATATGTATATTTGATTACTGATACCATTATGAGTTGGCAAACGGGTGACATTATTTTGACATAATAAAATGGTGAGTATTGGCTCACTATAAAATGTTACTGAAATATTTTTGGTTGAGGATTACAATATGTTGTTTTAGAAATGATGGCTGGGATTAATGATCGGGATTGTATAAATAGGCTTCCTTGGGCTTAGTGGGCTATGTGTCACAGCCCAAATTTTGGGCTTTGACCGGCGCATGGGCCCAATGGGCATAGCCCACTAAGCCCAAGCAAGCCTCTTCATGCAATTCCGATCATCATTCCCAACCATCATTTGTAAAACCACATATTGTAATTCACCACTTTAATCATTTCGGTAACATTTTATAGCAACCCAATATTCACATTCGTATTATGCTAAAATAATATTACTCGTTTGCTAGCCTATAATGGCATCAGTAATCAAATATACATATTTGATTTTTAACATATATGAATCAGAGTGGTCTGCATTACTTATATGTATACACAAGCATACGACTCTTGACCATCAGCAGAGTGACCGTGGGTGAAGGTACAGCTACTGAGATGCCATAGTACCTACCAAGAGGACGAGCAGACGTGGACACTCAATCTAGGTCCTAATTGTCTTCCAAATCTGCAAACATGAAGTTTAAAAACATGAGTATAAAACTCAGTGAGTGAACATAAGAAGGGAACAAGCAATCGATAGGAAGAATTTGGAAATCATGATGCACTTGTTTCAAAAACAATGCAATTGATTTAGTTTCTTACTAAAAACCCCTCATTTCAAACTTTGATTAATAACCTCATGGTGTTGCAAAAACCCAAGATCAATCGATGAAGTTAAATGGCTCAAAAATATGTCAAAATCAAGCAAGGTAGCAATCATGGCAACAAGTTTCTGACTGCAGCGAAGTTCATTCTCACTGCAGCGAGATTCAAAAGGCCAAAACAGAAAAATTCTCGCTGTAGTAAGAAATAGTGTTAGTTTGCATATGTTTCAGTTTTTCTATCATATCTCCTGATACAGAAGTCCAATTAACCTGATGTTTAGACCATTGGAAATATAAGAGACATGGCTACAACTTTAATGTTTACCACTTTTTCCAGTTCAGACAGAAAGGTGGTCAAAATCTTCATCAAAGTAAAAGAAATGCATCAAAACCCGAGAGTTTCTAGCTGCAGCGAGATTTATTTTCGCTGTAGCGAGATTCATTCTCGCTATAGCGAGAAACAGGGCTGGCTTATGCCCCCACCACCCAAGAGTTTCTTGCTGCAGCGAGATTCAGGGGAGATGACAATTAAGAGATTTTCACATGCCACACAATCCATTCCTACCATATTGCACCTCAAAGTGAACACATTGACAATAATCAAGTTTCTCATTATTCATTTCGATCACATATTATAATCATAAACTTTCTATCACATATACATATATAAACATATATAAACACGTACACCACCCCACTTCATTCATCGTCATAGCCAGATCATCATCATCATTGGCTTATGCCCACTCCCTACTCGCACATAGCCGGGTCAGCATCGGCTTATGCGCACTCCCACTCGCAAATAGTCTGGTCAGTATCGACTTATGCGCACTCTTACTCGCACATAGTCGGGTCAATATCATCATCGGCTTATGCACACTCCCTACTTGCACGTAGTCGGGTCAATATCATCACACAACATTATTCATCAATGCACAACATATATTCATATATATATATACATACCAATATAATATAGGAGCACATGGACTCATCCTTTTGCACATTTCACATTTTAGCAACATCAAAACATTTTATCAAGAGCTGGTTCCCCGGCACGCATTTTTAAAGAAAAGTTGGTTAAAATCATTCAAATGTTTTGTGCATTTACATTCACATTCCCAAAACAATTTTGAAATGCAAGTTCACTCACCGATCTTGTTGATTCTTTAATCGATTCTAACTTTGATTATTGCTTCAAACGGACATGTGAGGCCTCATTGGAACCTATCACACACACATAACATCACTACCAACCCAATTTGGATAAATACATTTCTAAAAGCTATTTCTTAAATCAAGCTCTACTTGTTATTCCTAACTAGCTTCCAATTACCATTAGGTGGATATTTATTTCACTTCTCTAGTCACCTTAAAAATGAATAACAATCTCAACAATAGATTAACTCACCACTCTAATCATCAACCATTATCAACAACTTGAAAATTTAACCTAATTCATTACTCACCTTGGTGGATTTGTAGTTGAATTCTTTCTCAAGAATACTCAAGCTATCATGGAAAATCTCTCTTTCTCTCTCTAAACTTTCAGCTAGTGAGAGGAAGTATAGAAGTAAGACTTTTCAAGGGTTTTAAAGTGAAAGAGTGAAAGAGAACAAAGGTTTTATGAAAAAGTGCACAAAAGCATGAAAATTGGAGCTAGAGAGAGAAAGTTATGGAAGTTGCAAAGCAAGCTTCCATGGAGGATAAAAGGAATGTGAAAGGGGAGGAAGAAGAAGAAGGAGAAGTTGTTGGAGCTCAGATATTTATGGTTCAAGTTAATCTAAATTTCCACTGAAATTACCAAAATGCCCTTAACATGGTGGTTTTGTTTTCCTCTCGTCCTTTATGCAACCTTTTTGCTCTTTTGACACCGAAACAAAGTTCATAATAGTCTAAAGGTACTCGGGTTCACGAAACTTAAAAATTTAGACTCGAGATGGAAAATGACCATTTTGCCCCTACCATGGAAATTATCATTATTTTATCTTCCTCATTTATTTACCATCATAAACATCATTCATTCCTTCCTTAGGCCTATTTAAACCTTGATAGCATCAAAACAACCCATTCATAGGAGCTCACCAAGAGAAATTATGAAATTACCCCTGGTCCGCATTATCACGTCTACTTCTAGTTATGTGCCTATGGAGATCGAGATTTCACAGGTTCACTTCTGAATTACCCTTTTAACTCAGTAATCAACCTCAATTGGCATCCATAAACTTTATTAGCTACCGTATCAAAATACGGGGTACTACACTATGCCCATTGGGCCCATACACCGATCATTGTTCAAAATTTGGGTTGTGACAGTCGACGGGCGGTTAGGAGTTGCAGGGGCCACAACTTGTGATATTATACGTGACTAGGCCTCTAGTGATATACACGGTTGTGACCGTTTGATTCTCTGATGTAGGCCAACATCGTGGAGATTGCCATGGCTATAAGAATTCGGTAAGTAAGACTCCCGGATTGTTATTACGTGGAAATGGGTCCACATGTTGATATTATACTTTCCTACTCGAGAGCCTTGTGAGTTTTCAATGCGTACTCTCTTGCATGGTGGAGAGTTAAGATTTTCTCTGCAGCTCCCATTGTTTAAATAAAAGCTTTCAATGCTTACTTGACAAACATGAGTTGATTTAGGTGGCCGTACACTTTGATTTCTTAACATGCCACACATTTTGGGAGTGTGCTTACCTTTATACTGTATTTCATATTTTGATAGCGATGATGTTTCCGGTGATTGAAACTCTTTCTATTACATTTATTTTCAGCACTGTTTTGCCAAAGAAAGCATTGTATTATGATTTTACGATATTATTTTTACAAGGAACAAATATCCTCCTTGTGGTTTAGTTTATAAGATTTGCATTTTATATTCTTGTTTTATCATTCAAATGATCAGTTTATTGCTTGTTTCCCATCTTTTCCCTACTCATGGAGCTGATGATCACTGATTCTGTGAGACTCACCCCCTTGTTTCCCTTTTGCAGATAGTGATCGACCAAGCGTGCAATCATCGCCACTTATGGTCCATCGCAATAGGTAAATGCATCTCATAGCATTTCATTTCGAGTCCTTCTGCTGCTAGGGGTCGAGTCGTAGCACTTTGTTTATTTGATTGTAAATGAATAGTGGCCTTGGTATAGGTATTAAACCGGAGACTTTAGACCTCATTGTATATACTTATGATTATATAGCTTAAAGATTGAATTGATTATTATAATTATGGTTCTAGTTATGATACGAAAGTATATGGTTTAAGTACTAATATGGAATGGTGATCGTATATAGTAAGCTAATGGGTATTCCTAGTAAGGCTTGTTCGGGATTCGACTAGTTTACCCGCAAGTCTCGAATGCCGATAACGACCAAGGAGTGATCGTTAAAGTAATTTCTACAGTATCAGTTAATTACAAATTACTATGGTAACTAACAATCTATGAACTACTACTTCATAACAGTAACACAGTAAATTGAATATTCTAGCTACAATCTACAATTTAACTAGTAATTGGTATTAATAAACCAACATAGCTAAATAAATTTATATATAACACATATCAAATTATTTTTGTATGATTTTTTCAACAAAAACAATTTCTTATCTCAATCCAATAATGTTGACCCTAGTAAACCCAACTTCCTCTCTTGTATCTCTTAAAAGAATTAATGTATATACATATTGTTGGAATGAGCCCAGCAACCAATTAAGACTGATTATGGCTTGATTCCAATCATGTAACAACATCATTTATTTTGAATGATTAGAGGTTTTCTTTCATCAATAAGACATTAATTATAATGCGTTATAAGTCTAATTGGATGAAGTCTGTGAGATTAATATGCCTTGTAAGGGAACTGTCATGGATTACAGTTATGAGATCCCTATGCATTAAAGCATAATCCCTAAATGTTCTTGGTCAATGTATCATTGAAACTAGGCATCAATGATATCTAAAGACTAGTACATTCTATGTTTCTTACTTGAAAAGTTAGCAACCAATCTGATAGGTTGAAGAATAGAGATATTTGGAACTAGAATGTTGGTGCTTGCATAGGAGAGCAAGTTCACTAAATATGACTCGCCATAAGAAGTGCATTTGGTATGTCACTCAAATGTCTATGCAATACTTCTCATGTGTCAATAGTGTAATGTAATACCCGTACTTTGATATGGTGGCTAATGAAGCTTATCGGATGCCAATTAAGGTTAATTAGAATGTTTAAAAGTGATGAAAGGTGAAAGGAATAAGTTAGAGAAAAATATGCCGTATGTGAAGAAATAATAATTAAATAATAATATTTTTATTAAGGATGAATTAGCTAGAAAAAAAGTGATTCGGAAGTGAATCGAGGTATAACAAGGTGTTTTGGGGGCCAAGGAGACAAGTGGAAAATTTTGAAATAAAATATTATTAAAATATTAATGTTTTATTCGGTGTAAAAATTTTCCATGAAAGAGGAATGTATGGTCAATCTAAGTGGGGAAAAAGACGAACGAGAAATTTTAGAGAAAAATGACGTTAATGGGGCTCCCGTGTCTTTATTAAATAAAGATAGCGCGAGTAAATAAATATTTTAAATATTAAGGGGACATTGTGTTGGAGTACAAATTTTATATTTCATTTGTACATGTGTAAAAGAAGATAATAGAACGAAATTGGGATTTAGAAGAGGGTTGGAAGGACTAAATTGAAAAGATGGGAACCTAAGAGGGCAAAACAGTAATTTTCTATCAAGCTTGGTCAAAGCTTCCAAAGAAAGCTTTGACCCTTCATCCTTATCCTAGGTTGATCCTTATCTCTTTAAGATGACATTTTTTCTTCTCTATCTTCTTCCTCCCACGCCATTTCCATACTTCCACCCCATTTTCACTTTACCCCATGCAATTGAAAAGAAAAAATAGAGAGAATTGGCTAAGGAAAGAAATGAGAGAAAGGTGGAAGGCTTGGGTAGTAAGTGGTTCAAGAGAAATTGAAGAAATATCAAGTGGATCTCAAGATTCAAGAAACATAAGGTAAGGATTTTTGTGTTTTAAGTTCATGGTTGGTTAAATCCTTGGAAAAATAATGTGTGACTCATTTTGTGGTAGCTATGGTGACCATGGGTGTGAGGAAATTATGAATTTTGTTGGGTGAAATTCAAGCTAAAACCAAGTGGTAAGCTTAATGCTACAATTTGAAGCTTATGATTGGTTTAATATTGTGAGAATGATTGTATGCATATGTAGTGTTATTGTAATGTCATGGGTATGGATGGAAGGCAATTATATTAATTAGAAGTTTGGTGTGTAGATATGTGTTGTTAGGAAAGGTTTGAAAGGTTATGAATGTTGGTGTGCATGAATGAATATTAATTTTATGCTTGGTGGCAACATGTAAATGAGGATGGTGGTACATGTAAACTTAGAAAATGTTTGATGGAAGTAAATTTATAGTTGCTGCCATATGCTAGGTAATTATTGTGAAAATGATGGACAAACTTTATAAATATCCTTAGACAAGATTTATATATGTGCTAGAGTCATAAATAAGTTGTCGGTATCTATAATCTAAAGAATTACGCAAGTAAAGGATAAAGGCCACTTTGGTAAAGAATGCGTCAAGATATAAGTTAGTTGAATAAGGATTCATAATTGAAGGAAAAAGAGAAGTAGAAATGAGGTACACTAAAGATATTGAATTTGGATTGTTGCTAGGAAGTACAAAAGTATAGATAGTGTACTGTGGTAGCACGTCAAAGGAAATAACGAGCAATCGGCAAGTAGAAATAGCTAGATACGCCTCCGAACTAATAGCGATGTAACATCCCGCTATCGTAAGGTGAGTGAACTTGCATCAAAATGTTTTAGAATAAATGATTATATGCTTGATTGAACCACTTGAAAAATTTTATTGTTTTTCTTTAAAATTTGCATGGGAACAGGCCCTTGATGAAATGTTGTATGTTATGAATGTGTCATAGGATGAATCCCTGTGCTCTTATATTATTTTGATATATATATGTTGTGTATTGATAGTTAATATTGTGTGATGGGGGGTGCACATGCCGGTGATGACGAGGTGCAGGAGTGTGAATGATGATATTGCCTGTGCACGATGTGGGGATGCACACGATGGCATTAGCTGTGTGCGATGTAGATGTGCACACGATGGTATTAGCTGTGCGTGATGTGGGGGTGCACACGATGACTTCAGCTATGTACAATATGGGAGTGCACATGAGCTGGGTGAGGTGGTGGTGGTATATGTGTATATATATATATATATACATATATATGTATATATTTATTTTATAGAGAGGTTTGGAATTAATATGTGATTGCATTGACTATTGAAACTTGATTATTGTCAAATGTGTTTAATCTGATTTTTGTTGCAACAGGATTGGATTTTTTATAGCAGTGGAAATTCCTCTAATATCATTTGCATAGAAATTTCGCTGTAGCGAAATGCCTTCTCGTTGCAGCAAGAAACTCTCGAGTGGATGGCCTTAACCCTTACTCTGGATTTCGTTGCAGCAAGAATGCCTTTCCGCTGCAGTGAGATTCGCTCTGCTACGCTTGCCTTGCTTGAACTTCCTAAATGTTTTAAAATGAGTTGAAAAATAGCACAGCATCGGGTTTTGTTCATAATATAAAAATTTTCATTGTTTTTAAATGAGTGCATCATGTTTTCGAAAAGCTCTTCGTGTCGTTTACTTGTTCCCTTCTTATGTTCACTCACTGAGTTTATACTCATTATTTTCAACTTCATGTTTTAGTTTTCAGGTTCGAAGGTAGTTGGATTCCTAAGTTGAGGTGCTTCCTCTTATCTGTTTTTCAGTAGGTCGCCCTGACACTAAATGTTAGCACCGACGCCCAGAGTCACTCCACTGACGGTCAAGGTCTTTGTATATGCACATATATGCTTAATGTGAATTGTTAAGATACATTTGACAAACTATCTATGTATATTTTGATTTATGGTGCCAATATGAGTATTTACTTGGGTTCTATGAATTACCTTCGAAGAAATTGGCATTTGAACCTTATTAAGTATAGATCTTCAAGAGATATGCATGATGGATGGACGAATGTACAAGATCATATAGAAAGGCTTGCTTAGGCCTAGTGGGCTATGCCTATTGGGTCCTTGCACCGATCATAGCCCGGGAATTAGGTTGTGACATGTAAATACTCGCTAAACTTGAGACACCAGGTTGTCTTATGTGTGGAGTGCTATACTTTGATTTCATCCCTACGAGTACTTAACCAAGGATGTCAAAACAAGATGCTTTTAGGTATAACATGAAGCATGTGAAGGAAAATGAGTAGTCAAGAAAGGAATCATCACCCCAAGTGATTTAAAGGACATATCCTAACAGTTCTTGGTTGATATTAGCTTCTTGAAGTCTTTGGCCAAGGCGACTTGGAGAATATAGAAAAGAGTTTCATAAGTCTCTATAAAACTAATGATCTAATTGAAAATATGAATATGGAGTTCAATAAGAGTAAACACTGCACCATGCTCTTATCGTCTTCAGATATATTACGAGAAAATTAATTACACAGATAGACTGTACACTAAAAGGTTGTCAAACCCGACTAAAAATGTAGTAGATGAGTGGAAAACACATATTTCATGATTTAAAATAAAATTTGGGTGTCTAAAACATTTATTAAAAATGATATTGCAACTATTTGAATAAAATAAAAATATTCAATAAAATATTCTAATTTCTTGTAAAACAATATTTATAAAATCATCGGTAAATAATTTTTGTAATGTAAAAGCTAAATAAATTCATACGTACTATAATACAGATAACCGAGATATGAAATTTACTGTACAGTGACTCGTGGGCCCACAAGGAGAAAAAGTGCACAAAGGCAGCAAATCTACAGTTTTTGGAGTAGTAAAGCCGACTATAATCCCTAATGATATATGCTATCCACAAGCTACCTCGAGCCTGAAATGGTTAAAAAGGAAGGTGGTGAGATTATAAAATCCCAGTGAGTAAACAGATACCATCTAAACCATCTAAAATCGAGTAAATGGAGACAGATAAAATAATTTGGCATACTAAAATTCATCACCTTTCAANCCTACAGTTTTTGTAGTAGTAAAGTCGACTGTAGCCTTTGACTATATCAGCTATCTACAGCCTATACTGAACTTGAAATGGGTGGAAATGAGGGTGGTGAGATTATATAATCCCAGTGAGTAAACAAATACCATCTAAAATATCTAAAGTCGAGTAAATGGAGACAGATAAAATAGTTTAACATACTGTAATTCATCACCTTTCAGTTTGTTTTAATCAAATAAAATCAATTCATATAAATCGAGTAATCAACATGGCTTATAACTTTCTTAAAAACTTTGTCTCATGCCAAAATCATTATCATACTCAGTTATCAGGGATACCTTGGCCGAGGGCTATCCCAAACCGAGTCTGCCAAGGCTATTAAAAGTTATGTATGCATAAATCATGTTTTTATTTAGAAAACACAGTCGTTCCTTGGCGTTGGCTGAGTTCCCCCTCACGTAGTGGTTTAGCGTGAAGTGAACTCTAAAGTCATACCTCGGGAGTTACCTTACTTGCCTCTCCAACTGAGGTAAAATATATCGAGATTCTGTGCCCCTCTAATAGGCTGGTCCACAGAAAACCCACCCCCTACAGCAGGTTAAATCCACCACACAACAAAATTTTGACAGCATGACATGACTAATATAATATTATCCAACCTGTAAATGTAAAATAGAACAATTCATACAGTTCACCAAAAACACAACCCAATCAGTCATGCCAACACATTAACATAAGTCATCAATTCAAACCATAAATTTACAACACATTAGGAGTCTCCAATTACTCTATTTTCAAACCATCATTCAATTTTAAAACAATTTTATAAAATCATTTTCATTAAATCACATTTTGTTTATAAAACTGAAAATTTTATCATTTAATTCATTTTCCATGAAATTCACAAAATCGAATAAAACATACTTTAGATAATTAAGATGATGATAAGGTTACTCACTTCACAATAGCAGGATTTCTACATCGCTATTGATTCGTACTCGTATAATTATTCCTATTTGTTGGTCACCTACGTCGTTCGGCACACTCCCACAACAAACTTTCCTAGCAACAATTTAAATTCAATATACTTAGTGCATCAATTCCACTTCTCTCTCTCATTCTATCATAAATCTACATTATTTCTCCTCATTTCTTCCAATATTTTACCATTCAACCTAACACTCTCAACCAAATTATGCATCTAAATTCCTCCAACATCAATAATTCTTCACAACGAATCATTTAAAATTTCTTAACCTTATTCGAGCACTATTCAAAAATTTCACATTTTCTTCTTTACTTTAGTCCTATGACACCTCCTAATAAAATATTTAAATGTTGTATTAAAGTAATTTAAATTTAATTCATATCACCAAATAACCAATGTATAATTAAATAAAGTGGGCTAGCCTCCATATAGTCCAATTTCACAATAAGCCATGGAGTAGAGTAAGGAAATTTTACCCAATTAGGCTAGGTTGGTCCAAGTTTCCTGTAAAACCCGACCCTATAAACACATGTCATGACATACATGCACTAAGTAGCATGTTATTATGCTAGGAAATCACCTAAGAATAGACAAAACCCGGTATCGTACCTAACGGTACACTTGAGTTGATTTAACCTCGAACTATTTCAAATAGGAATTGTAGGATGAAATTTAATATTTTATAGTTCAGGAATGACTAAAAATGATTGTTCGGAGTTCGAGGGTTCATTAGGGGTAAAATTGAAAATTTTGATGTTTAGGGGCAAAATCGTCATCTTGCCACCTAAGATAATAATTTGATCATGGAGTGAAATTTTTGACCAAGATTAACTATTTGGAGTATAATTGAATGTTAGGAAGTGAAAATTTTCAATTCTAGCAATTTTCGAAACATAAGGCCAAAACGGTAATTTTGTCATCCCGGGGTAAAAATTGTAATTTTCACCACCCAAAACTTGTCAAAATCATAGGATTTATTTATTTTTGGTATGAACAACTATGGTATGTTAAGTGGTGAAAAATTGAAGTTTCAAAGATGAAATTTTAAAAATGGGCCAATGGGAAAGTGACACATGGCA
>NC_030854.1:11034013-11036119 GCF_000208745.1 Theobroma cacao | reverse complement strand
CCGAATTTTCCAAGGAGGAAAGTGAGCTGATTTTGGTGATTTTAGAAGGTTATTGGCTGATATTTAATGGTTAGAAATGTTGGAGAGAGAATGGGACAATTTAGAGCTAAAATGGAGCGCGTTAGAAATTTATCTGGTAAAGTGCCAAAAATAGGTTAATGCCGCGTTTAAGCCATTTAAGGCCATTGCATTTCATACCATGCATTAGTATAGGATTTAAGTCAATTATATAGTGATTTAGCATCAATATGGTGAATTGGGTAAATTTTGCAAATGTGTCTAGGAGGAGAGCCTTCCGGTAAAGGCAAGGAAGTCGTACCCGACCAACAGTGATCAGGGCACCTAGGAAGCATTTCATTTGTACAGACGGTGAGTAAACCTATTATTATTGTAAATTATCTAGAGTTTATTTTTAAATGCTCTTTATGTATTTTATGAAACGAAAATGAGATTAAAACGGGATTTTTGATGTTTTAGAAATAAATGTGACAAATAAAAATATATTATTTTGATTATGAAATTGAGTAATTGGAGGCTACCAATTGTCTTGAAAAATATATTTTCTTATGAATGGCTTATGATATATGAGTATATGTGGCTATATTTTATAATTGCATTGGGAATAGAATGTAAGTTGTCTTTTACTATGCAAGCAAGATAAATAAAGAAAAGCCACGTTATACTGTCGAAATTTTATTAAAATTGGTGGGTTTAGTCACTGTAGTGACAAGTTTTCGTGGACTGCCTATTAGAGGGGCAAGGTAAATCCGGTTTCATAGTTACTCCGGTTGTAAAGGCGAGAAGGGTAACTCCCGAGGTAGTGTTAGAGTTCACTTCACATCGAACCCCCACGTGAATGTGTAACTCGGCTAACTCCCAAGGAACGGCTTGTTTTCAAAACTAGAATGTGTTTAACATGTAAATATCTTAACAACCTTGGTGGACTCGATTAGATGCCTCAGCCAATGTAAAACCCGACCCTATAAAAACATGTCATGACATACATGCACTGAGTAGCATGTTATTATGCTAGGAAAGCATCTAAGAATAGACGAAACCCGGTATCGTACCTAACGGTACACTTGAGTTTATTTAACCTCGAACTAGTTCAAATAGGAATTGTAGGATGAAATTTAATATTTTATAGTCCAGGAATGACTAAAAATGATTGTTCGGAGTTCGAGGGTTCACTAGGGGTAAAATTAAAAATTTTGATGTTCAGGGGCAAAATCTTCATTTTGCCACCTAAGATAATAATTTGATAATTGAGTGAAATTTTTGATCAAGATTAACTATTTAGAGTATAATTTAATGATAGGAAGTGAAAAAGTTTAATTCTAGTGATTTCTGGAGTGTAGGTGCAAAATCGTAATTTTATCACTCGCGGACAAAATTTGAAATTTTGAGAGAATTTAGATTAAATTTGACAAATTGGAGAATGGTATGAGTATAAGGGATGAAAAATATGTCTATGGGCAATTTTTCAGTTTTTTGGGCAAAAATGTAATTTTTCACTTTTACAGGGGCAAAAGTGTAAATTTCAAAAATTACTCCACCGAGACTTTGGATAAGTCTGAGAATTTTATCTAAGCTATGGATATATGGGACAAGTGTATGGTGAAAATTTGAAAAGAAATGGATGAAATTTTAAAAACGGACCAATGGGAAAGTGACACATGGCATTTTTTAATGGTTTAATATTATTTTAATGAAAAGTCAGCCCATTTAAACCCCATTTTAAGTGATGGCCAGCCATAAGGGAGAACAAGAGAGAGAATAGAGAGGAAAGGAAGAAAAAAAGAAAAACCAAAGAGAAACAAGAAAATTCAAAGGGGAATTCGCGTTTTTCGCCCGTTTACGCGTCTAATGGTAAGATTTTTCGACTTTAGCTTGATTTCTACCTTTCCTATGCCTTTGTTTCCATTTAGCATGCTTGAGGAGAGAGATCTAAAAGTGAAATCAAGGGCTGGACGAAATTCTAGGGGAAAGATTTTGAAATTTTTAGGTTTTGATTTTTAGTTAAATTTGTAGTTTTAGTTAGTTAAATGTGTTTAGAAATTAAATTGGGCAAGAAAGCATTAAATTTTCACAATACCCACCCTTGGC
>NC_030854.1:11025891-11033476 GCF_000208745.1 Theobroma cacao | reverse complement strand
TATTATTATTGTAAATTATCTAGAGTTTATTTTTAAATGCTCTTTATGTATTTTATGAAATGAAAATGAGATTAAAATGGGATTTTTGATGTTTTAGAAATGAATGTGACAAAAAAAAATATTGTATTGATTATGAAATTGAGTAATTTGAGGCTGTTAACTGTCTTTAAAATTATATATTTTCCTATGAATGGCTTATGAGATATAAGTATATGTGGCTATATTTTGTAAGTGCATTGGGAAATTTATGTAAGCTGTTTTTACTATACAGGCTGGATAAATAAATAAAAGTCATGTTATACTGTCGAAATTTTATTAAAATTGGTGGGTTAGTCACTGTAGTGACGGGTTTTCGTGGATTGCCTATTAGAGTGGCACGGTAAACCCGTTTATATAGTTACTCCAGTTGTAGAGGCGAGGAGAGTAACTCCTTGGGTAGTATTAGAGCTCACTTCACGTCGAACCCCCACGTGAATGTGTAACTCGGCCAACGCCAAGGAACGGCTTGTTTTAAAAATAAAAATGTGTTTCACATGTAAATGTTATAACAACCTTGGCGGACTCGGTTAGATACCTCAGCCAAGGTATCCTCGAGGATTAGTTTTGGCTTGAGCCTTGTTTTCTTTTATAAAAGACATAAGCCTTAACAACTGTTTTGGTAAATTACAAATATTTTATGGTTTAAGAAATAAATTGAAAACATTATGAAATGGTTTGTGATTTGTTGTTTAAACTTGCCTCCCTGTTACTCGCCTTTAGATATTTATGGTAATGTCTGTTTACTCATTAGGATTGCAAAATCTCACCCACCTCCTTTCCAAACATTTCAGGTCTATGGTAGCTTGTAGATACCCTATTTTGTCGAGGATTCCAGTTGACATCTCTACCACACAGACAGTAGGTTTCTAGCACCAACACTGGGTGTATTTTGGGCCACTTGTCATTGTAACCATTATTGTACATTATAACTTAGTAAATTTTTGTATGTATGAATTTATTTTACTTACACATTACAAAAGATTTCTTACACGTGTTTCTATAAATATTGTTTTATATAAAAATGCTATATTTTAATCAATATTTTGAATAGTGATATTTGTCTATAAATCCTTTTAAAAAAAAATTCTTTGGATTTATTTGAGCGGGAAACGACCTGTAATTGTTTTAAATGGAATGTTTAACAATGATTGCTCACAGGAAAGGAAAGAAACTGATATGTAAGCCTTGCGGGGTTTTGGTTGGCATTCTGGGTAATGAGTGTCAATCGGGACGTCGCGACGGTTGTCATGAGCCCGAGAGAGGTTCCGAGTCGTGACAGCCAAGGTATACCCGAGGACTAGATTTTGGCTTGAGCCATGTTTTTAATAAAGGTTATAAGCCTTGACAACTATTTTGGTTAATTACAAATGTTTTATAGTTTAAGAAAGAAATTGAAAACCTTATGAAATGGTTTGTGATTTGTTGTTTAAACTTGCCTCTATTTTACTCGCCTTTAGATATTTATGATAATGTCTGTTTACTCGTTGGGATTGCAAAATCTCACCCACCTTCTTTCTAAACATTTCAGGCCTATGGTAGCTTGTAGATATCCGATTTTGTCGAGGATTCCAGTTGACCCCTCTATCCCACAGACAGTAGGTTACTATCACCAATATTGGGTGTATTTAAGGGCCACTTGTCATTGTAATTATTATTGTACATTATAACTTTGTAAATTATTGTATGTATGAATTTATTTTATTCTCACACTACAAAAATTATTTATGTATAGTTCTATAAAAACTATTTTATAAGAAAATGAAATATATTATCAAATATTTTTATTTAGTTTAATTAGCCAACTTTTCACTCTAAATGAATGATTTAGATTACAAAAATTTATTTTTTATCAGCAGTGGATATTTTTCTACCATACGTTGTATCTTTATTAGGTTTCAAATTTTTTTGGTAAAATGACCAAAATACCCCTATGTGGCGAAAATTTTATTTTCATTGTTTTCGATCTAAAATAGTTTATATTTTCTTATAACTCGATATTTAAGAACGATTGCTCACAAAAAATGCAAGAAACTGATTCATTAGCCTTGCAGGGTTCCGATTGGCATTTCGAATAATGAGTGTCAATCGGGACGTCGCGAAGGTTGTCATGGGCCCGAAGGAGGTTTCGGGTCGTGACATTTCCACCTTCCTTTTCTTTTGCACTTTTCTTCCTTTGTGGCTATTGGGCTCTTTTATGATCTCTCCTCAATTTATTTCTATTGGGCCATGCCCATTTTCCTTTCTTGTTGGGCCATGCCATGCCATGCCCATTTTCCTTTCTTGTTACTTTCTTTTCTTTTCTTTTCTTTTCTTTTCTTTCTTCCTTTCTTTCACCGTCCAGTAACCCTTGATTGTCTTTCTTTTTCTTTTCTCACATGCACAAACAATCCCAATTTCTTCTACTCTCTCTCCCTCTCACCACCGGCCACACTTCTAGCTTTTCAACCTTCAATTTTTAGCAGCTAAAGCTGCTCATATTGGCTTCAAAATTAGCAGCTAAGCTGCTCTATTTCTCCTCAAAAAAATTAGCAGCTAAGCTGTACTTTTCCCTCTAAAAATTAGTAGCCAAAACAACAACAATTAACCACCAAAACCACACCTTACAACCTTCAAAATCAGCTATAAAAATCTACACTTTTCAGCCTCCAAAACCAGCAGCAAAGCTGCACTTTCCAGCCCCCAAAATCAGCAAAAAAATAGATCCTTTTTCCTCTCTAAATGGTGGCAAAACTGGCCCCTCAACTCAGCTCTCTCCCTCATCTCACTTTCTCTCTCACGCTCGACTTTCTCTTCTTTTTGTTTTTCTTTCTCTTGGCTACTTCTTTCTTCTTTCTTTCCTTTGTTCTTTTGTTTCTCTTTTACTCTCCCTCACAACCGACTTCTCTCTTCTTCATTGTCTTCTTCACTTAACTCATTCAATTGTGTATATATATTTTATTCCTTCATGAACCTTCCAATTTATTCAAACTTGACCGGCCCCTCACAATTCTTTTTCTTCCTTCACCATTTTGCTCCACATGGCCGGCCCCCTCCATCTAACAAAGTAAAGAGTCTTTGACTCTTTTATTGACCACATGGGCAGCTACCTATGTTGGTTTTCTAATATATATATATATATATTATACTTATATTATTATTTCACTATTTATTTATTTTATTTCTTCCATTAATTTCACTACATAGTCCTTCAATCTTTTTGTTTTAAATTCAATCTCTTTGATGCGTCTAAAAATTTTAATTTTCATTTATCTTCTTTTCCCTGTGCGTGTACCATTGAAATATAAAAATTGCACCTCAACGCGATATTACCACAATATTTAAATATTTACTTATCTGCGTTGGCTCGACTTAGCAAAACACGCGTATTTCACTTTCATCGTTCATCTTAAAAAAATTTATTTGTATTTCTTTTCCCCCACTTGGATCAACCATATGATCCTTCTTCATGACTGATTTTGATTTCGACATCCAGTTAAATATTAATATTTTAATATTATTTTATTAATAAATTATTATTTTATTCTAAAAATTTTATCTTGTCTGCTTGGTTGCCAAAGTTCCTTATTATACCTCAATTGACCTCCGAATCATCCTTTTATCTCACCAATTCTCCTCTAATAAAATATTATTATTTTATTATTATTTTCTCGCGTGCGAAATATTTTATCATAAACTATTCCTTTCATCTTTTATCACTTTTAAACATTTTAATTGACCTCAATTTGCATCTGATCAACTTTATTTATCACCATATCAAAGTATGGGGCATTGCATATTTTTTATTACGCCCCTTAAATTTTGTTTGTATTAAAACCATCAAGGTGATCTAGGGTTGGTGGCATGGCATGTATGTTTAAATTGTTATTTTCCACTACATATGATAATTATTATCTCTAATTTTCATGCAATTCCAGTAGTGGTATTAGAGCCTCCCTTGGCTCGTTTTAACACAAATGAAGTCTCATTGTGGTTGATTCAATGTTTATATTTGATATGAGGTGTTCGAGTTGAAGCTGGTAAGGATTTAAAATTTTTAAAATCTGTTTTGGAGTTGTTTCAATTTTTTGGATAGATTTAATTAGTAAATTTTAAATCTTAATTTTGATATACTAATCTAAGTTTTAGTGTCTTGATTTGGCTGGATTAAGAAGTGCATAAGATGCACAAATTAAATTTGCAAAATCATATTCAAGTTCATGATGTTTTAGTCTAATTTAGGGGGTAAAATTCAATTCTATCCAGTAGTTGTTATGGTTCTGTTTTCAATATTAAAAAGTCATCTAATGATCTTCAAAAATTCTAGAAAAATCATGGAGGTAATGTATATTGGAATAGTTCCAAGAGACATTGTCGACCAAAGGTGAATGGTTGTGCAATAGCCACAAAATCATGGCTGAAACCACTGGTGCCAGTAGTTTTTTCAAGCCACGATTTTGACAAACTTCGACAACTTGAAAGGAACCTAAATTTATGCAATTAGTTGCACTTATTTGCTAAGATTTTAAATTTGAAAGATTTCAAATATTGCCAAAATTTGAAGTTCAAAAATCAAGGGATTTGATCCCTAGGATTTTGACATTGTCAATGCCACTTAAGCAATTGAAAACATGACTGTGTCCAGCAGACATAGGTCATGATTTTTGAATTTTTGGGCACGTTATCTGCATAAAAAATTATGAAAAATTAACATGAAAAGCTCCATATGTTATCTAACCATAAAAGAAATTGGAGATTAAATTCCTTAATTTGGGGCCACTTTAATGCATAGAACTATAATTGCACCATTGTTGCCAGTAGCAGCAAATAGTCACAGTTTTTGGGTGATTTGACCAATCAATTTGCATCCAAATTTTGTGAAAATTTGATATGGAATAGCTACATATGTTGGCTAACCAAAAGACAAATTTGGAATTAAAATTCCTAAATTTATGGCCCTATAAAACCAAAAATTGTGGGTGCACCAATACTGCCTGCAATTGACTAATGCCACTATTTTGGCATTGATTACTTGCCTAAATTGCATCCTTAATTGGTGCAATTTAAATTACAAATTGGTTTGAATATTTATGGAAAGGTTCCAAAAAAGAGAATTTTGACATAATTAGAATTAAAAAATTTGATTTTTTAAGTAAAGAATGTCAGGATTTAATTTATGATACCCATAAATCATGGAATTTGATTTCTAAAGTTACGAGAGTCAATAATATTCAAAAGCTAATTGGATAATTATGGAAATAGTTCCATAAAGATAATAAATTTAGATACTTGAATTAAGGATTTTGATTCTTGATATTAAGGATATTTGAAATTTTTTTGTTGATACCAAATAGTAAGGAATTTGATTCCTAGAATTGTGGAAGTCAAAAATAAATGAAGGCAAGTCTTTCATCATGAATAAATTTCCTTTAATTAAGGAAGGAAGTTTGAGAAAGATATTGAGATTACATTAAAGATTTTCTTGTCTTAGATTTGATCTAAATTACCTAATGAAGATTAGGTAATAAAAGACATGCAATCTTTAATTAAATTGGATTAGTAAAAGAGTTATGTAAAATGTTTAGGACAACAAATAAAACATGTTTTAATTCATAATAAAATTTAATTCTAATCCTAATAAGATTAGGAATGGATAAATTACTAATTTTGATTAGTAATACTTACCATATTGAAAGAAGTTTCCATATATAGAATAAAATGGTTACCCGAAAATATGAAATTGGAAAAATTCAAATGTTAAAAATTGCTAATCTCAAATACCTCATATGATTAACAATTTGAATAAGACATGTCTTTAAATTTTATTCATATTAATAAATATATGTGGATGATTGTCACGACCCGGTACTCCCCTCGAGCCTGTGACAACTGTCGCGGTGTCCCGGTAGACACTCATTGCTCGGAATGTCAACTCGAAGCCTCGAAAGGCTTTACTATCAGTTTCTCTGTTCCCTTGTGAGCAACCATTGTCAAATATCGTGTTCTAAAAGATTTTAAGCTGTTTTCAACTTTAAACAAATAAAATATTAATTTTTCGTCTCACTGGGGTATTTTGGTCATTTTTTTCAAAAATTTTGAAACTGGCTAAAACGTAATATACAAGTACAAAACACATAATTCATATTCAAAATGAGTTTAAAAGTCTAAAATCTTCATTTAAAATGAAATTATGGTTATTTGAATATAATAAGAAAATAAAAAAATATTAAGTAAAATATTATATTTTTTTATAAAACAATATTTATAGAGTTATACATGAATAATTTTTATAGCGTAAAAGCTAAATAAATTTATAAATACTTAAATACAGTAAGCCAAAATATTTAATTTAATTTACAATAACAAGAGGGGCCCCGAATAAACAAAAGTAAAGAGGACTATGAACCTATGGTTTGGAAAATGCAGATCTAACGGTAGTCCTTGATGAGATCAGCTATCTACAGCCTATACTGAACCTGAAATTGGTGGAAAAGAGGGTGGTGAGATTATAAAATCTCAATGAGTAAACAGACATCATCATAAATATCTAGAGTTGAGTACATGGAGACAATAAAATAAATCATCGTAAACTAGGTCACAGCATTAGAATACATTTCATTTAAAATATGTAAAGAGGCTTATGAATCTCATAAAAACTAGGCTTGTGCCATAAATCCATTCTCGGGGACACCTTGGCCGAGGCATCCTACCGAGACCGCCAAGGCTATTAAAATTCACATTTCACATAAATCATGTTTTTGTTTTGAAAACATAGCCATTCATTGGCGTTGGCTGAGTTCCCCCTCATGTGGTGGTTTGGCGTGAAGTAAACCCTAAGCTTTACTCCAGGAGATACCCTACGCGCCTCTCCGTTCGAGGTAAGAATATAATGGGGTTTACTGTGCCTTTCTAAAGGGCTGGTCCACAAAAACCCCCTACTGCAGTGATTAATTAATATATATAATCTACCATACAATAAAACTCAATAACATGATATGACAATTTTGAAATTCACAGTCTTTCAAGGAAATCAAACAATTCGCATTTCAATACAATTGTCAACTAGCCAATCATGCCCGATTTATCATGAGCCAATCAATTTAAACAATCAAATTGCCACAATTAATAGTCTCCGTGTACTCTATTTTTCAAAATCACTATTAATTTCAAAACAATTTATAATTTAATTTCATTGGAACACCTTTATTTATAAAACATGAAAATTTACCTTTTTAAATCCATTTTTCCATAGAATTAATGAAATCATCTAAAATCACCCTAGATAATTAAAATGACAGTAAGTTTACTCACAATGTCTAGAATGCAAACTTTCGACGCACTATGTCTACTAATCCTCAGATGCAATTTCCTTGCCTTTATCGGAGGACTCACCACCTTGACATAGTACAAAATCGAGAAATTCACTAAATTGGTACTAAATTGAAATTAAACTAATTTAGACTATTAATGCATAATATGGAATGCAAAAATGCACTGGTAACTATCTAAACTCGGTATTGACCTAATTCGTCTTATCACCCAATTAAATTACTAACGCGTCCAATTTAAT
>NC_030854.1:11015315-11024924 GCF_000208745.1 Theobroma cacao | reverse complement strand
CTTATAAACCTCAAATCATACTCCAATAAGTCAAATTATACTCCAATAAGTCAAATGGGGACAAATAAATCTTTTTTAAAATTACCATTTTATCTCCAAGTGGCAAATGATCATTTTGCCCCTAGATAGTGAAAATTCCGGTTTGACTCCAAATTGATCCTCAAACTCTGAATTACCATTTTAAGTCATCCATGGACTGTGAAACTCTTAATCTCACCTTAAAATTCCTATTTGATCTAGTTCGAGGATTAAATTAACTTTGTTGTACCTCTAGGTACAATACCGACTTTTGTAAATTTTTTGGGACTCTCCTAGCATGAAATCATGCTATCATCACATGTATGTAATGACTAGTATTTTATAAGGTCGCGCTTTACAATGATTATGGACCTAGGCCCAATATGATTATGCTACGGTTGAATGTGTACTCTTGGTATTTTTGGAATAGGGCCTATGTGTCCTGCCTTATCTCTTTATCTGGGTTTTGAAAACTGTTTCCTCATCTTACTCACCTCGAATGTAACTCAAGGTTTCTACATTCTAATGTAATTAGAATTAGGACAGATTAGGAATTAAATTTTGAAAAAATTACGATGAAGATCTGAGGTCCAAATGAGGACAAAGAGATTACAAGCAGATTCTTAAGCTTCTTACATGTAACCCCCAAGGTTTGATGAAGCTAGTTTTCTTTGATGGCTCAAGGAAATTAGTATAGTTAAAGTCCATAATCATTCAAAGTAGTTTGTATATGATAGATTTATTTATGCAATTTAATAAATGCTATGCAATGCAAAATAGTATGCATGTGATAGAGTTATTTTCTACGATTTAATAAATGCCATGCAAAGATGAGACCTTAATAAAATCAAAAACAAAATCCCTCATTATATATTGAGCCACATGCCACGCATGACCGAGTTTCCTCTTACCATATAGCAAGATAATCTGGCTGCTCTTTTAATCGGAGACTTATTGAGCACACTCAAGGTCACACTTTTACATGAGTATGTTTGAGCTATTGGTAGGTCTTACTCAACTAGTTTCATAAAATTCGGATGCTTGGAAACTTGATTATTATGGAAACTAAAGGCAAAGGCTAGGTGAAACATATATGATATGTTTAGGCAATGTGTTGTCACTTAGCTAATCTAGGAGTTATAAAGAGATACAATTGGTAAGTTTAGTTACCCACCCAATCTACCTATCATGGTTTGTTAAGCACACTCAAGGCCATAACTAGATGGATGGGATCCTAGCCCACTAAAAGAATCCTATTAGAGATCTCTTGAGGTGATATGGAGGGTTATCATCTTGTAAAAAATAATGGGAGAACTACTTAAAATTTAAAATCTTATTTTAAAGAGTTTATGCATGTTATTTATCAATTGCTTTATCTATTCAAACATGTTTATATACATTGCAAATGGCTAAAAATCTGTCACTATGGTGCATCTCGGATGCAAATCAAACTCAGTAGACCAAACCCTTTTGAAAGGTATCAAAACTTGAGAAATGTTCTTTAGCAAAAGGTCGTCTATCTATAGGAAGCTTTGCCATAACCCCATGTTGAGGCAAATGGTGATAAAGCATGGGATGCTCATTAGACTCGTTAAGCCACATATGTGATGTTGGCTACTATGACTACAAAGCTTCAAAAGCAACACGTATGACTTTGCAATCAAAAGAATTATTCTATAATCAAGGTCATACATAAAGGTACGATATAACATAGAAATTGTTTCTATACGAGAAGATAGATTTAATCTTAGCCAAACAATCAAATTCAAATAACTAAATTAATTAACTAAAACAAATTAACCAAAATTTAAACTAAAAAGAAAAATCAAAGTAATAATAACTTAGGTAAAACTCAAATCAAGCAAGCCTAGGATTACAATATCCCTCACACTTCATGTAAATCTTAACTCTCTTCCTTAACTTATTTCAATGGATTGAATTGCTAACCTAAAGTCCTCAATTATTTATAAGGGTCTCCTTATTCATCTTATAAAAATATTTATTTTAACCAAAACCCTATATCCCTTTGTGAATTCAAATTAAAACAGATTCATTAAGTTCAGACTCTAATCTGACTACATATGGCCTATGGGTATATCTTTATCCTATGCGCAAATCAATTAATATGATCATATGCTATCCCAATTTTAGTCTACACTAAACTCCCTTTCCTAAGTTTGTTTAGGTTCCTAAATCAATTTAATTGGTGATCAGGAAATTACAAGCATTAAGAACAAATTAGAATAAATAATTCAAATCCCATTAAAGATAAGCAAGAAAGAGATTAAAAATTTAGATTACATGTGAGTTCAATTGCAATCCTAGAAAAAGAAAATTAGCTACTCCTAATTGCAAAGACAAATAACATTATATAAATTTCAACCATGCAGAGTAACAAGAGAAATAAAAACTAAGGAAGAAACAAAACAAATATTTGCAACCTTGCTCTCCAAGTTTCAACCTCCACTTCTAACTTCTTGAATCTCCAAAAGTTGTNGAGATTACAAATTTAGATTACATGTGAGTTCAATTGCAATCCTAGAAAAAGAAAATTAGCTACTCCTAATTGCAAAGACAAATAACATTATATAAATTTCAACCATGCAGAGTAACAAGAGAAATAAAAACTAAGGAAGAAACAAAACAAATATTTGCAACCTTGCTCTCCAAGTTTCAACCTCCACTTCTAACTTCTTGAATCTCCAAAAGTTGTCTAACCTCATGTCTCTTAAAAATATCCTATTTATATGAACAATCTTAACCTAAAATCCCCTAAGTTAACCTACTGATTCTAATTATTGGGCTTAATAGTGTGATGAGAGGCTCAAACAGCAATTGTCAGTCTTAAAATTTACCATTCCCGTAACAGTACACTTAACCATTTTCCAATGCGATTTTCTCTATCTTCTAAGAAGAACTAGGCAAAGTGATCTGCATAAAAGTTTTATCTCTATCTCTTAACTTTCCAATGGTCCAAGAATCTTAGCATTTGAAGTTCTGTAGCATGCACTATGGTCAAAACATTAAAGCATATGCAAGCAAACTTTCAGGTCTTTCAACACCTTACTTTCCAAAATTAAGCCCAATTTCCTTAAATCCTACAAAAATATAAAAACAAAAAAATAATAACCAAATTAAAGGAAATAAACATAAAATTAAAATAACTCACTTAAAAATAAACTATTTATAAAAACAACTAAAAATAACTAAATTGTAATTGAAAAATTAAGGACTTAGCTAATATTTACTAAAAAAATTGGACTAAAAATAATTCTATAAAAATTGAATTATCAGTAATTCTATTAGAAAAAAGATTTAAGATTGCTAGGCTTTATGGTAAAGCTAGAGCAATGTTTTTATCATGAACTAAGTATCGACTTCATTCCATAATCTCTTCCAAATACAATTCATAATGAGGAGTGAGCTTCCATGAGATGGAATTTACATTGAATTGGGAAGACAAGCACGATAAAGGCACTAACTTGGAAATGTTCTCAAACATCTTTATAAAAAGATGGACAAAGGAGGGACTAAAAATGTTTCCTTGACAAAGTTAAAGAAGAAGAAGCTTATAGAAGTTTCTACTTTGTCAAAGTTTATGATTGAGCTAGAAGTTACTACTATTGTATTAACATCAAAGTATTTGATACTATATGTTGAATGCATTTAAGTAATGACATAAAGCACAAAAAAATAGTAGTAAGTGAATACTCAATATAAATGTCAAGAAAATTGATTACACATGATCTCGATTATGGCATTTGAGTCTTGGTCATTGAAGTAAAAATTAGAGTATGAAGATACTTAAATCCTTTTGATTGGAAATCGTATAAAAGCTAGTAATTCTTATCTACATGACCAAGTCACTTTTCATGCACAAGTGAATGACTTGGTATGTTCAAAAGGTCTATACATATAGATGTATATGAACCATTGAAGTTAAAATAGTATGGCAAATGTTCCTAATTCATTACGTTTACACAAGACCAAATTGAGATTTTGTCTTGTATACTTAAAGAAATATAATTTGAATTCTTGAAATGTTTAGAGAATTCAAATATAAGATCATATGAGCTATATAGTATGAAGTACTCTTATTAAGATATGATCTTAGTGAAGATTACTCTTACTTATTAATTAATCATTCAAAAGATGAATGTAGATTCATGTGAAATGGAACTTTCTTATGAATGGAACATAGAGATGTTTATTCAAAGAAGAAAGCAAATTCATATAGTGATATGATTTGGTCCAAATCTCTCCATTATATATGTAGCTGATTATATTATTCCAAACTAATATGATTCCAAGCATACATTGAGATGTATGTACATCATGGAATATTCAAAAGTTCGAATATTACTCTCACAAAGGATCTTGGATTTAATGGAAGCATGATGACACTAAAAAAGGAGTTTCTTTAGTATTACATGTTTACAAGGGAATCTAACTCTTAAGATTTTGCATAGAGATGTATAATCACATGTTTGATAACTCCAAGGATTTAGTAGGATACTTTGGAGATTTTTTTCATATGAGATGAATCTACTAAATACATTTTTCGTTGGAGTTATACACTTTGTTCTATTAAATGGGATCCAAAGGGTTGGATTTAATAGAATGTACAAATGTTGTCACGACCTAGAACTCCCATCGAGCCCATGACAACCGTTGCGATGTCCCGATTGTAAAACCCGACCCTATAAACACATGTCATGACATACATGCACTGAGTAGCATGTTATTACGCTAGGAAAGTCCTAAGAATAGACGAAACCCGATATTGTACCTAATAGTACACTTGAGTTGATTTAACCTCGAACTAGTTCAAATAGGAATCGTAGGATGAAATTTAATATTTTACAGTCCAGGAATGACTAAAAATGATTGTTCGGAGTTCGAGGGTTCATTTTTTATGTTCAGGGGTAAAATCGTAATTTTGCCACCCGCAGACAAATTTTGAGATTTTGAGAGAATTTAGATCAAATTTGACAAATTGGGGAATGGTATGAGTATAAGGGATGAAAATATGTCTATGGGCAATTTTTCAATTTTTTGGGCAAAAATATAATTTTTTACTTTTACGGGGGCAAAAGTGTATATTTTAAAAATTACTCCACCAAGACTTTGGATAATTCTGAGAATTTTATCTAAGCTATGGATATGTGGGACAAGTGTATGGTGAAAATTTGGAAACAAATGGATGAAATTTTAAAAACGGGGCAAAGGGAAAGTGACACATGGCACTTTTAATTATTTAATATTATTTTAATAAAAAGTAGTCCATTTAAACCCCATATTAAGTGCTAGCCGGCCATAAGGAAAGAACAAGAGAGAAAATAGAGAGGAAAGGAAGAAAAGAGAAAAACAAAGGAAAACTAGAAAATTCAAAGGGGAAATCGCGTTTTTCGTCCGTTTACGCGTCTAACGGTAAGATTTTTCGATTTTAGTTTGATTTCTACCTTTCCTATGCCTTTATTTCCATTAAGAATGCTTGAGGAGAGAGATCAAAAAGTCAAACCAAGGGCTGGCTGAAATTCTAGAGGAGAGATTTTGGAATTTTTAGGTTTTGATTTTTAGTTAAATTGGTAGTTTTAGTTAGTTAAATGTGTATAGAAATTAAATTAGGCAAGAAAACATGAAATTTTCACAATATCCACCCTTGGATGAATATGCATTGATGTACAATGATGATGAACTGATTTTTATTCTAAGAGAAATGAAGAGAAAATGATGAAATATGGTTAAATGTGATAGAAAAACAAAGTGGAAAATTAACCGAGTAAATGTCCCATTTTTTACCGAATTTTTCAAGGAGGAAAGTGAGCCGATTTTGGTGATTTTAGAAGGTTATTGGCTGATATTTAATGGTTAGAAATGTTGTGGAGAAAATGGGAAAATTTAGAGCTAAAATGGAGCGCGTTAGCAATTTAACAGGTAAAGTACCAAAAATAGGTTAATACCGCGTTTAAGCCATTTTAGGCTATTGCATTTCATACCATGCATTAGTATAGGATTTAAGTCAATTATATAGAGATTTAACATCAATCTGGTGAATTGGGTAAATTTTGCAATGTGTTTAGGAGGAGAGCCTTCCGGTAAAGGCAAAGAAGTCGTACCCAACGAACAGTGATCGAGGCACCTAAAAAAAAATCAGTTAATTTGTACAAACGGTGAGTAAACCTATCATTATTGTAAATTATCTAGAGTTTATTTTTAAATGCTCTTTACGTATTTAATGAAATGAAAACGAGATTAAAACAGGATTTTTGATGTTTTAGAAATAAATGTGACAAATAAAAATATATTGTGTTGATTATGAAATTGAGTAATTGGAGGCTGCCAATTATTTTGAAATATATATTTTCCTATGAATGGCTTATGAAATATGAGTATATGTGGCTATATTTGATAAATTGCATTAGGAATTTATGTAAGCTGTTTTTACTATGCAAACTGGGTAAATAAATAAAAGCCACGTTATACTGTCGAAATTTTATTAAAATGGGTGCGTTTAGTCATTGCAGTGACGGGTTTGCGTGGACTACCTATTAGAGCGGCACGGTAAACCCGATTACATAATTACTCCGGTTGTAGAGGCGGGCAGGGTAACTCTCGGGGTAGTATTAGAGCTCACTTCACGTCGAACCCTCACGTGAATGTGTAACTCGGCCAACGCCAAGGAACGGCTTGTTTTAAAAATAAAAATGTGTTTCATATGTAAATATCATAACTACCTTGGCGAACTCGGTTAGATGCCTCGGCCAAGGTATCCCCGAGAATTAGTTTTGGCTTGAGCCTTGTTTTAATAAAAGTCAAAGCCTTAACAACTATTTTGGTAAATTACAAATATTTTAGGGTTTAAGGAATAAATTGAAAACCTTATGAAATGGTTTGTAATTTGTGTTTAAACTTGCCTCCATGTTACTCGCCTTTAGATATTTATGATAATGTATGTTTACTCATTGGGATTGCAAAATCTCACCCACCTCCCTTCCAAACATTTCAGATTGTGGTAGCTTGTAAATACCCTATTCTGTCGAGGATTCCAATTGACATCTTTACCTCACAAACAATAGGTTACTATCACTAGTACTTGGTGTATTCATGGGCTAATTGTCATTGTAATTATTATTGTACATTATAACTTTGTAAATTATTGTATGTATGAATTTATTTTACTTACACGTGTTTCTATAAATATTGTTTTATATAAAACTGCTATTTTTTTGTCTTTTGATTTACTTGAGCCGAAAACTACTGGAAATTGTTTAAAATGGAATGTTTAAAAACGATTTCTCACAAAAAAGGCAAGAAACTTATATGTAAGCCTTGCGAGGTTCTGATTGGCATTCCGGGTAATGAGTGTCAATCGGGACGTCGCGACAGTTGTCAAGGGTTTGAGGGAGGTTCCGGGTGGTGACACCGATAGACATTCATTACCCGAAATGTTAATCGAAACCTCGCAAGGCTTAAAATCAGTTTTTCTCGCTTCCCTTGTGAGTATTAGTCACTAAAATTATGCTTCGACATATTATAAACTATTTTCAAATCAAAACAATAGAAAAATAATATTTTCTCACAGGAGCATTTTGGTCATTTTTCCTCAAAAATCTCGAAATCCGCTAAATTGTAGTATGCGAGTACAAAACACATAATTCATAATCAAAAATAAGTTTAAACATCTAAAACCTTCATTCAAAATGAAATTATGATTATTAGAATAAAATAAAAATATTGAATAAAATATTCAATTTTCTCATAAAACAATATTTTTAGAACACTACATAAATAATTTTTACAGCGTAAAAGCAAAATAAATTCATATATATTGTAATACAGTAAGCCAGAGTATTTAATTTAATTTACAGTAACAAGTGGGCCCACGAACAATCAAAAGTATTAAAAGCAGTAAACCTACAATTTTTGAGGATGTAAGTCCAACTGTAGCCCTCAATAAAGTGAGCTATCTACCGACTATCTTGAGCCTGAAAGGGGTGAAAAAGAAGGTGGTGACATTATATAATCCCAATGAGTAAACAAATACCATCTAAAATATCTAAAGCTGAGTAAATTGAGACAGATAAAATAGTTTAATACATTGTAATTCATTACCTTTCAAATTCATTTCAACCAAATAAAATCAATTCATATAAATCGAGTAATCAACATGGCTTATGAACTCCTTAAAACTTTGACTCTTGCCAAAATCATTCTCATACCCAGTTATCAGGGATGCCTTGATCGAGGGCTATCCCAACCGAGTTCGCCAAGGCTGTTAAAAAGTTATGTATGCATAAATCATGTTTTTATTTTGAAAACATAGTCGTTCATTGGCATTGGCTGAGTTCACCCTCACGTGGTGGTTTGGCGTGAAGTGAACTCTAAAGTGTTAACCTCAAGAGTTATCCATCTGTGCCTCTCATATTGAGGTATGAATATGACCAGGTTCTGTGCCCCTCTAATAGACTGGTCCACAGAACCAGCCCACTGCAGCAAGTTAAACCCACCATACAATAAAAATTCAATAGCATGACATGGTAATTTTATCATTATCCAGCCTATCAAGGCAAACAACAGTTTATACATTTCAACACAAATACCAAATCAGCCATTCATGCTAATATTGTCATAAGCCAATCAATTAGAATCATGAATTTACAACACACAAAAATAGTCTCCAATTATTCTATTTTTCAAAATCATTATTAATTTCAAAACAATTTATAAATTAATTTCATTGAAACACATTTATTCATAAAACATGAAAATTTACCTTTTTAAACTCATTTTCCATAAAATCACAAAATCAGATAAAAACCACTTCAGATAATTAAGATGATAGTAAGGTTACTCACTATTTCGAGAGTCGAATTCCAAATACTCCGATTCTTGATCATCGGGTACTATCTCCTTACTTTTGCCAGAATGCTCACCACCTAGACATAATGCACAATAAGTCATTTACTACATTTGTGCTAAATTGTTATAAAACCAATTCAAGCTCTATACCAATGCATTAAATGGGATGTGAAATACTCGGGTAACTATCTAAACCCAGTATTGGCCTAATTCGTCTTATCACCCGATTAATCGGCCAACGCATCCAATTTAGCTCCAAATTGTTCCATTTCTTTTCCAATACCTTAATTCACCAAACACAAGTCAAGTAACCTAAAATTTGGCAAAACCGTCTTCACTTTTCTTCTTATAATTTTCTGTCAATAATGGTGCATTAACACCGTGATTTTTCCTACTACTTTTCCACACCATAATTCATCATTTTCTAACCAATTTTCTTAAAATAAAAAATCAAATTCATCCTCACTCAATACAAAGTAGGTTCGGCCATTGATGGGTCATGGGGAAAATGAATTCTTTTCTTATTATTTTGCTTCTAGACATGGTAAACTACTAAAAACACTTACATAACTTGAAATCAAATCAATCCAACATCATTCTCTCTCCATACCCATTCAGCTAGCCATGAATTCACCATGAAAACATGAAATTTAACCATGGAAAATAAGGAGAAATGCTTAAGGAAAATAGATTTCAAGTTTAAATTGAGAAATCCTACCTTTTTCACTT
>NC_030854.1:10976663-11014015 GCF_000208745.1 Theobroma cacao | reverse complement strand
AATATTGTGTAGTTTACAGTATCATTAACATGCCATATTCATTCTTATACATATCCTCAACGTTAGGGAAGATTAATGGCTTCAATTATTTCCACATACTTCATGTTTACCTTGCATTTAGGAAATTTCAATCTTCTTAATCCTATTAATCCATCTAATATCGCTTAATCGCACTACAGATTACATTTCCTTAACTATTTCCCAAAATTCCTTAGGTTGCCATAAATTGACTTCTTATAAGATTCTTGATCATTACAATATCTATACAACTCATCAAATATATTGAGTTCAAATCTCGAACCACTAAAACCATTCTGCATTTTAGTTGGGTACATCACTAACTCCACACACACGTATACACGCACATTCAAATGTCCATATTCCTCATTATGTATACAGGTCTCTGTTTTCAAATACCTTCAGACTAATTTCTCTTTGATCATTTCCATCCATAACCAAGATTCAATAGAATAATCTTCATAATTCATATAAATTCTCATCATGCTTGTGCATAGTTTCACATCATTTATATACTTATACTTTCTTCTTATTATTTCCAATTATATGCTTAAGTTTCCTTATACTATATATCATTGCATCACAATGTCATCTCCATTGAATTATAATCTATTATGCGTGTATGCTTTATAATCCCATTGATACTTCAAAGATTTATCTTAACTTGATCATTGCATCTTATGCAATACCACAATTCCTAAAAGTCATCCTTTTTCCTCGATTATCCTTCATGCCTCTATATTACCTTGTATCCTTCTTGCATTCCGATATTGATTTGTCACTTAAAACTCAAACTCATTTGAATCATGTATGCAACAAGCATCTTCGAATTTCAATTTCCATAATATATTAGGAAAGTTTCATTATCTGACTTCATTATCAAGGTCAACTTCAATCATCCTTTGTTCCACTCTTTCATATGAATATAACATCATTCTTCCTTAACTAATTTACAAATTGTACTTGAAATTGCAAGACTTGAAACTAGATTCTCCTCAAGTACTTTTCAATATTAATACCAATATCACTCTTAGCTTACAACTTCCTTTTTATAACCACGTAACTTAGTGCTTACTTTCACGAGATCCATGGCATAACTTATCTTGAGTATTTCCTTGGGGATATCTATCTTAAACTTATGTCTCACAGCAGGTGATCACTTAACCCGTAACTTAGCCATTTATGTGGTATCCCCTTCAGGGCCTACTCCGAGGTATTGTTACGTCTGGGTCCTCATCACTTGACTTACTCGCATACGCTGCACCTAAGGGTGGCATGACAGGCCCTGTAAGACCTTCTCGCCAAGTTTCGAACCCCAAACCTTTTGCTTCCCCCCCCCCCCGAAGGGAACGCCTTTAACCATTTCAACTTTAACTCATTCATATCAATACCTTCCAAAACCTTAAAACTCCAGTTAACAAAACTTAGAATCAAGTTCAATGACTTTAGGTCAACTCGTAAGTTCAACTTCACATCTGTCTCATTTTATTCATGTGTCCTAAACATGAAGTGTTCTTAACACCATGGTACGGTGGCTGTTGGAGTTTACTTAATCAATGTTATTCATCTATATTTAAGGTTACTATATTAATCATTCTCAACCGTTTGGTTTCCTTCCAAGCTTACATCACAATTTTCATAACCATTTATATCCTCTTGGGCTTATCGCATATAATAGGTAAAGTCGATATTTTCAAATTCATCTCATCTTATAACACTTGTCAACAATCAATAAATCTCACTTTAGAATACTCTTTCCATATTGTATAATAACTTCACCATATAGTATCACGGCACTATGTTCCTCCATTCTACTATCATGCATACTCCACAGAAATTAATTAAAAGGTTTACGTACCTTAACCAATGCTAATTCCATTTAATCATATCTTAAATACTCCAAACTTGTAAATTACAACTCCAAGTGTATGTCTATAGATTTATAATCTTTATATATTTCATGATCATGAAAACTACAACTTACAAACTAGCTTTCGATCATATGCACACTATTAGAACATTAATTTCAACATGTTTAATTCTCCTTTGGTGGTATGTTAAGATCATTCCTGGATACATTTTCATATTAACATTGATATGCCTTTACCATAGCATTACGTGCAAATTTGATGAAGGAATTGTCTCCAAATAACTGTTAAATACATAATTATCAAATTGTATACCACTAAATGTTAAGATCTTGACTTTATTCATCAATAACCAATCACATTTATTAAGTGAATAATTTACTTAGTTATTACACCTTGCCTTTACAATCATAAGATCAAAGTTGTCCTAAACTTAGGATGCAGAAGTTCTCTCTCTTAGAGTATATCCAAACATCAACATTTTCTAAATTCCTTACTTTGGGGAGATCACCTTCAAGACTGATCATTCGTATCATAAGCCACATTTTGAACCGAATAAACTTTTAAATTGATCTTTCAAGTAATTCGTATATCAATCTCAATTATAGAACTTCATATGGCACTTAGACTAGATTCGACATTTCCAAATCATTTAACCTCAAGTTGCCAATTCCACATCTAGTCCTTTAATCCCTTGGCTCCCCCTTTTTCTATGCATAGCAAAGTTCAAGCTCATCCTTAGAGCAGATTTGTTTACTAATTTCTTACTTCATGACCACACATCAATTATAGTAATCATTGATACTCACTCTCTAGTTAATTAACGTGCTTATATCCATGAACTATAGTAGGTCCAATTAATTCTTGAAATCTCACAATCGCTTAATTGAAATCAACACCAGTTCCCTCTAAGCTGCTATACCAATTCAACACATATTCACATATAAAATATTTCAAAATCCCAACACCACTTTTATATGGGCATAACAAGCTCAATTAACATAGTGTTTTTATCTTCATGCACATAAGTATGGATTTACTATTACCTCAAAGCTTACTTTATACACTCCAAGTGAATTACAACCATCACTATTCATTCTAATCAAAGTGCGTCCCTTATTACCATTATCACACGTGCTTTTTTATATTAACCCCAATACAATCCATAGTCCCCAAATCTTTTTTCAATTGACAACCATGAGTTCAATTATAACTCCACCAAACGAATAAATTATCACGGCCTATTAGTCCAACTCCAAATTTCTCCATCCTTAATCGGAGGGATATATCATTTCATTAATCTTTCATTAGGAGCATTCATTTTAAGATCTCTCTAACACTGGCTCGTGTCACGGGTGGCATCTTAAACCCGGACAACGGCCCTACTTATGACCTTTGCATGATATTAACAAAGAAGTGGATTACTGGGAACAGGAGTTCATATAGCTCCTTGTCTATGACTTATGCTCCCATAAGATCTATAAGAAGAAACAAAACAAGTCTAAACAACTCTAAATTCTATATGCAGATGCACGTAATCTATTCTATCAAACCTAACTTAACTCGGGGCCACACTGACACTGTAGTTTTTTAAAATAACTTTAAAACAACTTTAAACCCAAAAGCTCTAATCTTTAAAACCAAAAGCTCTTATACCAATCTAGTTCTTCCACCCCTAAGCGTACGGTGGCAATAAATGGTACCTATCAGAGCACTCGGTAAGGGGTGCACTTCACTCCGGGAGGGTGCGAAGCAGTCCCTTCTCTCCCCTTCCAAGCTCTTGGGCGGAGAGTCATACTTCGCCACAGATTATATGCGAGAGTTCCCAAGAATAGGGTTATCTTTCCCTTTGCACTGATACCAATCAAATTGTCATGACCCAGAACTCCCATCGAGCCCGTGACAACCGCCTCGACGTCCCAATAGACATTCATTACCCAGAATGTCAATCGAAATCTCGTAAGGCTTAACATCAGTTTTTCTTGCTTCCCCTGTGAGTATTAGTCACTAAAATTATGTTTTGAGAGATTATAAACTATTTCCAAATCAAAACAATAGAAAAACAATTTTTTTCTCACAAGGGCATTTTGGTCATTTTTTCTCAAAAATCTCGAAATCCGCTAAAAATGTAGTGTGCGAGTACAAAACACATAATTCATAACCAAAAATAAGTTTAAACACCTAAAACTTTCATTTAAAATGAAATTATGATTATTAGAATAAAATAAAATATTGAATAAAATATTCAATTTTCTCATAAAGCAATATTTTTAGAACACTACATAAATAATTTTTAAAACGTAAAAGTAAAATAAATTCATATATATTGTAATACAGTAACCCAGAGTATTTAATTTAATTTACAGTAACAAGTGGGCCCACAAACAACCAAAAGTATTAAAAACAGTAAACCTACAGTTTTTGAGGATGCAAGTCCAATTGTAGCCCTCAACAAAGTGAGCTATCTACCGACTATCCTGAGCCTGAAAGGGGTGGAAATGAGGGTGGTGAGATTATATAATCCCAATGAGTACACAAATGTCATCTAAATTATCTAAAGTTGAGTAAATGGAGACAGATAAAATAATTTAATATACTGTAATTCATTACCTTTCAAATTCATTTGAACCAAATAAAATCAATTCATATAAATCGAGTAATCAACATGGCTTATGAATTTCTTAAAACTTTGGCTCCTGCCAAAATCATTCTCATACCCAGTTATCAAGGATGCCTTGATCGAGGGCTATCCCAACAGAGTCCGCTAAGGCTGTTAAAAAGTTATGTCCACATAAATCATGTTTTTATTTTGAAAACATAGTCGTTCCTTGGCGTTGGATGAGTTCACCCTCACATGGTGGTTTGGCGTGAAGTGAACTCTAAAGTGTTAACCTCAGGAGTTATCCATCCACGCCTCTCATACTGAGGTATGAATATGACTAGGTTCTGTGCCCCTCTAATAGGTTGGTCCACAGAACTAGCCCACTGCAGCAAGCTAAACCCACCATACAATAAAAATTCAACAGCATGACATGGCAATTTTATCATTATCCAGCCTATCAAGGCAAACAACAGTTTATACATTTCAACACAAATACTAAATCAACCATTCATGCCAATATTGTCATAAGCCAATCAATTAGAATCATGAATTTACAACACACAAAAACAGTCTCCAATTACTCTATTTTTCAAAATTATTATTAATTTCAAAATAATTTATAAATTAATTTCATTGAAACACATTTATTCATAAAACATGAAAATTTACGTTTTTAAACTCATTTTCCACAAAATCACAAAATCGGATAAACACCACTTTAGATAATTAAGATGATAATAAGGTTACTCACTATTTCGGGAGTCGAATTCCAAGTACTCCGATTCTTGATCCTCGGGTACTATCTCTTTACTTTTGCCAGAATACTCACCACCTAGACATAATGCACAATAAGCCATTTACTACATTTGTGCTAAATTGTTATAAAACCAATTCAGGCTCTATACTAATGCATGAAATGGGATGTGAAATACTCTGGTAACTATCTAAACCCAGTATTGACCTAATTAATCTTATCACCCGATCAATTGGCCAACACGTCCAATTTAGCTCCAAATTGTTCCATTTCTTTTCCAATACCTTAATTCACCAAACACAAGTCCAGTAACCTAAAATTTGGCAAAACCATCTTCACTTTTCTTCTTAGAATTTTTGGTCTATAATGGTTCATTAACACCGTGATTTTTCCTACTACTTTTCCACACCATAATTGATCATTTTCTATTCAATTCTCTTAAAATAAAAAATCAAATTCATCCTCCCTCAATACAAGGTAGGTTCGGCCATTGATGGGTGATGGGGAAAATGAATTCTTTTCTTGTTGTTTTGCTTCTAGACATGGTAAACTAACTAAAAACACTTACATAACTTGAAATCAAATCAATCCAACATCATTCTCTCTCCATATCCATTCGGCTAGCCATGAATTCACTATGAAAACATGAAATTTAACCATCGAAAATAAGGAGAAATGCTTAAGGAAAATAGATTTCAAGTTTAAATTGAGAAATCCTATCTTTTTCACTTGTTTTCCTTGATTTTCCACACTTTTTCTCTTGAAATTCTCCACCTAAGGTTTGTTCTTTCTTTGTTTCCCTTTTTTTCTTGCTTGGCCGAATATTTGGAGAGAAGTGAGAGGTTTATAGGCTGATTTTTAAAGGAAATAATAAAATATTCTAAGCTTGACAAATGTCATTTTATTATTGGTCCATTTTTAAAACTTTAAAATTTAAACTTTTTATCTCCACCACATATATTTTCTCACTTATCCATAACATAAAAAGTCAATGGATGAATTCTATGAGCATGACAAGTGTTGGGTGTGTAGAATTACCATTTTGCCCCTACGGTGGCAAAATGACTATTTTGCCCTTAGGGTGGCAAAATGACTATTTTGCCCTTATCATCGAAAAAACACCAAAATTAAAATTCTTCACTTCTCAAACTCAAATTATACCCCAAATGATCAATCTTAGTCAAAAATTTCATCTAACTCTCACATCTTAACCTCGGGTGGCGAAATGACCATTTTACCACCGGATCATGAAAATTCCAATTGGACTCCAAATCTGTTCTCGAACTCCGAATCACCATTTTAAGTTATTCTGAGAATTTAAAATTTTAAATTTCACCTTAAAATCTTCATTTGATCTAGTTCGAGGCTTAATTCAACTTAATTGTACCATTTGGTACAATACCGTCCTTTAACGATTTTCAAGGTACCCAAGTAAGCAAACATGCATTCTTATGTAAGAATGGCATAATAAACATATTGTAGAGTCGGGCTTGACAAATGTACTTATCTCATACACATGAGGAGGCTAGTAGGAATAAATACAATTCTTTGGTTATACAATTACATGGGATGCAATATGTATACAAAGAAAGTGCCAAAATTTAAAAAGGGTGGATGGCACAATGAAAAGTGACAAATGCATATGATGCATTCAGCATAGTTTAGTTGGAATGGTTCCAAAGAAAGAAAGAGGACTATGTAGAAGTATATAATTAAAGTCATATACAACTTGTTGAGAGCTCAAATAGGAGGATATTTAGATCATTAGTTCATAAAACTAATATAGGGTTCTAAACATTGTGAATGTAACAATGAGGCCATACTAAGAAAACCTAGGTCTTATTAGATCTAGATATAGTAATATGACATGATGTGATGCATGGACATCACGAAGATAGATAAAAGCAATTAACCACATTAAAAGGCACAAGTGAGTCAACATGGACACACGATTGCTAGATGGATTAGGTGCACATAAGATAAGGTAGCAATTGGCTTTGTGCTAGTGGGAGATGTTGGGATGAGCCCTACAACCAATTAGGATTGGTTAAGGCTTGATTCCAATCATGCAACAATATCATTCATGCTGAATGATTAGAGGTTTTTCTTCATCAATAATACATTAATTATAATGGGTTATAAGTCCAATTGGATAAAGTCCATGAGATTAATATGCCTTGCAAGGAAACTATAATGAATTGCAGTTATTAGATCTCTATGCATCAAAGCATAATCTTTAAATGTTCTTGGTCGATGTATAATTGAGACTGGACATTAATGATACCTAGAGATTGGTACATTTTATGTTTCTTACTTGGGAAATAAGCAACCATCTCATAGGTTGAAGTATAGAGATACTTGAAACTAGAATGTAGGTGCTTGCCTAAGAGAGCAAGTTCACTGAACATGACCTACCATGAGAAGTGCATTTGGTATTTCACTCGAGTGTCTATGCAATACTTCTCATGTGTTAGTTGTGTAAATACTCCCTAGACTTGAAACACTAGTTTGTCTTATGCGTGGAGTGCTATGCTTTGATTTCATCCCTACGAGTGCTTAACCAAGGATACCAAAACAAGATGCTTTTGGTTTAGCATGAAGCATGAAAAGGCAAATGAGTGGTCAAGAAAATAATCATCACCCCAAGTGATTTAGGGGACATATCCTAACAATTCTTGGTTGATATTAGCTTGTTGGAGTCCTTGGCCAAGGCAACTTGGAGATTATGAAAAAAAAAATTTCATAAGCCTATATAAATCTGATGATCTAACTTCAGAAATGAATATGGAGGTTAATAAGAGTTGACACTGAGCTAGGCTCTTATCATCTCCAGGTTATATGATGAGGGAATGAATTACACTGATAGACTGTACACTGAAAGGTTGTCAAAGAACCCTTTAACTGTGAGACCTCAACCTTTATAGGCTTGTAACTAAGTATAAATGTAATAATACGAGCTACGGGTAGTTTCGTCATTTTCTCTAATAAGCTTCCAGAATGAAGTTTTATGATATTTTAAGGCTTAAATGGGTATAAGACTACATAAATGATGTGTGCTGATGAAAACACGAAGAAAACTAGAAGTTTTAACAATTTTCATAATAGGGGCAAAATGGTCATTTTTCACCTCGGGTTAAAATTTTAAGTTTTTATGAACCCGAACATGTCTAGACCATTATGGATCTTGTCCCAGTGTTAAAAGAGCAAGAAGATTGCATAAAAGATTGGAGGAGAATAAGTAAATTGGTGGAGGGGCATTTTCGTAATTTTAAGAGAAAAGATAAGATTGCCTATAAATATCTTGAATTTCTAGTAGCTTCTAGAGATTTTCCAGCAGCTGGTCTTCTTCTTCTTCTTTTTCTCCTTTCTCACGTTTCTTCAAAACTCCATGGAAGCTTGATTTGAAGCTTGAATGATTTTCTCTCTTTAGCTCTAGTTTTCACACCTTTGAACCCTTTTGACTAGAACCTTTGAATTCTTTCATCCTCTCACTTCAAAACCCTTGATAAAGCTTATTTTCAGACTTTCTCTCACTAGTTGGGCATTTTAGAAAGAGAAAGAGAGAATTACCCCATTGATTTGGAAGCAATTGGAAGAGAATTTGACTACAAAGGAGCCCTAGGGTAAGTAATGAACTAAGCTCGATTTTTAGTTGCAGAAAATGGCTAGTAATTGGGATTTATGAGCTGTTTTATTGTTGACTATGTTCATTACTTTTTAGTGATTAAGATAGTGAACATAGATAGCCATTTAATGTGGCAATTGAAAACTAGCTAAGAGATAGCTTTTAGAGTTCATAGTGTGTAAATTGATCTATTGTTTATGTTAATGTGATCCTAGGTTTTAAGGAAGCCCCATCATCTCATTTGGACAATTAGGGGAATTGGAGTCATCTAAAGGCTCTACAATCATTTGGTGAGTGGACTGCCTTCAAAACTTATTTTGGGAATATAATGTATTTGACAAACGTTTGAATGATTTTATACGATTTTTCATGAAAATGAATGTCTTGGGAACAAGCTCTTGAGAAATGATTTATGTTATGATATGTGGTTATTATGGATTTCTATGTGGCTGCATTATGTTGATATACATATATGCTTGAATATAATGTTGTGTAATTATATTGACTCGGCTATGTGCGAGTAGGGAGTGCGCATAAGTCGAGGATGACCCGGTTATGTGCGAGTAGGGAGTGCGCATAACCCGGTGATGACCCAGCCATGTGCGAGTAGGGAGTGCGCATGAGCTGGTGATGATGATGATGGGATGGTGTGATGATGATGATGGGTATATGCGTATCTATATATATATATACATATGTAAATATGTGTGTTATAGGAAATTGATGGATAATGGTTTATGGTTGTAATGCATGTGAAACTTGACATGTTAAACCTTGAGAAATTGTTATGTGTTTCATATTGGTTTTGAACATTTCAAACAGAGTGGTTTTCTTTGGGAGAAAGGTAAATTTTCATTTGATGCCCTGTATTTCGCTGCAATGAGAAACTCTCAGGTTTTGAAAGAGTAGGCTGGCCAGAAACTCGCTGCAGCTAGGATGCATTTTCACTGCAGCGAGAATGACACTGTAGCTTCTCGCTGCAACGAAATACATTATCGCTGTAGCGAGAAACTTTTTGTTTCTGGGTTACAATTTCGCTGCAGTGAGAAACATTCTGTTTCTGGGTTACAATTTCGCTACAGCGAGATTGAATCTTGCTACAGCGAAACGCTTTCTGTTTTTGTCTCTTATCTTGTCCAATTGCTGCCCTATCTTTTACTTCTTTGCTACCATATCAGAGCATGGACTTCCAACATTAAGGATTAAATGAGTTAAGTTTAAAATGAAGAGGTTTAGTGAGAAATCCTCGGCCAGTTGAGAAACCCTCGTTCGGTTAATAACTAAATCCCAACGTCACTGCAACGAAAATTCATTCTCGCTGCAGCGAGAATGCCTTTCCACTGCAGCGAAGATTCGTTGTCGTATTTGACTTACTTGTGTAATATTGAAGCTTTTATTCTTCAAATGGTTCGTTATGTATGGGTTAATGATTTTCAAATTATTAATCATTTAAGGGCTTGATGAGGGGTTTTTAATAAGAATATAAACAAATTGCATTGTTTTGAAAAAGAATGCATCATGATTTCATTAAAGATTCCTTATGGTATGCTTGTTCCCTTCCTTGTTCACTCACTGGGTTTATACTCACCATTTTCAAATTCATGTTTTCAGATCACGAGGCAGCCGGTAACTAGGACGAAGTGTCCTTGTAGACCTGTGTCCATCTTTTGGTAGGTGTCTCGGCATTCAGTAGCTGTACATTCATCCGAGTCCCTCCGCTGGAAGTCAAGTGTTATTTTGTTTTGTAGAGACAAACTTAATGTAAATTATTAGAATACATGTTGTAGACATTGTATGTAAATTTTTAAGGAGTAATGCCAGTACGAGTTGGCAATGTATATCACTATTTTGATTCAAAAGTATGAAATATGATTTAGCGATATTTGATGGAATGATGAGTAGGATAAATGGATAGGCTTGCTTGGGCTTAATAGACTACGTTTATTTGGCCCTTGTGCCGGTCATGGCCTGGAAATTTGGGTCGTGACATTAACTCTCCTAACAATTAGGTGACCATGATGCATTGCTAGATGCCAATCTTAGTCTATGGAATAGAATTAATTAATTTAATAAAAATTATAATTCAATTTCGTTGCCAACATGTTAGTAACCTAATGGGTCACACACAAAAGTTGTACTATAAATTAAATTGGACTTAAATCATACTTTAGGTTTTAACTTCTAAGAACTTAATTAAAATAGTTTAATTAACTGTAAGGTCAATATTATAAATAGTTATAATATTAGAACCTTAATTGCAAACATGATAAAAGTAAATTAATTTGATTCTAATTTCCAAGGACTAAACTAAAAGGGTTTAATTAAACGTTGGGCCAATATTTTAATGGGTTATAATATTGGGCCTTATTTGCAATTATGGGAGTTGTTTAACTTAGGTATAAATATCACTTTTAACTACGTCTCACATATGACTATGAAAACCTAGTTGTAAAAAAAAACCAAAAAAAATTTCTCTAGCCGCCTCTTGTGTTTGAGAGAAAATTCTTGTGATGAATCTCTCTAGAGTGGCTCGGTCTATATAGTGTGTGAAGAAAAGGATTATTGTTATCCACTCTGCTAGCATAGAGAGTAGTTAAAAGCTCCTACCTCGCTAATGTATGGATACCGTTAGAGGTCAAACACTTAAGTGCCTTGGGTTCTTCCTCCCTATCTGGTGTTCACAAGTTTGAGTGGAAATAATAGTAGTGTCGTATCTTCTCTTAGTCAAAAGGATTTGCCATCGTGATTACGATATCACTTAGCTAGGTGATATTTTTTATTACTCTCCTTAAATTTTGTTTGTATTAAAACTACCAAGGTGATCTATGGGTGGTAGCATGACATGGTATGTTTAAATTTTTATTTTTCATTGCGTATGATAATTATTATCTTTGATTTTCATGTCATTCCAGCACACACACACATATATATATATAGGATCTATATCAATTCTAAAGTTTCGGCATTCTCCTCTGGAGATTTTCCATTTAACTATTCTATATACATCCAAGAATAAATCGATAAAGAGAACAAGAGCTTAATGTTGCTTTTTCCATTTTTAGTACGTAAGAAAGAACATGAGCTTAATGTTGCTTCACGTTACTGTCCCAAACTGGCTTTTTCATAAATTTCACTGGAAAAAACAAAAACAGTTCAAGCTATTTGCATGTACTTTTTTTTTCTCTCATGCTAATCAATCATTTTTATTTTTATTTTTATTACTTGTGGATTTCACATGACAATTAACATTTTAGGTACAACATACCAAACTATAAATGAGAATGAACTCATCTTAAAAGAAAAACAGCACTAGTTACTAGTTACCACTTAGACTTAAGTTGAAGCAATAAAGGTAGGATGATAACAGAATAAAGATATTAAATCTGAGTTATTTTATTTTTCATTGAGATTATTATGCTATATCCCATTAAATTATATTTAAAAATTAAAAAATTAATATAAGAATTTATTTGGTAAATAGGTGTTGGATTTTTTTAAACTCCACAAACTCTTGCCCAACATCCTTATTATATTGAAATCTTGTAAGAAATGAAAAAATTTTAAGGAAAGCCAAAGCTGAAAAAAAATCATTAATATAACAAAACAAAGGAGAAACAAAGATAAGGAGATATTATTACATGTTTTTTTATTTTTTTTATAAATGGACAAATGATAATTATTTATTGATAGACATAAATAATATATAATACTATTTATTTATAGACATACCTTGAAAATCTGGAGCATTATGTTTTGGAAAAAGGAGACAGATTGAAAAAGGAAGTTGAGGATCAATGAAAATTTTTTTTAATTAAATAATTCTTCGTTATCTCAAAAATTTAAAAGAAAAAAGCTTCGTAGCTTTGGCCCATAGGATTCTTTCCAAGCGCATAAACTAGACCCACGTTGAATGTCCAAGAGGGATTCGAAAACCAGTCGTTTTCCTTCACATAATCGACCCGATCAATGCAAATGTCAACCTCATCTTTATAAAACCAACAATTCTTTAATACAAGAAAACTATGTTCCCTTTTTCTTATACATGAAAAGTTGCTAGTGTGCCCAAAGCATGGCAAGGCCCGAAACACTTGTTTTGCTTTCTACCAGTCAAACCAAGGGTTTTTGCTCAGATAATAATCCGCTTCTAATGATAGAACTTTGCAGATAAGAAAGAAGCTAGTCGGAATTAAATTAAGTGTTTCTTTCCACCGAAAAATTTGCTGCATTCATGAAAATTAGGTGAGAGCAGATGGTGAAGCACAAATATTAGTTGGAGAATACATATGCAATAAGAATGATAGGGATGTTTACTTTTCCTTCAATTATTGAATACTTATCCAATAATCCTACTTTCATGACAAGCTCTGGCCACTCTCTGAACCTCTTCTACCTTTGTTTTCTTTCTAGACTATTAAAGAAAAATGCCAACCAAACCAATTTATCAGGTATTTGACTTCAATCTTCCACCAAACTCTTTTACATGCTACAGCTGCATCATATTACATAGCCAAAACCAGTCAATTCATCTCAACTTTAACAAATCAAAAGACCAGCACTGAATTATATGTCAATTTGCTTTATTGAAAGAATGTGGTGCACTTATTTAAGTGTTGCAAATAATTGCTGCCAGAGTACACTTAAATTGATGCAAACAATTGTTGATAATAGTAAATTATTAAGAACTAAAAGTTAACCAAAATTTTAAAATAGCTTTTGGAACATTCACCCCAAGTAATACCCAATTATATGCAACTCACATCACCATTGCTCCTTTGCTGATACAACTGAACCTACACTTTGGTGTCTCCACCAATTTCATCACTGGACAACATGAATAACCTACAATAAACAAACCAAACCATGTCTCAGCTGCATTGTCCCCCAAAAAAGCCATCCATAAGGTGTAAAATATGAATATCTAGCACAACAAAAGTCATAAAACCTTTAATCAGATTACCTAAAAATACCAGACCTGAATATTCTCTGGAGAAATGATTTCTAACAGAATGTAACGTGGAGTATGAGCAAACATGTGCAATTTACTTTCCATCACCAAAAATATCAACTCAAATTCCCATTATATAAACCATCAGATCCACCTCGATGTTTATCAAGACAAATTTGCCAAAGGGTCACTGCACCATACACTATCTGGAGCATAACCCCTACAACTAAGCACAGCCTATTCAGCTCCACCCTGCTATCCTCACTGTTTGTTTTGGGTTGTATATAAACAATGTGTAAGACCCACCTTGTTTATGCAAATCTGTTCAATGCATGGAATACATACCAGGGATGTTATCCCAAGCCTTTTGGTTAGTGATTAGGAACATGAACATGATACTCACAGACAGATAAAAATCAGAAGACAATGACATGAAAACTTCATGCACAAGGTACAATAGATTTCCAAGAGCCTTTTGATTAATGATGAATACTGTCAAAAGGTTTCTTCAACTCCAGTACTAGATAATTAATAGTGGATTTAAAATACAAAAACATGAAGCTAAAATAAAGAATTAAATAATGATTAAAAAAACCATAGAAACTTCTCATCCCAGGAAATGTGGAACCTATTACTGTCCAATGAAGCATAATATGAATAATCTACCAAAAATGCATTTCCAATAACAGTTACATACATAGATGTATGCTGAAAACTTCAACTGCAAAGACCAAATAACTTGGGGAAGCAAAATCCTTTTTTTCCACTTGTGAATAATTTAGAGGGGAAAAAGAAAGGGGGGAGGGGGAAGCAAAAATCTGTTCTACACACTTTTATTTCTAGATTCAGTTTAGGAGCAAAGCACCCTCAGTTAACAGATATCTTGGACTTTAATTTCAAAATGCATATCCGACTACAATTCACTAAGAAGAAATTTTATTTGAGGCAAGTTCAGTTTTTAATAATACTGAATAATCCATAAGAAATAACAGTCTTTCATGCTTCTCTGTATCTTGATTCTTACCACTACTACAAGTTACCAGGCTGAGCACAAATATGTTTTTCAAGCTTTAAGTTGAGGAACTAAAGAGACTCTGATATGTGAAGATAGTTGGCTATCATATACTATAACTTGTCATATTTCATGAACTTGGATTGAAGTTGAATCTTGAGGACCAGAAGACATTAATTGCTCAAAGGCTAATTGCTTTATAACCTAATACTATCAGTCCTTGGAGAAATGGTCCTGTTTTACGCAGATAAGTTTTTAATGCATGTAAATATAATTTTATATAATTAAAGAACAACTTTAGTACATTTTTAATTTTTTACCATAACAGCACATATCAATTTTTATAGTAAACATTTACCTTAGTATATTATGACTTGTGCATAACTCAGGCTCACTCTAGACCGTATTAAAGATCTGATATAAATTATATATGTATCTCTGCAGGCAAGGGGTGCCTACCTGTTACCAGATATTGACAATTCCACATTGCAATGCCATCTACAAATCAAACTTATTCCTGTCACCTAGTATTTTCCAACATACATAACATTCAACAGCCAAATGTTTAATGTTATGTTCAGTGATCACATTTATTCATCACATATTTAATACCATCATACTTTATGCTTTTCTATCTCTTGATTCTTTGTACTAAACAAAATTAACATGACAAGCAGATACTTCTAATCATATTTTGAAAGCATTCGAATGTGAGGAAATTAAAAACATTTTAGTGCAAACATACTTGACCATCATATACTCTTCTTGAAAGTTTATTTCCTTATACTTACTGTTAGAATTCTAGGATCTATGCTTTCACAAGCTGAGCTCATACATGCTTATCTTTAAGGTAAGCATATGTATCCCAGAAAAGCAAACAATATTTGCATGCAAATCACATGTAAGCAATAATGTATGCACCACTTTCTTAGGTTAGCACTCCCTCTTCAATTTTCTCTGTCCATCATTCCTTTTTGAAACATTCCAAAACTATAACCCTTTTTCCTTTTTTAAACAACTAATACTCTTAATTTTTCTATATTTTATATTAAATTCCCTTTTTTTTTCTTTTTGACATTAAAAGTCAAGATACTAAAATCAAAGCTTCTTTTTTCAACTCAGTGCCAAGTCAAACATGGTCAAACAATATGGGAGGGTGGGGGCAAGCTTTCCCACTTCGGTGGAGGAAGAAAAGTGAATATGTACAAACATATTCACACAAAAAGGGAAGTTTTAATCTAGAAACATCTGAAATTTCACTGAAAATATATTGAAACAGACACATATCATAGCAAAAAAAAGTTCAACAGGCCACCATGAACAAAACCTGCTGCCTTCGTTTTATGTCAGAAAGTCCAGGCTAAACTGCTTGCTTGATGTTTTACACTTTCTATATGCCCCTTACATGTCTTGCACAATTTATCCGTCAGTAATTAAATATTCCAAAAACACCACAACTTTGAACTCAGGTAACCATCTTGATTGCTGCTAAACAAATGAGAAAACTTGAAATGGTTGGAATGTTAGATAATATGACACCCAACAAGATACATGTTAAAAATGGACTATCTCAGGAGTTAGCAAATGCCAAACCAACAGCGCAAGAATTTTATTTCAAGATAATGAAAATAGGTCACAACCCACTTAAAGCCTACCAAAAGTACAATCCTAGTGGACAATATTGAAGCAATCATGGTCTTTTGTAGCTTTTGCATTCAGTCATCACCCTCAAGGTGAGTTTGGTATTGAGGTTGGAAAGTGGTTTTGCAATTAAAAGCTGCTTTTAACAGCAACCTCAACATCAACATGATCCATGTTAAAACTGGACTAGCTCAGGAGTTAGCAAATGCCAAACCAACAGAGCAAGAACTTATTACATGTCAATGAAAATAGGTCATAACCCACTTACAGCCTACAATAAGTACAATCCTAGTGGACGATATTGAAGCAACCATGGTCTTTTGTAGTTTTTGCATTGAGTCACCACTCTAAAGGGGAGTTTGGCATTGAGGTTGGAAAGTGCTTTTGCAATCAAAAGCTGCTTTTAACAGCAACCTCAACCTCAACATGATCCATGTTAAAAATGGACTAGCTCAGGAGTTAGCAAATGCCCAACAGTGAAAGAACCTTATTTCAAGTTCATGAAAATAGGTCATAACCCAGTTACAGCCTACAAAAAGTCCAATCCTAGTGGACGATATTGAAACAATCATGGTCTTTCATAGTTTTTGCATTGAGTCACCACTCTAAAGGTGAGTTTGGCATTGAGGTTGGAAAGTGCTTTTGCAATCAAAAGCTGCTTTTAACAGCAACCTCAACGCATTCTTCAAGTTGGAAAACTTTTGGCTTTTGACGTTGAAAAGTGCTTTTCATCAGACCAACCAGTTCAAAAGTGCTTTCCCAAACCAAGCATTTGAAAAGTGCTCTTGGGATAGAAGTTACTTCTATACACTCATTATATTTTTCCTCCAGTTAACATCATGTCCCATTTTGACATTTACTCTCATAACAAAAGTATATCACAGCAACTCTCATAACAAAAGTATATCACAGCAACGCTAACACTTGCTATTTTCAACCATAACTCTTTTGCCACAACTTTCAAACCACACTTTTTAACTACACCACAGTTTTCAATCACAAGAGTGATGCCAAAATAAGACTAAGAGAACTAAAGCATATATCATATTTAACCAATCCAAGCAAATACATAAAAATAAAATGCAAGACACAGATCTAGTCATTCCACCTACTTAGGCCTGAAATGGAAGTTCTTGGCATGCCTACCTACATGCACAGACACACATATATACAAACATCGCAAAATTCCGAAAAAAATGAGTGAAATTCTAGTACATGAGAAATATACAGGAAAATACTAGGTAAAAGTTTCAATTCTTAATTTATGTAGTATAAGAAATAAGTCATTTTATTTCATGACCAGAGCAGATGAATGAACTTATCATCAAAATGGAACAAAAGACTACCTTCACATTATATGCACAAAAAATTGTCTCCAAGGAACAAATCCAGTGTTGCACTGTACTCTACCCTAGCTCCACTGAATCAGAAACCTACTTGGCCCAGACTAAAATATGTCAGCACCATCAGCAGCAATAGACCAACTAACTCTGTTGGCTCAACATGTTTCTGCAGAATATATTCAGCTTTCACTCATTTTCTCCTCAATCTTGATTTTGGGTACAGCTTTTCGTTGTGCAGCTCTTCTTTTAGTTTGAATCTGGCGAACATACTCTGCAACAACAATGTGCAACTTGGGAGCAAGCTTATTTGGCGAAGAGAAATTAAGGCCTGCCCTTTTCAGTGCTCGTGAAAGATATTTTTCAGCAGCTTGAGCATGGACAGGGCAATGAGGAGGATTAATGGATCTTAGTACTGGTTTCTTGCATATCTGCCCACTGCATACAGAGAAGATACAGTTAGGTTAAAATTACTGAAAGCAACATATTATAAGAGTCAACCTTTGGACCACATAGAGCGCAGGTAACAAAGTTGTAAACTAATACTCTATCCAAATACAAGAAACACAATCCCAACTATAGCGAACAGCCAGAGAGATTAACAAGAGAAAATGGTTATCCAATCTAATAACATATATAATAAAATAAAGCCAACCATAAATTATGCAGTCATGATCCTAAATGAGAAGAGGTGCCATGATCATTAGCACCACTAAGGCAAAGCCTTAAAATTGTATAACTATTTGACCGCTAGCATGCACATCACAAACATATAACATGGAGCAAGCAAGACAGATCCCACCAATAGCCTAGTTTAGTCATTCACACAGATGATTAAAAATATTGACACCAAAGGATCAAGTGCAGGCTTAGATATCACAAAACTATATACAGTGTAGTTGCTAGCCAACACGAGCCAAGGTCCAAAATCCCATGTATATGCCTAAAACTATTTTTCCTAAATAAAATAAATTTATTTTAATGAACTCGCATACTAAGACTACAAACATCCCAATAAATATAAGCCCCAAATTTTATCAATTTTCACAGTTTAATCAAATATTACCCCAAATGACTTAAGCAGCATCGAAAGACGCAATGCTGAGGCTTAGTTCTCATATTCACAGAAGACTTAAAGAGTAATCCAAAATTTTGGAATATTTTGGAAAGATGGCTTGGTGGTGTACAACTGGTTTCAGGCAAAGAAAGCCAAAGCTCTCTTTAAATTTCCTTAAGCATACCACCATATGCCACCAACAACCACTTCACATTTTTCTATAGATTATTTCTTTCTTGTAGATCGCCTTTGGGGCATAAGAATATAAATTGAAGACAATTTACCAATCAATATCATCTTATTCTACCTTATCCTTATCTTATACATAATCCAGTACATTAGATGAAACCTTATAGTTAATTACGAATTATCTGGTATTCTCTCTTAATACCACTCACTACAACCATAAAGACTTATTCCTTCTATTAGCTATCTAATGTAGGCTCCTCTAAAACAGATGTAAAATAAAAGGGAAAAAAAATTCAAATGCACATAAAAGATTATATGACATAGCTGCAATGGCATTTAGATTCCAACTTCATTAGAGAGAGTGGAAAATACCTTTCATTATTTCAACATACCAAACATAGTTAAATTCTTGAACTGTCTAACTTATGGCATTAGTGAGTGCATCACAGTTTAAAGCAGAATCCTTTCTCCATCCAAAAAGTTGGGGTTGAAAAAAATATCATGTATTCAAATTATAGAAGACTCACTTATATTTGTTATTACAAAGGAGCTTCCCCAGCAAGTAACCAAAAGAAAAAATTGTGTCAATTTAATGTATGCGTTCTTAAGGTTCATCCCAAAGACTCCTTCACTCATTCCAGAAGATCAAAATCTTATGTTCTAAATTAAAGGAAGACTCATTATTTATTAAATTCAATTGGCAAAGCCCTTAAATCTAAGTGCATAATTATTTTTCAAGACCACAAGAAAAAAGCATTTATTCATAATTTTCCCTAATAAATCAATTACAGATTAAACCCTAATCCAACGTATAGAAGAAATCAGATTTAAGAAAAAAAATTTTTTAAAAAAAGAAGAACTAACCTCTTGATAGGAAAATTACAGCCTCGATAAAGCATCTGCTTTGAATCGTTTAAAATATGCTTATGACAAAACCTCGTCAACGCCATCGCTTTCTCCTTACAATCAGAAATCTGACACTTCAACTGAGACCTTAACCCTAACTTGTTCCCATCGTTCTCTTCACTACTCTTCTTTTCATCTTCTTTGAAGGGGCTCTTCCCGTACAGCCAATAGTACTCCTTGTGCTTTCTCTTGAGCTCCTCCATTAGATTCCAGTAGTGAGCTTTGTAGAGCCTCGCCAGCTGCTTCACCCGCCGCGACCGCCGACGAAGTACCTCTTGCCGACTCAGAAACTCTGACTTGGAAAGTGCCGAGTCCTGGTCCATGCCGTCGATGGTTATGGATTCGCCCATAGCTGGTGAGCCGGTGATCCTGAGTCGGGGAAAAGATTTGGCGGACTTCTTGTGGTGCTGAGTCGGGGAAACGAGTCGGCGGACTTCTTTTTAACTATTTGGGGCTTTGAAATTTTGGAGCGTTACCGCTTTATATGCAATAGAGAGTGGAGAAAGAGAGCGTGGGTAGGTGATTGAGTCGGCCGTCTTTGTTTTCTTTCTTCTGTTTTTTTTTTTTTAAAATTAGGATTTTAAGTCATAATGCACTAATTATTAAATTAAATATTTTGCATTAATTTAAAATAGAAATTTAAAACAAATGATATTGACACATTCAATCACAACTATTAATTACGTAAAATTTTATTATATAAAGTTTACACGTATAATTAATAGATCGTGTATACTTTATGTTTTGAGGTTGAGTAATTATAAGATAATGGTAAAAAAAATTGCACGTAAAATATTTTCATTTGCACAATAATTAGATTGAAAACATGAATGACGTTTGATATTAATTGGCACCGAGGCCTGGCTAGATATGGTAAAAAAGCAAGAAGTTATAATTAAGGAAATGATCTTGACTATTTAAATTATGAAAAATTAATTCAATAAAAAATATTGACAAGTGATAAAGTAATAACTATTCAATACGTATATTAAAAATATAAAATATCTCAAAATATTTAACATTTAAAGAAACAATATTTATTAATATTATTTTAAAAATATTAAACATTCGAAATCTAAAATTAAACCTAGATAAGCTAATTTAAATATAAATAAAAATTCAAAACTAAAAATAAAATAAAAAACATAAAGGTTTGGATGTTTAGGGGTATTTTAAGAAAGAAAAAGAAAAGCAAAGTGGGGATGCTATAGTCAAGGTCCAATGTGATTTCACTACACTTGCACTTGATAATTTTGGATACGACTAGTTAACACAATACAAGAAGACAAGTTAAACGAATTTGAATTTAGAGTTGTCATGTTTCATGTATTAATTATATTGATACGTTTAAAACACGTGTATTAATTATATCCTAATCATGTCAAACTCTCTTAATTTATTTAATACATATTTAACTCATTTAATTAATAATATTATCTTGTCGATTGCTATAATCCGTCTAAGAATTCGGTTAATATAAATTTCTAAAAAGCTACTTTAATCTTGTTTAAATGATTTAAAATAATTAACTTTAAAAGTAATTTTTCATTTCTTAAAAATAATAAGATAATTACCCAACAAATTTTAATTTTTTTCTTTTTTTCCTTTCTTTTTTTTCTTTTTGAAAATCACCTCCAAAAACCAAAATCCAAAAAAAAAAACTTTCTTCTTCTTTTTCTTGTCTTAACCATGCTTCGCCAAGCAACACTAGCCTTGCACCCATAATGCACCCTAATGGCACATCCACCCAACACACTCTTCTTCTTTTTTTTTTCCTTTCATTTTCAAAAATTACCTCTAAAATCCAAAAAAAACTTTGTTCTTCTTCTCAATCTCATTTCTCTAGTAGCACTGCAATAACCCTTTCCAATGATGTAACACACCAAGCCAACAAACTCTAATTATATTTTTCTATCCTTTCACTTTTGAAAATCAACTCCAAAATCTCAAAAAAAACATCGAGTTTCTTCTTCTTCCCAATCCCATTTTGGTATAGCACTTCCTTCCATGACGCAATTGTGAGACCTTGACCTTTATAGACTCGTAAAGGGAAGTATACGCGATATCCCAAATTATGGGTAATTTCGTCATTTCCTTAATAAGCCCATAAAAGTAAGATTTTTAAACAATATTTGGCTTAAGTAGGCCTAAGGCATAAATGGTTGGTGAAATTAGGGGTAAAATGAAAGGAAAACCAAAATTTCGATAACTTTCACTATAGGGGCAAAATGGTCATTTATCACATCTCGGGGTAAAAAATTTTAAGTTTTCATGACTCGAGTATTCTAGACCATTATGGACCTTGGCTCAGTGTCAAAGGAGCAAAAAGATTTCATAAAGGATTGGAGGAGAACAAGTTGACTTATGAGGGCATTTTGGTAATTTAAGTGGAGTGAATATGTCACGACCCAATTTTCGGGCCATGACCGGCGCATGGGCCCAATGGACATAACCCAATAAGCCCAAGCAAGCCTATCTATGTGACTCCATTCATCGATTTCATCATTTGTTATTGCCACTGTATTTCGTAATTCTTATTAACAAGTATGTCAAAACTTTTCTATTGATACCATATATTCACATTTATATGATTCAAAATAATGTCATCCATGCCATTACATAGTGGCAACATTAAACAATATAAACATCTATTGCTTAAGACATATACACGTCTTAACAATTTATATTAGGGCACGTGTGTTCAACAAAAAGGACTATAGACTTCTAGCGGAGGAACTATAGTGAAGGTGCAGTTATTGAATGCCATTGATACCTACCAAAAGATGGATACAAGTCTATGAGGACACCTCGACCTAGTTACCGGCTGCCTCTTGATCTAAAATCATGAAGTTGAAAACGGTGAGTATAAACTCAGTGAGTGAACAAGGAAGGGAACAAGCAAACAATAAGGAATGTTTAACGAAATCATGATGCATTCATTTTTTTCAAAACAATGCAATTTGTTTTAGTTCTTATTAAAACCCCTCATGTAAACCCCGCACGAGTAAATAACTTTATGAAAAAGGTCCATGCTCAACAAAGGATTTAGAGAGTGAAAACTTTAATAGCATTCATGCGAATCAAGTTAAATAACCGAGAATGAATTTCCACTGCAGCTAAGTTAGGATTCAAGTTATTAGCCAAACGAGGGTTTCTCAACTGGCCAAGGGTTTCTCACCAAATCTCCTTATTTCAAACTTAACTAATTAATTCCTTAATGTTAGAAGTCCATACTCAACTATGGTACCAAAGAAGTGGAAAATAGTCAGCAACCGAACAAAATAAGGAACAAAATAGAAAGTTTTTCGCTGTAGCGAGATTTATGCCATAAAACAGAAAGTTTCTCATTGCAGTGAGAAGCTTCAGTAACTTTCTCACTGCAGTGAGATTTTGGCCAGCATTACCCCTCCAAACCCGAGAGTTTCTCGCTGCAGCGAAAATCATTCTCGCTGCAGCAAGAAACAGAGCACCAAAAAAATATTTTCGTTATTTCAAGAAAAAGGCCATCCTGCTAAAATGACAAAATCAACATAAAACACATAAAGATTTCCAAAGTTCAACATGNGGAACCTTTTTTTTAGATGTTCTGATTCTCGCTGCAGCGAGAAACTCTCGAGTTTTGAAAAGGTAGGCTGGCTGAAAACTCGCTGCAGTGAGAATCCATTTTCGCTGCAGCGAGGAAGGTACAGTAGCTTCTCGCTGCAGCGAGATTCATTCTTGCTACAGCGAGAAACTTTCTGTTTTATGACCAAAATCTCGCTGCAACAAGATTGAATCTCGCTGCAACGAAAAACCTTCTGTTTTTCACCTCATTTTGATCAATTGTTGCCCTATTTTCCACTTCTTTGCTACCATATTTGAGCATGGATTTCCAACATTAAGGAATAAGTGAATTAAGCTTAATATGAGGAGGTTTGGTGAGAAACCCTCGGCTAGTCAAGAAACCCTCGGTTAGATGATAATTTAAATCAAGTGTCGCTGTAGCAAAAATTCATTCTCGCTGTAGCATAGTTGCAGTGAGAATGCCTTTTCGTTGCAGCGAGGACCCGTCATTTATTGACTTGATTTGCATGAATGCTATTAAAGTTTTCACTCTCCAAATCCTTTGTTGAGCATGGACTTCTTCCAATAAATGATTTTTCTCATGTGGGGTTTACATGAAGGGTTTAATAAGTTCAAAAACAAATTGCATTATTTTGAAAAAGAATGCATCATGATTTCGTTAAACATTGCTTATGGTATGCTTGTTCCCTTTCTTGTTCACTCACTAGGTTTATACTCACCGTTTTCAAGTTCATGTTTTCAAATCACGAGGTAGCCGGTAACTAGGACGAGGTATCCTTGTAGACTTGTATCCATCTTTTGGTAGGTGTTTCGGCATTCATTAGCTGTACATTCGTCCGAGTCCCTCCGTTGGAAGTTGAGTATTATTTTGTTGTATATAGATGAACATAATGTAAATTGTTAAGATACATGTTGTAGACAATATATATACACTTATTTAGTATGCCAGTATGAGATGGCAATGTGTAGTATTATTTTGATTCTAAGTTATGAAATGTGATTTAGCAGTTTATGATGGAATGATAAACATGACAGATTAATAGGCTTGCTTGGGCTTAGTGGATTACGTCTATTGGGCCCATGAGCCGGTCATGGCCCGAAAATTTGGGTCGTGACAGCAATCATCCACCTACAAGTGCACCTAACCACCCATAAGCCACAACTGCAGACAGCCTTGTTTTATAAGCATGTGTAAAGAGGTTCTTGTGATAATGAGAAAGGAAGTGTTGCACATAAGTAAAAAGATGTGTTGGAGGCAACAAAGAGGAAGATGGAATAGTCCTTGAAGTATTCAGTATTATGGTAAGTGAAAAGAGAATAAATAAAAGATAGAATAAGCTTGAGAATAAGATGGCAAAGTACTAACTATAAGAGAATTTGAGAAAGAATATATAAAGAGAAAGAGCTAAGATTCAAATATTCCTACATTAGCTTATGAAATCTTGTTATACTCAAAATGAATTGTTAAAACTCGATATATAGAGCTAGAAAAAGTAGTTACTCTAGTTTCAATGCACTTAATGAATAACAGTATTGAGAACAGCTTTAATGAACATAATGAGTAACAGTTATTAAAACTCATTATATGATCATTGAAGTAGTGGTTTTATTGTATATAATGATTAATAGTTAAAATCCATTATATGTCTATTAAAGTCATTGTTGTTTTATGGTCATTAATTAACAATGTAATAAGACTTGCTCTTGAGTAAAAGGTAAAAGGGCAAAAATATAAGAGAACAAGTTAAGTGGAAAAAGATATGAGAGAACAAGGTAAGAGGGAGAAACACTTGTACTTAAAGATAAAAGTTAGGAGGAAGACATTTTAACTATTTTCATATTTGAACCACCAAGTCAAACTCTTCAAAACAACCCAAAGTGAAACTAACTCGTGAACCTTGTTACTTGTTTCGGGTTACTTTTCACTGTTATTCATGTGATATAACTATTCCACTTGTTCTAGTTGTTCTCATTACTCTTTCTATAGCATTACGTTGGTGTAAAACAACTCTTAAAGAAATAATAAGTTAGTATCCAAAATCAAATATTTACATTTTACCCCATGCATGAGAATTCTTACTGAAAGACATGCATCACTTAGTAAGACGGAATAAAAGGATAACATAAAATGTGAAAGTAGTTTAATCTTATCTGTGTGAGTAGGTCAATGTGAGACATGTTTTGAGAGACATATCACTGGCCCTAGGGAGCAATTATTGTTACGTGTATATTGTTTGTGCTTGTTTCGCCAACACTATCTAGGGAAAATTGTTACATTAGCGAAACAATGTTTTTTAAAAAAATAACTGAGAGTAATATACTATTTTGTGAGTAGTACTACTTTATTACATGACATTTTAATTTTTTTTTATTTCTCAATTTGTTGCCCCAGACATGAACATTTTCTTATTACAAGATTAAGAAATCTTCCATGCATAAAGCAAGAGTGACGTAATAAAACTTGTAAATAAGGATTTTAATACTAAAAAAATAAATCAAATTTGAAAAAAATTCAAAATAGTAAGGTTGAAAAGTAAAATTGATTTTTTTAAAATAAGCTCATTTTTTCCTTTTTTTTTCTCTTTTTTTGGGTGCCCTTGGCATTGTGCCCACACCCATACACATAAGATCCCAATTGAGAGGGGTCTTTTCCACGCAACGAGCCAATATGCACGAAGATCTCTATGTGCATATTTCCTTTGTGTGCATGGGATCATCCACAATAGGTCTCCCTTACACGTAGGTCCTCTAATCTCTTTTTTTTTTCTTCTACTTTCAGCCTGCACTAAAAGATCTCCTGCGCCCAAAGTTAGCTACTTGTAGGACCTTATGTTGGAGTAGGATTTTAGTGGATTAATGTGATTGTGTAAAGCATGGATTTCAAAAATTTCTTTAACAAAGGAAGCAAGCAATCCAATTACACATGTGGAAACACACATTATTATTATTGTAAGTAATATAATCACATCCAAAAAAAAATAAAATAAGAATCTATTAAGTAAGAAAACCATACTTTTATTTTGAGATTCTTATTTTCTGACAATACCACACCAATGAATGATTTCTCGACCAAATAAGTTTACCACTTATTCTTCAAGAATACTTTCAACTTGAACCTTGAGTGGATAAGGTGTGGAATGCAAGGCTACAAGATGGCAACTAAGTTTATTCTCTTTTCTTTGGAAAAGCTTGGAGGAGGAGAAGAGAAGAGATGGCTAAAACCTTTTCTAAGAAAAAGTACGTTTTATTCTTTTCTTCCAATCTCTTCTCTTTTTATTAAAACTCTTACTTCAAAGGTTTAATCAAAATGAAACACCTTTGAATCAATCTTGACCATCCATTCAGAGTTATAAAAGTATCAAACATGCTCCATAATTATCAAAATAAAAGTTAAAGAATAAATAATTTAATTCTTTAATTATCATTTAGAGTTCTTGATAAAATAGAACTCCTTATTGAATAACAACTCTTATTTTATTATTGTCCATCTTTATTTAAAAAGAATTAATAATAAATAAAAGAGTAATAGTAAAATATGGAGTCTCTTTTTATCAACATGGATGTCTAGATTCATTTTGCAAGAATCCTCCTAAAATTATCTTAATTTAAAACAACTATTGTCTGTAATTAAGATAAAAAAAATATTTTATCTTGTCTAAATTGAGACAAATATGCTTTTTTGACTAAATTAAGACAAAAAATATTTTTCTTGTCTTAAATTAAGGCAAACATATTTTTTTGTCTAAATTAAGACCAAACATGTTTTCTTGTCTAAATTAAGACAAACATGTCAAAGTTGTCAATTTTGTACACAATTTAATTAAACAAATTAAAACATGCATTCCAACTTAAACAAGTTGAATTCTACGAAGCTAAGTGGGGAATCTATTTGGACATATATATTCCAAGCTCCAATAAACTTAGAATTATTCTTAATCTCATTAAAAATAATTCAAGCTTATTAACCATGAAATCACTCCACCATAGATTCATGGTTGCACTCTTGGATTAACTATAATTATAAGAAATAATTAATTATTTGATATTAATTATTAGTTGTCCAATTGCAAGCCTTATATTGTGAACCCTCATAACCATCCAATGACAAAAGGTGAAATTACCGTTTTACCCTTTGGATATCAATTTTGTCCCCTAGTCTCAAATTTCATCCAATTAGTGATTCAATACTCTAGATCTAATCTTTTGAGTATCCAGATGTAATGAGTAGCTAATTCATCAATCCACTAGGTCCAAATTAATCACTAATCTTCTTGAAATCACTAGAAGTGATGTTAATGCTATGAACTCCATTATCTGGAAATATGTTCCCAGATGTTCATCTCAATTATAATCCCAAAATACGAAGTCTAGATCAACGCTTTATGATGATCATGCTCATGGTAAATCAAAAATCATAAGGAGATTAAACACGAGTCCACTATCCATCAAGATTTCGGTTTTACTATAAGCAAATGCATAAGTGTGAGATCAAAATTTAGGTAACGGTAAAACTTAAATTTGATTCCCACATGATTCCAGTTCATGTTATAGTGTCATTACTCGAAGTCAACCATTTCGATGATTTGAGACTCATCATTCCCTTGAAACGAATCACATTCGTTTCGTTGGAAGTAATCCGAACACTATAGCCTTAACATAATAAAGTGACCAGCTTCATTATATGGTTGTGAACAATTTTTAGATTCAATTAAAATACATGTCTCTTATGTATGACTCTTCATACAAATGTATTTTAATATCTCAATAGAATCTTGGTACCTTAATAACTAGATAATAAATGCTTACTAAAACAAACTCTTCATCTTATTATCAAAATGTACTTTCATACCAAATAAATTTAATGAATTTAAACATGAGAATATACTTGCTTTTCAGGGCACAATATTCTCAAAATTCCTAACAATCTCCCACTTGCCCTAAAGCAAGTATGACATATCCCTCATTCTAAGACCTTCTAAGTGACCATCGAAACTTTTTTGTGTTAGAGTCTTCGTGAATGGAACAGCGAGGTTTTGCTCTGTTGGAATTTTCTTCACAAGTACTTCTTCGCGTTGTATGATCTCTCGAATGAGATGATACTTTCTTTCAATATGTTTTGCTACTTTATGATTCTGCGGTTCTTTTGAGTTAGCCACTGCTCCACTGTTATCACAATAGAGTGTAATAGGCTTGTTCGTATTTGGAATTACTTCAAGGTCCATAAGGAACTTATGGAGCCATACAGCTTCCTTTGCTGCTTCACAAGCCACAACATACTCTGCTTCCATAGTAGAGTCTGCAATACAAGATTGCTTTACACTCTTCCAAACTATGGCTCCTCCTCTAATTGTGAAAATAGATCCTGATGTTGATTTTCTAGAATCAACATCAGACTGAAAATCTGAATTAGTGTACCTTGTCGCTACAAGGTCACTTCCAAAATATACAAGCATGTAATTCTTCGTTCTACGAAGATATTTAAAAATGCATTTGACTACAGCCCAGTGCACCACACCTTGGTTTGATTAAAATCTGCGCTAACCAATCCAATTGCATAGCAAATATCTGGCCTAGTGCATAGCATAGCATACATGAAACTTCCAATGGCAGATGCATATGGAATCTGTTTCATATATTCAACTTCTTTTGGAGTTTTAGGTGACATTTCCTTAGAAAGTTTGATTCCATGTCTAGAGGGCATAAAACCCTTCTTGGAATCTTGCATAGCAAACTTGTCCAAAATCTTGTCTATGTAGGATGCTTGAGATAATGTTATCTGCTTGTTCTTACGATCCCTTATAAGTTTGATCCCTAGAACATAGCTAGTTTCTCCCAAATCCTTCATATTGAATTGATGGTTCAGCCAACCTTTAACTGTTGATAATGTTCCTATATCATTCCCAATGAGTAGAATGTCATCAACATAAAGGACTAGGAAAACAACCTTTTTATTTTGTATCCTTTTATAGACATAAGGTTCGTCAACATTTTGCTGAAAACCGTATGATTTGATAGCAGTATCAAATCTTATGTTCCAAGACCTAGATGCTTGCTTAAGTCCATAAATGGACCTGTGCAATTCATAAACCTTATGCTCGTGGCCCTTTTTAATGAAACCTTATAGTTGAGCCATATAAATGCGTTCTTCAAGATCTCCATTTAAAAATGCAGTCTTGACATCCATTTGCCATATCTCATAATCAAGATGTGCGGCTATGGATAAGAAAATCCTGATGGATTTAAGCATAGCAACTGGTGAAAAGGTTTTCTCATAGTCAATCCCTTCTCTTTGGGTAAAACCCTTGGCCACTAGTCTAGCCTTGAAGGTCTCTACCTTCCTATCACTTCCTCTTTTTCTCTTGTAAATCCATTTACACTCTATAGGTTTTATCCCTTTAGGTGGATCTACTAAAGTCCAGACTTTATTATAATCCATGGAGTCTAACTCAGATTTCATTGCCTTATGCCATTCTTCAGCATCAACATCATTAATAGCTTCCTTACATGTAATAGGATCATATTCATGTTCGTTTAAGAGTGCAATCATGTTTTCTCCCAGACCCATGTATCTTTTTGGTTATCTTACAACCCTCCCACTACATCGAGGCACCATTATTTGATGTTCAGGTTGTGTTTCTGTTTCAACCCTTAAATCAGACTGTGTTATGACATCTTCAGAATTAACTCTTGAATCTGAAGAATTAGACAATTCTTCTAAGACAATTTCACTTTTAGGTTTGTGATTTCTCACAAACTCTTCCTCTAAGAAAGTGGCATTCATACTAACAAAAACTTTCTTATCTTGAGGACTATAGAAGTAATAACCTATTGTTCCCTTTGGATATCCTACAAACAAGCACACCTCAGTCTTTGGTTCCATCTTTGTGGACTCTGGCTTTAAAACATGTGCAGGACATCCCCAAGTTCGTAAATGACATATAGATGATTTACGCCCTGTCCACAACTCCCTTGGTGTCTTAGGCACAGCCTTAGGTGGAGCAAAATTGAGCAAGTACTGAGCAGTTTGCATACAATATCCCCAGAATGAGATTGGAAGGTTAGCAAAGGACATCATTGATCTAACCATTTCTAAAAGAGTCCTATTTGTTCTTTCAACTACACCATTATGTTGAGGAGTTCTTGGTGATGACAAATTGGAAATTATCCCATTGTTAGTGAGATATTGCTGAAATTCATCTGATAAATACTCACCTCCCCGATCTGATCGAAATTTTTTTAATGGCTTGCCTAGTTGCTTTTCAACTTCGGCTTTAAATTCTTTGAACTTTTCAAAGGATTCACTTTTTCTATGCATTAAATACACAAAGCCATGTCTCGAGTAATCATCAATAAAAGTTATGAAATATTCATAACCTCCTCTAGCTTCTACGTTCATTGGTCCACACACATCTGTGTGCACCAAGTCTAGAACGTTTGGCATTCTGTTACCTTTTGCCTTGAAAGGCCCTTCAGTCATTTTAGATTCAATACAAGACTCACATACAGGCAAAGGACACTCAACCATGTCTGGTAAAGTACCATCCTTTATAAGCCTATTGAGTCTATTTTGATTGATATGACCAAAACGTAGATGCCAAAGATAATTTTGATTTATACTAGATTCTTTGACTCTTTTAGTTTCAAATTGTATTGCTTCTATAGCATTTGTAGAATAAGTCGTAGGCTCAAGGAAATAAATATTATATCTTACAATTCTAGAACAAATAAAATCTTTATTCAAATAAATAGTGAGTGTATCACTAAAATAAATTGAATATCCAGACTTTATTAGACAAAAGACAGAAATCAAATTTCTATAAGTCTCTGGAATGTAATAAACATTTTCCAAAACTAAGCTACGACCATAAGGAAATTGAAGAATAATGGCTCCCATTGCTAATGCTGAAACGAAGGTGCCATTTGCCATCCTCATTTGAAATTGCCCTTTACTCAGTTTTCTCCTTTGTTGAAACCCCTGTAAAGAATTGCAAACATGGTTAGTGGCTCCAGAATCTACTATCCAAGTATCTGTAGAATCAACCACTAAACAAGCTTCTAACATATTTAGAAAACCCATACCTTATTTATTCTTCTGGATTTCTTCAAGGTAGACCTTGCAATTTTGCTTTCAATGTCCTTTCACACCATAATGGAAACTTTTTAATTTGGTGTTGCCTTTTGAAGCAGTCCTTTTCTTCATGGGCTTTTTCTTTGCTACCACTAAGCCTTTAGAAATCTTTTTATTTCCAGTTATCTTCTTTTTACCCTTGGGTTTGGGCTTATAAGTGGAAATTGCATGTGCTTCAGGTTTCTTTTTCAAATCATGAACCTCCTTCACATTTTGAAGATCATTCATTAGCCCACTTAGGGTGTAATCCCTAGTGTGCAGTTCATAATCCAATTTGAACTGTGAAAATGACGAATTCAAGCTATGAACGATCATTGATATTTGCGTTTTCGCATCTATCTTAGCACCATTTAGTTCTGCCACATTGAGACAAGAGATCACTTTTGTCAAGCCCAACTCTATAAAATATTTGCCATGTCATTCATGTGCTTGAGAATATGTTTGCATACTTGGAAAGCCCTGAAAAATCGTTAAAAAGTCGATAGTGAACCTAGTGGTACAACTAAGCTGAATTAAGCCTCAAACTAGTCCAAATAGAGATTTTAAGATGAAATTGAGAATTTTAAAACCCCAGAATGACTTAATATGGTGATTTGGAGTTCGAGGATTGATTTGGAGTCAAATTGAAATTTTCAAGACGTAGCGGTAAAATGGTCATTTTGCCACCTAAGGGCAAAATTGGAATTTTGCACCACTATGACACTTGTCCAGCCCATGAACTTCATCCATCATCATTTTGGTCCATGGATAATTTTGTGGTGGTGAGAGAATGCTTAATTATTAAGTTTTATGCATGGACCAATGGGATGGTGACAAGTGGCAAGTTTTCATTTGATTATAATTTACATTAAAAATCAGCACATGACTCACCCATTTCACTCCCATATGTTCGGCCTCACCAAGGAAAAGAGGAAAGAAAGAAAGAACAAACCCTAGTGAGCAAAAATTCAAGGAAAAATTGGTGGATTTCAAGGAATCAAGTGACAAAAAGTAAAATTTCTTGATTTTAGCTTGTGATCTACCTTTCCTATGTATTCTTTTTCATTTTCCATGGTTGAGAATCAAGTTTGCATGAAGATACCTTTGTTGGCCGGACATGGGGGGAGGGGTTTTGATCTTGGATTTAGCTAGAAAACATGTTATTCTAGTGTTTTTAGTTGGTTGGTGATGTGTAGCATGAAAAGCAAACAAGAAAAATTCATGTTTTTCCATCACCCACCATGGCCGAATTTTCCAAGAGAAAATGTTGAGGATGATTTTGCTATAATTCATGTTATCTAGCTTATATTTGATGATTTGGAGTATTGGAAGTGAAATGAAATTATTTAGAGTTGAATTGGATATTTTGGCCAATTAACCTATGTATAATGTGAATTAGGTCAATACCATTTCAGCCCCATACAATTGAACCTACGTAGAACACCGTATTTAGATAATAATTCGAACATTTCACATCCCATTTCATGCATTCATATAGAGCCTAAATTAGTTTTATAACGGTTTAGCACAAATATAGTAAATTGTTTTTTGTGCATTATGTCTAGGTGGTGAAACTTTCGATAAGGGTAAGGAGATTGTACCCGAAGATCGGGATTAAGAGTACCTCGACTCCCGATATTGTGAGTAACCTTATTATCGTCTTAATTATCTAAAGTAGTTTTTATTCGTTTTTGTGATTTTATAGAAAAATGAGTTTAAATGGTAAATCTTTATGTTTTATAAGCAAAATGTGATTAAACGAAATGATTTTATAAAATTGTCTTGAAATTGAATGATGGCTTGGAAAATGGAGTAATTAGAGACTATTTGCTGTGTTATAAATCATGGTTTGAATTGAATGGCTTATGATAATGTGGGCATGAGTGGTTGGATTGGTAATTGTGCTAAATATATATGAACTGTTGTTTTGCCTTGACATGCTGTGTTGTAAAATAATTGCCACATCATGCTGTTGGAATTTTATTGATTTGGTGGGATATCGATTAGCTTATTGCAGTGGGCGGGTTTTCGTGGACCAGCCTATTAGAGGGGCACGGTAAACCCCATTATATTTACCTTAGTACGAGAGGCGCAGAAGGTATCTCCTAAGATAAAGCTTTAGAGTTCACTACACGCTAAACCACCACGTGAGGGTGAACTCAACCAACACCAAGGAACGACTATGCTTTTAAACGAAAAAAATGTGTTTTATGCGTATATGAACTTTTCTTTAACAGCCTTGGCGGACTCGGTTAGATGCCTCGGCCAAGGTATCCTCGAGAATAAGTTTTGGCACGAGCAAAATTTTTAAGAAATTCATAAGCCATGTTGATTATTTGAGTGAAATGAATTTATTTTGTTTAGTTGAAATGAGTTTGAAACGTTATGAATCATAGTGCGATGAACTATTTTATGTTGTCTCCATTTTCTCGACTTTAGATATTTTAGATGATGTTTGTTTACTCATTGAGTTTATATAAACTCACCACCCTCATTTCCACCCATTTCAGGCTCAAGTTAGTCTATAGATAGTTGATTTCGTCGAGGGCTACAGTTGGATCTGCACCCTTAAAAATCGTAGGTTTGAAGCCTTGTTAGTTTTGGTCATTCGGGGCCCACACGTCATTGTAAATTAAATTACATACTCTGGTTATCTGTGTTACTGTATGTACGAATTTATTTTGCTTTTACGCTACAAAAATTATTTACGAATATCTCTAAAAATATTGTTTTATAAGAAAATGGAATATTTTATTTAAAATTTTTATTTTATTCTAATAGCTATCATTTCACTTTAAATGAATGTTTTAGAGATCTAAACTTATTTTTGGTTATGAAATATGTATCTTTCACTCATATACTACATTTGTAGATGGTTTCAAAATTTTTGGGGAAAAATGACCAAAATATCCCTATGAGACGAAAAATATTTTTTTATTGTTTTGGGTTGGAAATAGCTTATAATATTTTAAAATATGATATTAGCAACTGTTGCTCACAGGGGAGGTGAGAAAACTGATATTAAAGCCTTGCGAGGTTTCGGTTGGCATTCCGAGTAATGAATGTCTATCGGGACATCGCGATGGTTGTTACGGGCTTGAGGAGAGTACCGGGTCGTGACAACTTTTAGCATGTAATCTCTAACTAGCTCTTCAAGTTTTTGCTTAAGGTCCTTAAAAGCATTGATTGCTTTCACCTTAGCAAATTTAGTTTTCGTACTGAACATCTCATGTAGGTGCAACATTATGTCAGCAGCATTACCCATGCCTTCATGTTGCTTTTCCAATATACTGTTCATAGAGGCCAGTATATAGCATTTAGCCAGCTCATTTGCATCATGCCACTTCTTATGATATTCAATATCTTGTGGAGTTAACTAGGGAGTCAGTGCTTCAGGCTCATGGTCAAAAAGAACCCATGTGATCTTGTCATAATTAATGACAATATTAAGGTTTCTTTTCCATTCAGAGTAGTTATCACCATTCAGAGTGCATTTGTTCAGCAAAATTAAAAGTGGATTCATATTTGTGATGCTGATATGTTTTTGAAAGTACATTTAAAATTATGTAAGCATACTAGTTATTCATAGACTTTGAACATTTCATGATGCATGTATGCATGATGACAATATATAAAACCCTATAAATTATATTATTAGTTCGACAGTCATCTACCTTTCTGTAATAGATTAACTAACTATGGGCTGTGAGAATTTACTACTAGGTAAACTAGGACCCTCCCACTTAACTATGTTGCCCAGTATCTTCATACTTAACATGGTTAAGGAGCGCCTTCATTTGGTCCACGAAGTTTACTAACAGAGCTACTGTAGGTAGGTTAATAGTAAATTCATGTTGAGTGTAATAACCATTGTTTCATTCTTTTAAGCTCCTTACTTAGTGAGCTTCTATGGGAGGTCTCACTTCATAATCCACCTAAAAGGATTTATCCTTTCGGAGACCCAGTCCGTCATGATCTAGATTCATGTCCGCTTGTAGGGAGTGACATGTTTCACATGCCAATGGGCCAACAATGGAGACCGTGGACTCTAGGATTACTAGCATCCTCTCCCACTCAATATTTTTATACTTAGGCTTTTGATTGACTTTTTACCAAATTTTCTAGATGTATATTTTGAATATTCTAAGTCAAATTATAGGCTTGGTTATATTTCCAACTAAACGCTTTTAGTATATAACTAAGTCTATATTACCATCTTGTCTAGATGTGATTTATTTTTCTATATTCATTGTGTATCTCATAGTATAAAACTCATTTTAAACTAAAATACATAATGTATGCATGGCATTCCTTAAAAGATGTTGGCACCTTAATTCTAGATGACATTTTTTCAAGCATACAAATAATATCTAATGTCACTCATACATATAAATATATATATATAAATATATATATATTAATATAAGCCACATTAATGTCCATCATGGAAAAAATAAAATAAAATTACAACGTGTAATTCTCTTCAATCTTGCTTGCTTCCGCTGCTTGTTAGGATCACATCCATTTGGCACTTTTTTGAATTTTATGACTAAAAAAAAAATCCTCAATTTCAATTTTAATTTTAACCAAATTTGAGAAAATAATTTTATTTTTTCCAATTAATTAATCTCATTAATTAATACCAAAATAAAATATATATAGATATTTTTAATTCAAGGCTAAATTAATTTTTTTCAAAAAAAAAATTAAAAACTTTTAAGAATATATATTAAAAATATATATTTAAAATAATTTTGTTATTAAAAAAAATTGAAAAGGGGCCCACCCTAACGGGCTGTTGCCTAAGATCTCAAGGGTGGGCTGCTGCCTTGTGGCAGCACTTGTTGCTGCACCTGACAGCAACACACAGCAGGGGTTGTGTGCTGCCCGCAGCACACCTCACCCCTCTTTTCCCTTATCCCTTTTTTTTTTCATAAAAAAAACTTTAATAAAAAAATATATATATATTTTTATGATAACAGAATTTTAATATAAGAAAAACTCTTTTTCTTTTTTAAAAAATAAATACAAGAAAAACTCTTTTTTCCAAAAAAATAGTCATAAAAAAAATTAAAGAGACCAAATGTTACCTAATTACCTTTTTCCTTTTGGCTTTGAACTTCTTTTTCCATGGGTGCACAAAATACACCAAGAAATATTAAAATTACATGGGTTTTCCTAATTACATAAATCTAAGGAAAAATAAAAAAAAAATCAGGAAGGAAACATGGCGATGATAGGCCACCCTTCTTGTTACATAACCAAAAGAAAAATGTTACATGTAAAATTTTTTCGGACAATTAATGTGACCAAAACCTTGAATCATGCATCATAACATACAACCATACATTGATCACATCAAAATAGTTAAACATATGCAAAGGTGCCAACCATACAAAATAAATATAGGAAACAAACTTGCAATGAACCCTGCTCTGATACCAATTGTTGGAGTAGGATCTTAATGGATTAATGTGATTGTGTAAAGCATGGATTTCAAAAATTTCTTTAACAAAGGAAGCAAGCAATCCAATTAGACAAGCGGAAACACACATTATTATTATTGAAAGTAATATAATCACATCCAAAAAAAATAAAATAAGAATCTATTAAGTAAGAAAACCATACCTTTATTTTGAGATTCTTATTTTCTGACAATACCACACCAATGAATGATTTCTCGACCAAATAAGTTTACCACTTATTCTTCAAGAATACTTTCAA
>NC_030854.1:10946396-10975951 GCF_000208745.1 Theobroma cacao | reverse complement strand
CATGAAATCACTCCACCATAGATTCATGGTTGCACTCTTGGATTAACTATAATTACAAGAAATAATTCAATATTTGATATTAATTATTAGTTGTCCAATTGCAAGCCTTATATTGTGAACCCTCATAACCATCCAATGATAAAAGGTGAAATTACCGTTTTACCCTTTGGATATCAATTTTGTCCCCTAGTCTCAAATTTCATCCAATTAGTGATTCAATACTCTAGATCTAATCTTTTGAGTATCCAGATGTGATGTGTAAAGCCCGACCTTATAAAATACTTGTCATGACATACATGTGATGGATAGCATATTTGCATGCTAAGAGAGTCCCGAAGAATTTACAAAAGTCGGTATTGTACCTAGAGGTATAACAAAGTTGATTTAAGCCTCGAACTAGATGAAATTAAGATTTTAGGGTGAAATTGAAAATTTTAAAGTCCCAGAATGACTTAGAATGGTGATTCGGAGTTCGAGGATCAATTTGGAGTTAAATCGAAAATTTCACTATCTAGGGGCAAAATGGTAATTTCGCCACTCGAGGAAAAAATGGGAAATTGTTTTGAAGGATTTTGATCATATATGACTTATTGGAGTATGATTTGAGGTTGAGAAGTGAAAAATTTGTAATCCTAGTATTTTTCAGAGCATAAGGGTAAAATGATAATTTTGCCACCACAGGGGCAAAATTGTAATTTTACACACCCAACACTTGTCCAGCATATGGATTTTACCCAATATTATCATCGATAATTGAAAGAATTTATATGGTGGAGAGAGAAAGCTTAATAGTTAAGAAATGGCACATGGACCAATGGTAAGGTGACACATGGCAAAATCTCATCCATTAATTATTTGGCTTATAAATTAACACAAATCAGCCCATTTTGTCCTTATTATGGCCGGCCATAGCAAGAACAAAGAGAGGAAAAGAAGAACAAGAACCCTAGGTGGGAAAATTCAAGGGAAAATTGGTGGATTTCAAGTAATCAAGCAATCAAAGGTAAAATTTCTTGATTTTGACTTGTGATCTACCTTTCCCATGCATTTCTCCTTATTTTTCATGGTTAGATTTCATTTTTTCATGGTGAATTCATGGCTGGTCAAAATGGGTATGGAGAGAGAAAGATCTAAGATTGATTTGATTTTAAGTTATGTTAGTGTTTTTAGTTAGTTTAGCATATTTAGAAACAAAACAACACGTAAAGAATTCATTTTCCCCATCAACCATCAATGGCCAAATTTCCTAGGGAGCATATTGTGGCTGAAATTGATGATATTTCATGATATTTTGGTGATATTTGATGTTTGGTGAGACTAGAAATTAAAAGGGAAATTTTTGTGTGAAAATCTAAATTTTTGCTCAACATATAGAAAAGTGTGATTATTGACTCGGGACTGATAAATTGAATCTCATTCACAGTCACTAAGGTAATTTAGGTATAATTGGAGTGTAGAAAGTGAAAGAAATTGATTTGGAGTTAAATTGGAGGTTTTAGCCAATTACACCGAGAATAGTGCGAATTAGGTCGAATACCGTATTAAACGGCTATTCGGACATTTTGCATCACATTTCATGCATTCATATAGCTTTATAGAGCCTGAAATAGTTTATGATAAATTGACACAATTTATTAAAATTCGTGTAACGTATGATGTATAGGTGGTGAGCCCTCTAATAAGGGTAAAGAGATTGTGCCCGAAGATCGAAAATATGAGTATATCGAACTCCTAGTACTGTTAGTAACCTTATCATCATTTTAATTATCTAAAGTATGTTTTAATTCGGTTTTGGTGAAATTGTATGAAAATGATTGTAAATGGTTAATTTTAGGTTTTATAAACACAAATGAGTTTAAATGAAAATATTTTATAAATTGTCTTGAAACAAAATAACGATTTTGAAAATAGAGTAATTGGAGACTACTGATATCTTGTAAATTTAAAATTTAATTGATGGCTTATGTTATTGTGTTAGCATGAGTAGCTGGGCTGTGTTTTATGAATTGTATGAATTGCTTTATTTTACCCTTGCAGGCTAGGTAGTAATATATTAGCCTTGTCATGCTGTCAAAATGTTATTGTATGGTGGGTTTGACCTGCTGCAGTGGGCTAGGTTCTATGGACTAGCCTATTAGAGGGGCATGGAATCCTGTTATATTTTACCTCGGTTGGAGAGGCGAGTAGGGTAACTCCCGAGGTATAACTTTTAGAGTTCACTTCTTGCCAAACCACCATGTGAGGGAGAACTCCGCCAACGCTAAGGAATGACTATGTTTTCAAAATAAAACATGACTTTCTAATAGCCTTGGCAGACTCAGTTGGGATAGCCCTCGACCAAGGTATCCCAAATAACTGAGTATGATAATAATTTTTGGCATGAGCCAAGCATTTAAGAAATTCATAAGTCATACTGATTACTTGATTTAAATAAATTGATTTCATTTGGTTGAAATAAGTTGAAAGATGATAAATTACAGTTTGATGAAATGTTTTAATAGTCTCATTTTACTCGTCTTTAGATATTTTAAATGATATTTGTTTACTCACTGGGATTTTATAATCTCACCACCCTCATTTCCACCTATTTCAGGCTCAGAATAGATTGTAGATAACTGATATTGGCGAGGATTACAGTTGGACTTGCCACATCCAAAAACTGTAGGTTCATTTCTTTTAATACTTTTAGTCATTTGTGGGCCCACGTGTTACTGTAAATTAAATTTTATACTTTGGTTATCTGTATTACAACATGTATGAATTTATTTTGCTTTTACGCTGTAAAAATTATTTACATAGTATTCTAAAAATATTATTTTATTAGAAAATTGAATATTTTATTCTAATAGTCATAATTTCATTTTAAATGAATGTTTTAGACATCCAAAATTATTTTTGATTATGAAATATCTGTTTCCCACTTATATACTACATTTTTAACTGATTTTGAGATTTTTGAGAAAAATGACCAAAATACCCTTGTGAGACAAAAATTATTATTTTATTTGTTTTAAGTTGGAAACAGCTTAAAATCTTTTAGAACACGATATTTAGGAATGATTGCTCACAAGGGAAATAAGAAATTGATATTAAAACCTTGCAGGGTTTCGGTTGACATTTTAGGTAATGAGTGTCGATCGAGGACGTCGAGGCCATTGTCACGGGCTCGAAGGGAGTACCGGGTCGTGACAACTAGATTGGTATAAGAGCTTTTGGTTTTAAAGATAAGAGCTTTTGATTTTAAAGATCAGAGTATAGAGCCTTTGGTTTTAAAGATTAGAGTTTTTGGGTTTAAAATTGTTTTAAAGTATTTTTTAAAAAAAATTACAGTGTTAGTGTGGCCCAAGTTAAGTTAAGTTAGGTTAGGTAGAATAGAATACGTGCATCTGCATATAGAATTTAGAGTTGTTTAAACTCATTCTGTTTCTTCTTATAGATCTTATGGGAGCTATAGGAACTTTTGTTCCCAGTAATCCACTTCCTTGTTAATGTCATGCAAAGATCATAAGTAGGGCCGTTGTCCGGGTTTAAGATGCCACTCGTGACACGAACCAGTGTTGGAGAGATCTTAAAATGAATGCTCCTAATGAACGATTAATGAAATGATATGTCCCTCCGATTATGGATGGAGAAATTTGGAGTTGGACTAATAGGCTGTGATAATTTATTCATTTGGTGGAGTTATAAGTGAACTCATAGTTGTCAATTGGAAAAAGATTTGGGGGCTATGGATTGTATTGAGGTTAATATAAAAGAGCACGTGTGATAATGGTAATAAGGGGCGCAATTTGGATAGAATGAATAGTGATGGTTGTAATTCACTTGGAGTGTATAAATTAAGCATTTCGGTAAGAGTAAATTCATACTTATGTGCATGAAGATAAGAACACTATGTTAATTGAGTGTGTTATGCTCATATAAAAGTGGTGTTAAGATTTTGAAATGTTTTATATGTGAATATGTGTGGAATAGGTACAACAGCTTAGAGGGAACTAGTGTTGATTTCAATTAAGCGATTACGAGATTTCAAGAATTGATTGGACCTATTATAGTTCATGGATATAAATACGTGAATTAACTCGAGAGTGAGTATCAATGATTTCTATAATTGATGAGTGGTCATAAAGTAAGAAGTTAGTAAACAAATATGCTCTAAGGATGAGCTTGAGCTTTGCTATGCATAGAAAGGGGGAGCCCAGGGATTAAAGGACTAGATGTGAAATTGGCAGCTTGAAGTTAAATGACTTGGAAATGTCGAATCTAGTCTAAGTGCCATATGAAGTTCTATAATTGAGACTGATATACGAATTACTTGAAAGATCAATTTAAAAGTTTATTCGGTTCAAAGTGTAGTCTATGATACGAATGATCAGTCTTGAAGGTGATCTGCTTAGAGTAAGGAATTTAGAAAATGTTAATGTTTGGATATACTTTAAGAGAGAGAACTTCTGTATCCTAAGTTTAGGACAACTTTGATCTTATGATCGCAAAGGCAAGGTGTGATAACTAAGTAAATTATTCACTTAATAAATGTGATTGGTTATTGATGAATAAAGTCAAGATCTTACTATTTAGTGGTGTACAATTTGATAATTATGTTTTTAAGAGTTATTTGGAGACAATTCCTTCATCAAATTTGCACTAAATGCTATGAAAAAGGCATATCAATGTTAATATGGAAAAGGTGAAATTTAAAATTTCAGTTGCAACTACAAAATTTGAAAGGATATAAGTGACACTTATAATGGATTTTTGATTCTATGAGGATTGTGAATATAAGTGTAAAGAAAGATGAAGGTATGAGATATCGATGAGGAATATCAATGTTAAGTGATGAAGTATGAATAACGGATTACAAGTGTTATAGGATGAGATGAATTTGAAAATATTGACTTTATCTATTATATGTGATGAGCACAAGAAGATATAAATGGTCATGGAAATTGTGACGTAAGCTTGGAGGGAAACCAAACGGTTGAGAATGATTAGTGTAGTAACCTTAAATATAGATGAATAACATTGATTAAGTAAACTCCAACAGCCACCNGTAAGCTTGGAGGGAAACCAAACGATTGAGAATGATTAGTGTAGTAACCTTAAATATAGATGAATAACATTGATTAAGTAAACTCCAACAACCACTGTGCCGTGGTGCTAAGAACACTTCATGTCTAAGACGCATGAATAAAATGAGACATATGTGAAGTTGAACTTACGAGTTGACCTAAAGTCATTGAAGTTGATTCTAAGTTTTGTTAACTGGAGTTTTAAGGTTTTAGAAGATATCAATATGAATGAGTTAAAGCTGAAATGGTTAAAGGTGTTCCTTTTGGGGGAGAAAAAAAAAAGGTTTGGGGTTCGAAACTTGGCGAGAATGTCTTGCAAGGCCTGTTGTGTCGCCCTTAGGCGCGACGAAAACGAGTAAGTCAAGTGATGGGGACCCGACATAACAATACCTTGGAGTGGCCCTCGAAGAGGATGCCACATAAATGGCTAAGTTACGGGTTAAGTGATCACATGTTGTGAGACATAAGTTTAAGATAGATATCCCCAAGGAAATACTCAAGAGAAGTTCTGCCGTGGTTCTTGTAAAAGCAAGCACTAAGTTATGTGATTATAAAAAGGAAGCTATAAGCTGAGAGTAATATTAGTATTAATATTGAAAAGTACTTGAGGATAATCTAGTTTTAAATCTTGCAATTTCAAGTACAATTTGTAAATTGATTAAGGAAGAATGATGTTATATTCGTATGAAAGAGTGGAACTTTATTAAATAAAGTGTATGGAAAAGCATAAGAAAATATATTAGTTTGGCTTATTATAAGAGGTCAAAAGTTGGATGGCCATGAGTGGCTTGTAAGTAAACTAGGAATGTTTAGGTAAGTGTGTAAGGGAGCTATGATCGATAGATAAGGGTAGAACTTTAATGATGAGACAGTGTTCGCTGCGTTAGACCTTGAACTATAAAATAAAGATATGTATCCACCTTATGAATAATCTGATGTGATAAATTTGAAAGACTTTTCACAATGAGAGAACATTAAAGCTTAAGGAGTAAATGGCTATACAGTCAAGTTAGACTCATGACTGACATGTCATATAAGTATGAGGATGGGATACAAACATAAGTATACTTGAAAATATTAGTTTGAAGCAATGATTATCCTACTGTTTTATGGAGCCGATGAGGTTTTGGTCTCAACATAATTGTAGACGCAAAACATAAATTGTGAAATGTACTTCCCTACAAGTTTCAATTTATTTTTAAGTAATTATCAAGGCAAAGTATTTGATAATGGTAGGCAAAGGTTGAATTGTGTTTCGAATATTTAGAAAATGAGGATGATACGGTTTGATTAAATGACACTATTATGTATAAGGGAATAGAAATACACTACGGGAATTGTAAAGATCTACTTAAAAAAAAAAAGAAATGATGATTCGAAAATTCAAGTACTCATGTACAAGTAAGGGTTTGATGATGAGATATGACATAGGGTTGAATTACTCCAATATGAACTTTGACTATAAAAATTTGATTTATATAATACATGTTGTTTGGGGATGATGCCAACTAGTGGTTAACTCTCATACGAGAATAGAATATGTGCAATCGACTTCATATAATCGAAAGTGTGAAACTTTGCCTTGATTGGCATAAGCTCATGACTCAAAATGGATGATTATGGATTTAATCTTCCTAGGTAAAAGGGCCGAAGGAAGTTGATATCAAAAATATCTTGATAAATGATACTTTGATTTTAAAGCGTAATTGAGGGGAGATAAGTGTTTATTTTCATCTTCAGATTGATAAACTAATGAGGCCATGAGATCTAGTGTTTGGAGAAAAATTTAAGGAATCACAAGTTGAATATGTTTGTAGGTGACGTATAACTAACCAGTTGGTTATGACCTAGGAATTTAAGGATTGATTAAGTCCATAAGGGTACATCCAAAAGTATGTTTATTTGTTTAAATGTATTGTGGAAATAGTCGAGATCTACTTAATAAGTACTTGATCATAAAAATACGAGAGTTTCTTTTTGAGAATATGGTTACTAATGGTTACCAAATTTAAATTATCTGTGATGCTAAATATATATATGGACAAATAAAGAGTGTTGATCCTTATGTATTATGAAATGTTTGAATAGGAATTGTAGTGCACACCCCTCTAGGAGAAAAATTGATTTGGAAGCAGTCATAATATGGAAAGAGTATTCTGAAGTGGGAATTATTAATTGTTGACAAGTGATAAAGGTAGCGTAACGATAAGAAATCCCATTAGAGGCTGAGTTGCGTGGATATAAGAGACTTTGAGAGATAGTTAAGGAAATGGTATCAAGGAAATGTAATCTATAGCGCGGTTAAGCCGTACGTGAGACTAATATGATTAAGAAGATTGAAGCTACATAAATGTGAGGTAAACATAAATATGAGGATACGTACAAGAATGAATAAGAGCATCCCAATGGTTAAAATATTGTGGATGAATGCTCGAATGGAACAGATGACATGGGAAGTTGAACATCAGATAAGAAGACAATACCCCACCTTTTCTTTGAGTTCAGTAAATGAAATTTTGAGGTCAAAATTTTATTTTAAGGGCGGTAGTGCTGTTAAGCCCGACCTTATAAAATACTTGTCATGACATACATGTGATGGATAACATGTTTGCATGCTAGGAGAGTCTCAAAGTGTAAAGCCCGACCTTATAAAATACTATTCATGACATACATGTGATGATAGCATGATTGCATGCTAGGAGAGTCTCGAAAAATTTACAAAAATCGGTATTCTACCTAGAGGTACAACAAAGTTTATTTAATCCTCGAACTAGATCAAATAGGAATTTTAAGGTGAGATTAAGAGTTTCACAGTTCATGGATGACTTAAAATGGTAATTTGGAGTTTGAGGATCAATTTGGAGTCAAATCGGAATTTTCACTAACTAGGGGCAAAATGGTCATTTGCCACCTGGGGACAAAATGGGAATTTTAGAAAAGATTTTTTTGACCCCATTTGACTTATTAGAGTATAATTTGACTTATTGAAGTATGATTTGAGGTTTAGAAGTGAAAAATTTTAATTTCGGTATAATTTGGAGTATAGGGGTAAAATGGTAATTTTGCCACCTCAGGGGCAAAATTGTAATTTTCCACCACCAGGATATTTTTTCCAGCACATGGTCTTCCTTTGTCTTCATCTTTGACCCTTGACTAAACATGTGGTGGAGATAAAATGTTTAAATTTTTAAAATTTTAAAAACGGGCCAATGACATGATGCCATGTGTCATGCCTTTATTAATTTATTATTTTCCTTTTTAAAAGGCACAAAATCAGCCCATCTTCCACCCCATGGCCGGCCAAACCAGCAAGAAGAGAGAGAAAACAAAAACAAAACCCTAGAGAGAGAAAATCAAAGAAAAAGTGTGAATTTTCAAGGAAATTAAGTGAAAAAGGTGAGATTTTTTCTATTAAGCTTGAGTTTTCTTATTCCCAAGCATTTCTCTTTATTTTCCATGATTAAATTACATGTTTTCATGATGAATTCAATTCTGAAAAAATGGGTTAGGAGAGAGAAAGTTGTTGGATTTATTTGATTTTAATTTATGTTAGTGTTTTTAGTTAGTTTAGCATATTTAGAAACAAAACAACAAGAAAAGAATTTATTTTCTCCCCCAACCATTAATGGCTGAATTTACCATGTAGTGAGTGAGGATGAGTTTGATTTTATTCTAGGAGAATTGGTTAAGGAATGATGAATTATGAGCCTAGAAAAATAATGGGAATTTTCGGAGCAAAAATACGAATTTTTACCCACTAGGGGTATTTTCGTAATTTGCTGTTGGGACTGATAATTTGCACCACACTGAGGGACATTAAGTTAATTTGGGTGCAATTGAGGTATAGAAACTGAAAAGAATTAAATTGGAGTTTAAACGGACCCGTTAGGAATTTAATCGGGTGATAAGACGAATTAGGCCAATACCGGGTTTAGATAGTTACCAGTGCATTTTTGCATTCCATATCATGCATTGGTAGTCTAAATTAGTTTAATTTTGATTTAGTACCAACTTGGTGAAACTCTCGATTTTGTACTGTGTCAAGGTGGTGAGTCCTCCGATAAAGGCAAGGAAATTGCATCCGAGGACCAGTAGACAGAGTGCTTCGAAAGTCTGCATTCTAGACATTGTGAGTAAACTTACTGTCATTTTAATTATCTAGGGTGGTTTTTAGATGCTTTCATGAATTCTATGGAAAAAGGAATTTAAAAAGATAAATTTTCATGTTTTATGAATAAATGAGTTTCAATGAAATTAAATTATAAATTGTTTTGAAATTAATAGTGATTTTGAAAAATAGAGTACACGGAGACTGTTAATTGTGGCAATTTGATTGTTTAAATTAACTGGCTTATGATAAATCGAGCATGATTGGCTAGTTGGCAATTGTATTGAAATGCGAATTGTTTGGTTACCTTGAAAAACTACGAATTACAAAATTGCCATATCATGTTATTGAGTTTTATTATATGGTGGATTATATATTAATTAATCACTGCAGTAGGGGGTTTCTGTGGACCAGCCTTTTAGAGGGGCACGGTAAACCCCATTATATTCTTACCTCGAACGGAGAGGCGCGTAGGGTATCTCCTGGGGTAAAGTTTAGGGTTCACTTCACGCTAAACCACCACGTGAGGGGGAACTCAGCCAACGCCAAGGAACGGCTATGTTTTCAAAACAAAAACATGATTTATGTGAAATGTGAATTTTAATAGCCTTGGCGGTCTCGGTAGGATGCCTCGGCCAAGGTGTCCCCGAGAATGGATTTATGGCACAAGCCTAGATTTTTATGAGATTCATAAGCCTCTTTACGTGTTTTGAACAAAATGTGTTCTAATGCTATAACCCAGTTTATGATGATTTACTTTATTGTCTCCATGTACTCAACTCTAGATGTTTATGATGATGTTTGTTTACTCATTGGGATTTTATAATCTCACCACCCTCCTTTCCACCCATTTCAGGTTCAGTATAGACTGTAGATAGCTGATCTCATCGAGGACTACAGTGGGATCTGCATTTTCCAAACCGTAGGTTCACAGTCCTCTTTACTTTTGTTTATTCGGGGGCACTCTTGTTATTGTAAATTAAATTAAATATTTTGGCTTACTGTATTTAAGTATGTATAAATTTATTTAGCTTTTACGTTATAAAAATTATTCACGTATAACTCTATAAATATTGTTTTATAAGAAAATAGAATATTTTACTTAATATTTCTTTTATTTTCTTATTATATTCAAATAACCATAATTTCGTTTTAAATGAAGATTTTAGACTTTTAAACTCATTTTGAATATGAATTGTGTGTTTTGTACTTGTATATTACGTTTTAGCCAGTTTTAAAATTTTTGAGAAAAATGACCAAAATACCCTTGTGAGACGAAAAATTAATATTTTATTTGTTTAAAGTTGGAAACAGCTTAAAATATTTTAGAACACGATATTTGACAATGGTTGCTCACAAGGGAACAGAGAAACTGATAGTAAAGCCTTGCGGGGTTTCGGGTTGACATTCCGGGCAATAAGTGTCTACCGGGACACCGCGGCGGTTGTCACGGGCTCGAGGGGAGTACCGGGTCGTGACAATTCGATTGGTATCAGAGCTTTTGGTTTTCAAGATCAAAGTTTTTAGTTTTAAAGTTGTTTTAAATATTTACAATATCAGTGTGGCCCCGGATTAAGTTAAGTTAGGTTAGGTTGAATAGAATGCATGCATTTGCATATAGAGCCTAAGGTTACCTAAACTTGCTCGTATTTTTTTTATATAGATTATAATGCCTCCTCGACGCGGACGCCCACCTCTCACTAGATCGGTTGGGAGGGGAAGAGGTCGTTCCCAACGTCATCAGCCAGATACAGTAGAGGAGGAATCAGCTGCATCTACCATTCGGGCAGCACCTGCTGCTGAGCAGGCCGATAGTCCTCCACATCCTCCATCTCCTCAGCCACCTACTGGTATTCCCGCCATGCCTACTGAGGCAGCACAGGCATTGGCAGCTTTCTTTGCAGCAATGGCTGGTCAAGCTCAGACTGGTCAAGTTCCACCTGTAGTGCCTCCAGCTACTCCTTTAGTTCCACCACCAATACAGGATGTATCCATTTCCAAGAAGCTGAAGGAGGCTAGGCAATTGGGTTGTGTATCTTTCACTGGTGAGTTGGATGCCACTGTGGCAAAGGACTGGATTAATCAGGTGTCCGAGACTCTCTCTGATATGGGATTAGATGATGACATGAAGCTGATGGTGGCTACGAGATTATTAGAGAAGAGGGCTCGTACTTGGTGGAATTCGGTGAAGTCCCGTTCCGCTACTCCTCAGACATGGTCCGATTTTCTCAGGGAATTCGATGGTCAGTATTTCACTTATTTCCATCAAAAAGAAAAGAAGAGAGAATTTCTGAGTTTGAAACAGGGAAATCTAACTGTAGAGGAGTACGAGACTCGTTTTAACGAGTTGATGTTATATGTGCCGGATCTGGTGAAATCTGAGCAGGATCAGGCCAGCTATTTCGAGGAAGGGCTCCGTAATGAGATCAGAGAGCGAATGACAGTGATTGGTAGGGAGCCACATAAGGAGGTGGTACAGATGGCTTTACGGGCTGAGAAGCTCGCGACTGAGAATAGAAGGATTCGGACTGAGTTTGCAAAAAGGAGGAATCCTGGTATGTCTTCTAGTCAGCCAGTAAAAAGAGGCAAGGACTCAGCGACTTCAGGGAGCACTACTTCTGTTTCCGTGACATCTCCTCGACCTCCATTTCCACCATCACAGCAGAGACCTTCGAGGTTTAGCAGATCTGCTATGACTGGTTCTGGGAAGAGTCTCGGAGGTTCTGACAGATGCAGAAATTGTGGGAATTATCATAGTGGGCTATGTAGAGGGCCAACAAGATGTTTCCAATGTGGACAGACGGGTCACATTAGGAGTAATTGCCCACAGTTAGGACGAGCCACTGTAGCTGCATCATCTCCACCAGCTCGCACAGATATACAGAGGAGAGATTCTTCTGGGTTACCACAGAGACAGGGAGTAGCCATACGGTCTGGTGTGGAGAGTAATACCCCGTCACATCCACCTTCGAGACCACAGACTCGTACCGCGACAAGAGTTTTTGCTGTGACAGAAGATGAGGCACGAGTCCGACCTGGAGCAGTGACAGGTACTATGTCTTTATTTGATAAAGATGCTTATGTTTTGATAGATTCTGGCTCAGATAGATCTTATGTGAGTACGACATTTGCATCAATTACTGATAGAAACCTGTCACCATTAGAGGAAGAAATTGTAGTGCATACCCCTCTAGGAGAACAGTTGATTAGAAATACTTGTTATAGAGACTGTGGGGTAAGGGTAGGTGAGGAAGAATTTAGGGGTGACTTAATTCCTCTAGAGATCTTGGATTTTGATTTAATATTAGGTATGGACTGGTTAACTGCACATCGGGCGAACGTGGATTGTTTCCGAAAAGAAGTTGTTCTTCGGAATTCGGAGGGAGCAGAGATTGTGTTTGTAGGGGAACGTCGAGTATTACCATCTTGTGTAATCTCGGCCATCAAAGCTTCAAAATTAGTGCAAAAAGGGTATCCGACTTATTTGGCATACGTGATCGATACTTCAAAGGGGGAACCTAAGTTAGAGGATGTCCCAATAGTAAGTGAGTTTCCTGATGTATTTCCTGATGATTTACCGGGAATACCTCCTAATCGAGAGCTTGAGTTCCCTATTGATTTACTTCCGGGTACCGCACCTATTTCTATTCCTCCATATAGAATGGCTCCAGCAGAGTTGAAGGAACTAAAAGCCCAGTTGCAAGATTTGGTGGATAAAGGTTTCATTCGCCCTAGCATTTCTCCTTGGGGAGCACCAGTCCTATTTGTAAAGAAGAAAGATGGCACTCTTCGATTGTGTATTGATTACCGTCAGCTGAACCGAGTGACCATCAAGAATAAATACCCTTTACCCCGGATAGATGATCTTTTTGATCAATTACGAGGTGCTATGGTATTCTCTAAGATTGATTTGAGATCTGGGTACTATCAGTTGAGGATTAAGGAGCAGGATGTACCTAAGACTGCCTTCAGGACGCGTTATGGGCATTATGAGTTTCTGGTGATGCCGTTTGGTTTGACTAATGCCCCGGCAGTTTTTATGGATCTTATGAACAGGGTGTTCCATCCATACTTGGATAAGTTTGTGATAGTATTCATCGATGACATCCTGGTTTATTCGAAGAATGATGATGAACATGCTGCCCATTTGCGCATTGTGTTGCAAACTTTGCGCGAGAGACAACTCTATGCCAAGTTCTCTAAATGTGAATTCTGGTTGAAGGAAGTGGTTTTCTTGGGACATGTGGTGTCCGGAGCTGGAATTTATGTCGATCCCAAGAAGATTGAGGCAATCTTGCAATGGGAGCAACCGAGAACGGTAACTGAGATTCGTAGTTTCCTTGGCTTAGCCGGTTATTACCGGAGATTTGTTCAGGGATTTTCTTTGATAGCAGCTCCTCTGACTCGTTTAACTCGTAAAGGAGTTAAGTATGAGTGGGATGATGTTTGTGAGAATCGATTTCAGGAGCTAAAGAACCGGTTAACCTCCGCTCCCGTTTTAACACTTCCTGTTAGTGGAAAAGAATTTGTGGTATATAGCGATGCATCTAAGTTGGGATTAGGGTGTGTGTTGATGCAGGACGAGAAAGTAATAGCTTATGCTTCCCGACAGTTGAAGAAGCACGAGACGAATTACCCTACTCATGACTTGGAGTTAGCAGCAGTAGTATTCGCATTGAAGATTTGGAGACATTATTTATATGGTGAGCGTTGTCGGATTTTTTCTGATCATAAAAGTTTGAAGTATTTGCTCACCCAGAAAGAGCTTAACTTGAGACAGAGACGATGGTTGGAGTTGATTAAGGATTATGACTTAGTGATTGATTATCATCCGGGAAAAGCAAATGTTGTAGCGGATGCTTTAAGTCGTAAATCCTCATCGTCGTTAGCAACACTTCGGAGTTCTTATTTTTCGATGTTACTTGAGATGAAATCTCTAGGGATCCAGTTGAATAATGGTGAGGATGGAACCCTACTTGCTAGTTTCGTCGTGAGACCTTCATTGTTGAATCAGATCAGAGAATTGCAGAAATCTGATGATTGGTTGAAACAGGAAGTTCAAAAGCTGCAAGATGGAGAAGCTAGTGAGTTTAGACTCAGCGATGATGGTACTTTGATGCTTAGAGACCGAATTTGTGTCCCTAAGGATGATCAGTTGAGACGAGCTATTTTGGAGGAAGCTCATTCTTCCGCCTACGCTTTACATCCCGGAAGCACCAAGATGTATCGGACTATTAAAGAAAGTTATTGGTGGCCGGGTATGAAACGAGACATAGCAGAGTTTGTAGCGAAATGTCTCACATGCCAACAGATCAAGGCGGAGCATCAAAAACCGTCAGGTACTCTTCAGCCTTTACCGATTCCTGAATGGAAGTGGGAACATGTGACTATGGACTTTGTATTGGGTTTACCGCGGACACAAAGTGGGAAGGATGCTATTTGGGTGATTGTGGATAGATTGACTAAGTCCGCCCATTTCTTGGCTATCCATAGCACGTATTCTATTGAGAGGCTGGCAAGACTTTATATAGATGAGATTGTGAGATTACACGGAGTCCCAGTTTCTATTGTGTCAGATCGAGACCCTCGATTTACTTCTCGATTTTGGCCGAAATTTCAGGAAGCTCTTGGAACTAAATTGAGATTTAGTACTGCCTTTCATCCACAGACAGATGGTCAATCTGAGAGAACTATTCAGACCTTGGAGGATATGTTACGGGCTTGTGTCATTGACTTTATCGGGAGTTGGGACAGACACTTGCCATTGGTGGAGTTTGCTTATAATAACAGTTTTCAGTCTAGTATTGGGATGGCACCATACGAGGCTTTGTATGGAAGGAAATGCCGAACTCCGCTCTGTTGGGATGAAGTAGGTGAGAGGAAATTGGTGAATGTGGAATTGATTGATTTGACAAACGATAAGGTCAAAGTTATCCGAGAGCGATTAAAGACAGCTCAAGATAGGCAGAAGAATTATTCGGATAAACGAAGGAAAGATTTGGAGTTTGAAGTCGACGATAAAGTTTTTCTTAAGGTTTCTCCTTGGAAAGGTAATAATTTGAAATTTCCAAGTATTAAATCTTATTTGATTATACTATTGTGATAATTTGTGGTATTTATTGGATGATGAAAGGTGTGATTCGATTCGCGAAGAGGGGAAAGCTCAATCCAAGATACATTGGACCTTTTCGTATCATTGAAAGGATTGGGCCAGTGGCTTACAGACTTGAATTACCCCCAGAGTTAGATCGAATTCATAATGTCTTCCATGTCTCGATGTTGAAAAAGTATGTTCCCGATCCCTCTCACATTTTAGAGACACCTCCCATTGAGTTGCATGAGGATTTGAAGTTCGAGGTGCAGCCTGTACGTATTCTAGATCGAAAGGATCGAGTGCTAAGGAACAAGAGCATTCCAATGGTGAAAGTATTGTGGAAGAATGCTCGAATGGAGGAGATGACGTGGGAAGTCGAGAGCCAGATGAGAAACCAATATCCACATCTTTTATTCGAATCAGGTAAGTGAAATTTTGAGGTCAAAATTTTATTTTAAGGGGGGTAGTGCTGTAAAGCCCGACCTTATAAAATACTATTCATGACATACATGTGATGATAGCATGATTGCATGCTAGGAGAGTCCCGAAAAATTTACAAAAGTCGGTATTGTACCTAGAGGTACAATAAAGTTGATTTAAGCCTCGAACTAGATCAAATAGAGAATTTACAATGAAATTAAGAATTTTAAAGTCCCAGAATGGGTTAATATGGTGATTCGGAGTTCGAGGATCAATTTGGAGTCAAATCGAAATTTTCACTATCTAGGGGCAAAATGGTCATTTGCCACTTGGGGACAAAATGAGAATTTTAGAAAAAATTTTTTTGGCCCCATTTGACTTATTGGAGTATGATTTGAGGTTTAGAAGTGAAAAATTTTAATTTCGGTATAATTTGGAGTATAGGGGCGAAATGGTAATTTTGCCACCCCGGGGGCAAATCGGTAAATTTTCACCCCCGACACTTGTCAAGACCAAGGGATTTTATTCATCATGGAAATGGATAAACATGAGAAATGTGTGGTGGAGAATTAAAGAATTAAAAGTCAAATATTTAAAATTTGAACCAATAAGGAAATGCCATGTGTCATGTTTTTATTATTTTATTATTTCTTTATAAAAAGGCAAAAAATCAGCCCATTTCTCCCATAGTGATCAGCCAAACCAGAAGAGAAGAGAAACCAAGGAAGAACAAACCCTAGGTGGGAAAAATCAAAGAGAAAGTGTTGGAATTCAAGGATTTGATCAAGCAAAGGTAAAATTTCTTTGATTTTGCTAGTGATTTACCTTACCCATGCATTTTTCCTTAATTTTCATGGTTAAATTACATGTTTTCATGATGAATTCATGGCTGGTCAAAATGGGTATGGAGAGAGAATGATCTTGGATTGGTTTGATTTTTAGGTATGTTAGTGTTTTTAGGTGATTAATGATGTGTAGCATGAAAACAAGTGAAGAAAACCACCAAAGGTTTGGTGCCCATCAATAGCCGAATTCTCTAAGTGAATAATGAGGAAGAATGGGATGTTATTCTAGGTGATTTGATTAAGAAATAATAGTTTTTGGTGTAGGAATTAATGAATTATGGAGAGAAAATTAAGTAGGAAAAATCACGGAGTTAGTGTACCATTGTTGGCCGAAAGTTCCAAGAAGAAAAGTGAAGATAAATTTTGCCTAATTGTGTGTTAATTAGTTGTGTTTGGTGAATTGAGGGATTGGAAAAGAAATGGAGCAAGTTGGAGTGAAATTGGACGCATTGGCCAATTTATCGGATGAAAAATCGACTTAGGCCAATACCGGGTCTAGATGGCTACCCGTGCATTTTTCATTTCATATCATGCATATATATCGAGCCTGAAATAGCTTATGACTGTTAGACACAATTTAATTGGAATATGTGTCATGGATTATGGCTAGGTGGTGAGCCATTGGATACGGGTAAAGGACTGTACCCGTAGATTGAAAATAGGAGTATTTCTACTCCTAATACTGTGAGTGGACAATTTATCGTCTTAAATATCTAGAGTAATTATACTTGTTTGATGCTTTTATTGAATGGTGAGTTTAAATTATAAAATATTATGTTTTCCAATTAAAATGTTTTTTAATAAAAATGAGATTTATACTGGTTTTGAAATCAAATATTGTTTTGGGAAAATTGAGTATATGGAGACTGTGTTGAAATTTATGATTTTATATATTATTGAAATTGTGGCTTATGACACTATGGTAGCATGATGGCTAAATTTTTTGGGTTGGCATGAAATATATGAACAGTTTGAATTGGTCTCGGTAGACTGGATTACATTTTATTCGTCATATTATGCTACTAAAATTTTTATGGGTCTGGTAGTATATTAAACGGTCACTGCAGTGGTGGGGGTTTCCGTGGATTGCCTATGAGAGGGGTACGGTAACCCAATTATATAATTACCTCCGGGGGGAGATGTTGGATGAAGTATCTCTTGAGGTAAGATTTGAGTGCACCTCACGTTCGGGCCACCACGTGAGAGTGAGACTCAGCCAACGCCAAGGAACGGCTGTGTGTTAGATGTGAAAGCATGTTTATGGGCATGGGTCATTTAATAGCCTTGGCGGTCTCAGTGGGATACCTTGACAAAGGTACCCGCGAGAATGATTCTAGTAGGGGCCAAGTTTAAGAAATTCATAAGCCGAAAAATTTTGACAAAAAGAAATTGTTTGGTATAGATTGAAATGAATTTTGCGTTATGAACATTATTGATATATAACGTTTTTATATTGTATCCATTTACTCGGCTTTAGATGCTTTTGATGGTTATTGTTTACTCACTAGGATTATGTAATCATAATCTCACCCCTCTTCCTATCCATTTTTCAAGCTCAGGATAGTTTGTTGATAGTTAATTAAGACGGGAATTAATCTCGGAGTGCATCCTAGAAAGTAAGGGTTCGTAGCCCTACACCTTCTTGGTCAGTTGGGGGCCCACGTGTCACTGAAAATGAAATTTCATACTTTAATTATCTTTATTACTATATGAATAAATTTATTTTACTCTTACGCTACAAAAGTTATTTTAGAAAAAAAATGACGAAAATGCCCCTGTGAGCTACAAAATAATATTTTATTATTTTGAGTTGGAAACGACTTACGATTTCTTGAAATGCGAGATTTAATAACTATCGCTCACTAAGGAGATGCGGAAGCTGATACTAAGCCTTGCGGGATTTCGATTGGCATTCGGGATAATGAATGCCTATCGGGACGTCACGGCGGTTGTCACGGGCCCGATGGGAGTTCCGAGTCGTGACATGGGTAGTGAAAATCACAAGAAAAATTAATGAAATTTACCTTTTTAATGCTTGATTTCTTGATTTCTCTTGATTTTCCCTAAATTTTTCAGCTAGGGTTCTTATTTCTTTTCCCCCTTTTTTCTCCTGGTTTGGACAACTTGAAGAAGATGAGAATTCTAGAAAATTTGGCCTTTTTAAAGGCTAAAATAATATAATATTATTTTATTAATTCCTTAAATTCTAGCCATCCATTTGTTTCCAAATTTTCACCATACACTTGTCCCACATATACATAGCATAGATAAAATTCTCAGACTTATCCAAAGTTTTGGTGGAGTAGTTTTTGAAATTTACACTTTTACCCTCGTAAAAGTCAAAAATTACATTTTTACCTCAAAAACTGAAAAATTGCCCATAGACATATTTTTTATCCCTTATACTCATACCATTCTCCAATTTTTCAAATGTGATCTAAATTCTCTCAAAATCTCAAATTTTGTTCGCGATTGGAAAAATTACAATTTTGCCCCTACACTCCAAAAATCACCGAAATTAAATTTTTTCACTGCCAAACCCTCAAATTATACTCCAATACTCAAATCATACTCCAATAAGTTAAATGGGGCCAAAAAAATCTTTTTTAAAAATTTTCATTTTGTCCTCAAGTGGCAAATGACCATTTTGCCCCTAGATAGTGAAAATTTCGGTTTGACTCCAAATTGATCCTCGAACTCCGAATTACCATTTTGAGTCATCCTTGAACTGTGAAACTCTTAATTTCACCTTAAAATTCCTATTTGAACTAGTTCGAGGCTTAATTGACTTAATGGTACCATTAGGGGCAATATCGTCTTTTAACGATTTCTCAAAATTTCTAAATATGCAAACATTCGATTGAGCATGTAAATGACGTCGTAATTATTTTATAGAATAGGGTTTGACATCTTCTCTTCCATTTTGCTATATGAAGTTCATTAATATTCTTGGACAAGGCCATTACTATTTAATAATGTTTGAAACTTGCTGATTAGCAACACTACTTATATGTTTGAATCACAAGAGCAAAGTTGTCGAATCAAACCTTGTTCGAACTGCCAGCTTTTGTCTAACCAAATCCATCCTAACCATGCCTGATTATAGATACACTTTCCTTCTCTATCTTCAAGTGTGATTTGTATCCAATTTGAATTCTGAATTTAGAGTATTTTATCACTTTTACTACTTATAACTTCGTTGACCATTCCACCTCTACACCTCATAGGACTCTTAGGCACATTCAAACTCGAATTTAAGTCATTTATCTTAGCAATTAGACTCCACCTTTAATCATGTTTCTAGTAAAAAATTTAGAGGTACATATCTTCCCTTCTAACTCCTTTTTTAGCTAGTTCATCTGCTTCACAGTTCCCCTCTCTTAATACATGAGTAATTTTCCAACTTGAGATCTCTTTTTGCAAATTTTCTAATTGGATCAAGCATTGTCTAAATCTCCATAGAGCTTCATGAGGCTTATTGGACCAATTGATAGCATTTAAGGAGTCATTCCTTGTTGAAAAATCTAAGAAATAAATGAAAAAAATAATAAAGCAAACGAAAATAAAAAGAAGTCTAAAGCGTGATTTTATTATCCTTAAGGATAATTTTCACCCTTTTGGAGTATGAAACTCGATGCAAAAGGACTGTTGCGATTTTCTTCTAGGATTCAATAGACCCTTTCTTATTAGTTTGCACAAACTAGTAAAGGATAACAGAAACAGCAAAAAGACTTTTTTAAAGAAAAACAAACCCAACGGGAAAGCAAGGAAAATAGAGAAAATATGTAGAGGAGCTTTAGAGGAGATAAGAGAACTATTTTTTTTTTATATTATGACTGAGGTAAAAGGGTTGTATTTATAGGCTGGAGTAGAAAGTTAACGTTACAAAATATCAACATAAAATTAGCAAAAAATCAGAAGGAATCAAGAAAACTTATGCTGAGTCAAATAACATTTAAGAGAATCAGGAAACATTAGGCTTAGTCAAATTAACGATAAAATCTGAAAAATAAGACTAAGTTAGATAAGATTAACAGACTTAGTCATTAAGACTGTTTCAACTAATAAAGGCTAAGAAAAATAAAATTATACACCAAAGTACAAAATTATACTTGGACTTAGCCTACATGTATACCGCGTAAGGGGCGAATTTGCATTTCTCAAGACTTGGTCCAATCTCGTGTGCGCACGAGACCTATTTCTTTTCTTCCTTACAAGCCCATTATAGGTTTTCACATATAAAGCACTCACCTTTCTTATACCTTAGCAATGTGGGATGTTGAAACCTTATGAAATACATTATTTTTCCAACAACCCTTCACATATTTCATAAGGTTTCATAGAAAGTTTTTGCTACGTCAAATGTCATTTAAGTGTAATGTATCATAACTTGTGCTTTTTAAGCTATGAACCAGCTCTAGAGAAAATGAAACATAAATCATAGAATTTTAGTGAAGTTTGTAACTTCTATAAACCAAAATTCTTTATGTGAGATATGCTTTTTATCAATCATATTTCACCCCAAAAATTTCTATTGTTCAATGCAGTTTTGCGTGAATAGGCTATTTTCAGTTAAAATTCTACTATGCAAGTATATGTATCAAATAGATAGTATATAAGCAAGTAGAGTATTGATCCCACAAAGAATTGATCTAAAATTTTACTAAGTACTAGAATTAGAACAATTTATCTTATCCAAACAATCAAAATTAATTGATTAACTAAAACTAATTAACCAAAATTTAAACTAAAAAGAAAAATCAAAGTCATAATAACTTGATTAAAAATCAAATTAAACAAGTCTAGGATTACAAGGTCCCTCACACTTCATCTAAATCTTAACTTTCTTCCTTAACTTATTTCAATGGGTTAAATTGCTAACTTAGAGTTCTCAATTATTTATAAGGGTCTCCCGACTCATCTTATAAAAATATATATTTTAATCCAAACACTATATCCCTATTTGAATTGAAATTAAAATAGATTCATTAAATTTAGGTTCTAATCTGGCTACATATGGCCTATAGGTATATCCCTATTCTATACGCAAATCAATTAATATGATCATATGTTATCCCAATTTTAATCTACACTAAACGCCTTTTCCCAAGTTTGTTCAGGTCCCTAAATCAATTTAATTTGTGATTAAGCAATTAAAAGCACTAAGAAAAAATTGGAATAAATAATTCTAATCCCATTAAAGATAAGCAAGAAAGAGATTAAAGTTTAGATTACATATGAGTTCAATTACAATCCTAGAAAAATAAATTTAGCTCATAATATCTAATAAAAACTTCATCCAAAGAAAATTAGCCATTAATCTAAGTCAAAGAAAATAAGAAAAACACAAAAGTAAAGAGAGAAAACTAATAGTTGAAGCTTTGTGATATTGATTTTCCCTCAAATTCTCTTGCTTTGTTTTTGGCTCTTTTTCTTTAGAGAAATTACTTGCTGCCTCCCTCTTAAAATCTTTGAAAAAGGTCCCTTAAATAGGCTCCAAATAACCTAGTTTCCAAAATCCTATCAACTTTTTTTATTTTGGAAAATCGCCCAGTGTTGTGGCGTTACTTATCTGAAAAATTGTATGTGTGCTTCCTTTCATCAACGTTGCAGCCTTGTTCTCCCAGTACTATGACGGTCTATCAATTTCAAATGTGAGTTTCACCCTAATATGATCTGAACTAGGCAAAGCAACAGCATCAAAGTTTTAACCCTATCTCTTAGCTTTCCAATGGATCAAGAATCACGTCAATTGGACTTCTGGATTGAAAGATATGCTCCAAATACCGCATAATGTTCAGCCTATGCATTTTGCTGCAATGCTCTAAATTAGACAAATATTTTGACCATGATCCAATTAGAACTGGGCAAATTGGTAAACATAAATGTTGTATCCCTTCTTAGAATTCTATTCGTCTAAGAATCACCTCATTTGGAGTTTTGTAGAGAGAGATATGGTCAAAATACCAAAACATATACGAATGAAGCCATCACCATACTTGCACTAATTTTCATCAAATGAGCCTGTTTCATCAAATTTCCTACAAAAGCAATAAGAGAAATTAGCAATAACTACTTTAAAGTAATTTAAAACAAAATAACATAAAATTTAACTAAAATAACTTAAATTAACTACTCAACATGTAATCAAACTTAAACTAGAAAAACACCCAAAATGCTACGGTCCGAACCTAAAATCTCAAAGATCTAACTACTTAAGCCCCCAAAAAGTGTCAAAATAACTTTATATAATAGAGTTATCAGCTATGCCCGTGCCTAGTTATTCATAAGTGCTCTAGTGAACTTTCCACAATTCTCATAAGAGTAGCCCCACTCCACACTTATATAAGTGATTCCATCAAGTGTATACTACAGTTTAATACATTACCCATAAAGATATGGAACTCATTATAACTCAATCACTTATTCATTGTAATCTTGCACTATTTACACACCATAAGAGGGACAATGATTTTTAATAATACATCAATTTATCAATAAATAAATTTTTATTACCCATATGAACCTAATTCATGGGATTTCCAATCACATAGGTGGGTTACCATTATTTGTTAATTTTCTCAATTGGCTTAAGTCTCATTCCCTTTGATGTATTATTAATTAATTTTCTTCCTAGGGGTTTAGTTAGAGGATCACCTAAATTCAGCTTTGATTTTATATAATTAATGGACATAATTTCATCTCTAAGCAGTTGCTTTACTACACAATTGCTTTACTACATCATGTCTCAAACGAATGTGTCTATTCTTACCACTGAAAGTTTTATTCTTTGTAATGGCTACTACCACTTGGCAATCATAATGCATAGACACAGAAGGTGTTGGCTTCATTCCCAACGAAATATCGGCTAAGGGGTTTCTTAACCACTTAGCCTTATTGCCAGCCAGCTCTAAAACTACAAATTCTAACTCCATTGTAGATTTAGCAATTATTGTTTGTTTGGTTGATTTCTAAGTTATAGCATACCCACCAAGGGTGAATACATAACCACTTGTGGATTTTGTCTTATATGAATCTAAGATTTAGTTAGCATCACTATATCCTTCTAATGCAGCGGGAAATCAATTATATAAAATACCACAGTTTATGGTACCTCTCAAGTATTTCATTACTCTACTCAAGGTAGTACAATGATCCTGATCGGGACTTTGTGTATATCTGCTCAATCTATACACAGCATAAGCTATATCAAGTCGAGTATAATTTATCAAATGCATCAAACTCTCAATAATCTAAGCATACTCAGACTAAGCCACACTATCACCTTTATTTTTCTTTAATTGGATATTACCATCATAAGAAGTACTCACAAGTATGACATCAAAATATCCAAACTTTTTAAGTAGTCTCTCAACATAATACTCTTATGTTAGCATTAAGCCACTATCACATCTTATGATTTTAATACCTAAAATAACATTAGCTTCTCCCAAATCTTTCATATCAAATCTAGAAGCCAAGAAACATTTTATTTTATTGACCACATCAATGCATGTACCAAAATAAGGAAATCATCAACATATAAGCTAATAATCACACATTCACTATCAACAGTTTTCGTGTATACACATTTATCAACTCCAACAGTAAAAAATCCATTACTAACAAGAGCTTGATCAAATTTCTCATGCCATTGTTTTGGTGCTTGTTTCAAGCCATATAAAGATTTAATCAATTTACAAACTATGACTTCTTGACTAGGAAGAATACACCCCTTAGGTTATGCCATATAAATTTCTTCTTCTAAATCACCATTTAGAAAAACGGTTTTAACATCCATTTGATGAATAATAAGTTTTGTAAAACAAAGCTAAGGCAAATAAAACACGAGTAGATGAAATTCTTGTTACTAGAGCAAAAGTATCAAAATAGTCAATATTTTATTTTTGAGTGAAACCTTTTGCAACTATTCTAGCTTTGTATTTATCTATAAAACCATCTGGATTAAATTTTGTTTTAAAAATCCATTTGCAACCAATTGGCTTGGCTCTAGGTGATAAATCAACTAATTCCCAAGTTTGATTTTGTAAAATTGAATCAATCTCATTTTTAATTGCTACTTTCTAAAATGGACTTTCTTTAGAAGAAATTGCCTTAGCATAAGTTAAAGGATCAATAGCACCCGAGCATTTAGCTCATTGGTTAGTGTATGATCTCCTACTTAAAGAGCATGGATCGAATCCCCTTTCCCCTAATTAAAAAATGTTGACTCCATTAGTTTTTGATGATAATAAAACATTCCCACTCATTTGTGTCTAATATCTCTACTTGAGTGTGCAGGACAAAAATTGTATGCCAAGAATAAATCAATAATTCAAAGGCACATATCAAAAATCAAATGAATAAGGAGCCATAATTTATCAACAAAATAGAAGCCTCTTAGTTGGAAAATGAAGGGTGTTAGTTAACTAAAATTCAAATTAGAAGTTGGCGGGCTCAAGAGGATTGAGAGATAGAGAAAACTTAGTTGACAAAGAAGTAGGTTAGTCGACTATGAGCCTACTACTAGAAATCTGGACTTCAAAACAGAAACAACTTAATCGACTAAAAGCGCACAACCAAAAATTGGGATCAGAAGACAGAGACAACTTAGTCGACTAAGAGCCTAGTTAGTCGACTAATATCATTATATCAGAAAATTTGAATTGAGCACTAGAAGACATATTAACGGCCAGAACTGCCACCAAACTATTTTCAACGGTCAAAAACTACCTAACACCTATCAAAGCTGATTTTTCAAGTATTTAAGAGGCTCCCAATGGCTAAAAAACATAATCAAGGCTTTCAAGTTCGAAAATAGCTCAAAAATTGTAAAAACCTTCAGCATACTTTTTACACTTCGCTTCTATTCTTGTAAAAGATTCAAGCACTTTACTTTGTACCACTTAGATCAAGTCAGTGATCATAGGTACTTTTTTATTTCTCTTCTCCTTGTATACTTAGGGTGTGCGAGACACTCTAAGGGAATTTATTCAACCCTGGATTGCTTGATTGGGTGTATAGGTTCTAACTTAGCCTAGAAAAGTTAGTTTGAGTTTTAGTTGATCCTCGGAAAAACCATTGTAAAAGGTTGTGGCTGAGCCTAATAAAAGCCATTGTAAAACTCGGTGGGAGCTTAGGAATTCCACCGTTTTTAGTGAGTTCATTTCAAAAATGCTTGGTTGAATAATCAAGGTAGTGGATGTAGGTTCTTGACTAAACCACTCTAAATTTTGGTGTATTGTCTATTTTTGTTTTTATTTTCATTCCTACGTAAATTATTCCCTCATCTTGCATAGAACCAATCTCTATAGATCTTAAACTTGTCCTCAACTTAGAGCCAATTTTTTTAAGAGCCAAAAAGTGTTATTCACCCCCCTCTAGCATATTTACTTGGGACCAGCAAGTGGTATCAGAGCCAATCCCTCTTTATCAAGGCTTAACATCTTAAGGGAGATCCCAATTGCTATTCAAAAATCAGTAGTTACTGAGGGACAATCAACAAACAGACCACCTCTGTTTGTTGGCTCAAATTACCCATATTGGAGTACTAGGATGTCAATATACATTAGGGTAATAGATTATGAGATGTGGGATGTCATCACTAATGGTCCCTTTATTTCTTCAAACTTAAATGTTGTAACCAACGAGATGATTCCTAAGCCAAGGTCTAAATGGACCGAAGCTGAAACCAAAAGAGTCCAAACAAATTTTAAGGTAATCAATACACTACATTGTGCTTTAACTCCTACTGAATTCAACAAAGTGTCAAGTTGTACCACAACTAAACAAGTGTTGGACAAACTTAGGATTATTCTTGAAAGAACTTCACAAGTCAAGGAGTCCAAAATAGCTCTCTTAACCCATAACTATGAGATGTTTAAGATGGAACCTAATGAAGATATCACGAACATGCTAGATAGGTTCACAAACATCATAAATAAACTCAGTCAACTAGGCAAACTAATTCTTGAACATGAAATTGTCAAAAGACTTCTTAGAAGCCTGCGTAAAAATTAGAAGCCAAAGGTGACTACCATTCGTGAAGCCAAAGACTTAAATGTAATAACCCTTGGTGAAATTTGTTGGTCTCTTTTCACTCACGAGCTGGAACCCAAGGAAGAGGAAGAAGAAGACAAGAGAAAAGCTAAAGAAAATAAGAAAAGCATTGCCTTAAAACCCAGCATCCTCGAAGAAGAATTGGATAGTCTATCTTGTGATGATGATGAGGAACTGGCTATGGTTGTAAGAAGGTTCAGAAAGCTTATGGGCCAAAGAAATAAGAGATTGGTTAAGAGAGGGTATAGAAGAAATCAATGCTCTTCATGGAGAACCAAAAATAAAAACGAGTCCAACAAGAAGGAAGAGCTTATATGTTTTGAGTGCAAGAAGCCAGGACACTTCAGGTCAGAATGCCCCTTGTTGAAAGAAGAAATGCTAAAGAAAAATAAAAAAATCGAAGAAGGCAATGGTGGCTGCAACTTGGTCAGATAGTGATACTTCAAGTTCTGATGATGAAGAAGAAAAAGTTGAAGAAAGAGCAAATTTATGTCTGATGGCAAATAATGATGAATCCTAGGTATCTTCAACCTCTTGTGATATTTCAATTGATGAACTTCAAGAGGAGTATGAATGTCTTTATGATAAATTTGAAAAACTTGCTTCAAAATACAAAACTTTAAAGAAAAAGACCGCATCTCTTGAAACAGATTTAGAAAAGATTAAATATGACTTCAAATCTGTTTTTGAACAAAGAAACATTCTTCAAACAGAACTAAAGCATTCAAAAACTGATTTGAAACTCAAAAATTGGAATTAGAAAATAGAATTGAAGCTTTACAAAAAGCAATTAAAAAAAATGCTACTCTTAAGAATATGAGAAAAGAAACTTCAAAAAGAAATACATACTTCAAGAAAAATTCTGATAAGGTATCATCTAGATGTTACATTTGTGATAGAGTTGGTCATTTATCCTATGACTGCTATAAAAAGGGAAGCATGAAGAAAATAAGAAAAATTTGGGTTCCAAAAGGATCCTATGTTGTAGCTAATTTTCAAGGACCCATCAAAGTATGGGTACCCATTAAGAAAAATTGAAAATTTGTTTTGCAGGTTGAGCTGAACCTAAAAGATACATGTTCAAGAGCTCAACTAAGGGAAAAGTAGCCTTGGTACATGGACAGTGGCTGCTCAAGGCACATGACTGAAAATGAAATGCTATTTTCTCAACTGGACAAGAAAAATGGAGGTACCGTTTCCTTTGGTGATGACTCAAGAAGTAGAATTTATAGTATAGGAACCATTCATAAGAACTCTCAAGCTCGAATTAGTCATGTGTTGTTGGTTAAAGGTTTGAAACACAATTTATTAAGTATCAGCCAATTGTGTGATAAAGGATTTAAGGTATGCTTTGACTTAAATAAATGTGAAGTGATAGAAATAAGAACTAACAAAGTTTCATTTTTTGGAAAAAGAATCAAGAATATGTATGTTATATTTCTTGAAGATCTTGAAGTGAATTGTGAAACATGTCTTATGGCAAATGTTGAAAATGATGGCCAGTTATGGCATAGGAGACTTAGACATGTGAGCATGCATACCATCTCAAAATTGATAAGAAAAAATTTGGTTATAGGATTGCCTGAACTTCAATTTGAATATGATCAAATTTGTGATGTGTGTCAACTAGGTAAACAAATTAGAACATCTTTCAAAACCAAGAAGGTTGTCTCCACATCTAGACCTCTTGAACTGCTGCACATTGATTTATTTGGACCTATTAGCACAACTAGCCTAGGAGGCAAATCATATGGCTTTGTGATAGTTGATGACTACTCAAGGTATACTTGGGTCTATTTTCTTGCTCATAAGCATGATGCTCTACCTACACTTGTAAATCATTGTAGGAAGGTTGAAAATGAAAAGGACTAGTTATAGTTAGCATTAGGAGTGATCATGGAGGTGAGTTTGAGGGAGATGAGTTTGAAAACTTTTGTAATGAAAAAGGGTTGGATCATAATTTTTCTGCACTTAGAACACCCTAGTAAAGTGGAGTTATAGAAAGGAAAAATCGAACCTTAAAAGAGATGACTCGAACTCTGCTTTGTGAAAATAATTTACCAAAGTACTTTTGGGTGGAAGTTGTAAACACAACAGCTTACATCCTTAATAGAGTGTCAATAAGGGCCATGATATAAAAAACAGCATATAAACTATACAAAGGTAGAAAACCAAATATCTCTCACTTTAAAAGCTTTGGCTGTAAATGTTTTATGTTGAACAATGGAAAACATCCTCTAGGAAAGTTTGATGCTAAGAATGATGAGGCTATATTTCTAGGATATGCATTGAACTCAAAAACTTATAGAGTCTTTAACAAAATATCTTTAACCATTGAGGAGTCAATCCATGTAGTTTTTGATGAATCCAATGCTTTGCAAAAGTAAATTCCTGCTGATGAAGATGATACGGATGACCTTGAAAGACAAATGGAAGAAATGAGTTTAGATGACAAGAAAAACAGTGATGAAAATTCCCTAAGAAGAGAAACAGAACCTCCACCTTTAGAAACCCTGCAAAAGACTGAAAATCAACACAATGATCTTCTAAAGAGTTGGAGGTATATCAAGGATCATCCACAAGAGCAAATCATAGGTGATATTTCTCAAGGAGTCAAGACTAGGAGAGGAACTAGAGAAACATGTGAATTCATAGCTTTTATCTCATAAATTAAGCCTAAAAGCTTTGAGGAGGCAGAAAAAGAAGAAAGCTGGATATTGGCTGTCACGACCCGGAACCTCCCTCGGGCCCATGACAACCGCTGCGACGTCCCGATTGACACTCATTACCCGAAATGCCAACCGGAACCCCGCAAGGCTTACATATCAGTTTCTTTTCTTTCCTGTGAGCAATCGTTGTTAAACATTCCATTTTAAACAATTACCGGTCGTTTCCGGCTCAAATAAATCCAAAGATAATTTAATTTTTTTAAAAAAGATTTAATTAGACAAATATTACTCTTC
>NC_030854.1:10923768-10944451 GCF_000208745.1 Theobroma cacao | reverse complement strand
CAAAGTCTCGGTGGAGTAATTTTTAAAATTTACACTTTTACCCCCGTAAAAGTGAAAAATTACATTTTTGCCCAAAAAACTGAAAAATTGCCCATAGACATATTTTTCATCCCTTATACTCATACCATTCCCCAATTTGTCAAATTAGATCTAAATTCTCTCAAAATCTCAAATTTTGTCCGCGAGTGGTAAAATTACGATTTTACTCCTGAACATCGAAATTTCCAATTTTACCCCAAATGAACCCTCGAACTCCAAACAATCATTTTTAGTCATTTCTGAACTGTAAAATATTAAATTTCATCCTACGATTCCTATTTGAACTAGTTCGAGGTTAAATCAACTCAAGTGTACCGTTAGGTACAATATCGGGTTTCGTCTATTCTTAGGACTTTTTTAGTGTAATAACATGCTACTCAATGCATGTATGTCATGGCATGTATTTATAGGGTCAGGTTTTACATTGGCCATGCAAGAAGAGCTTGATCAATTTGAGAGAAACCGAGTATGGACTCTAGTTTCTAGGCCATTAACTCATCCCATTGTTGGCACAAAATGGGTCTTTAGAAATAAGGTAGATAAGTAAGGAAATGTTATTAGGAACAAAGCTAGGTTGGTGGCTCAAGGGTATAACCAAGAGGAAGGCATTGACTATGATGAGACATTTGCTCATGTTGCTAGAATTGAAGCCATTAGATTATTGCTTGCATTTGCATGTTTCATGAACTTCAAATTATTCCAAATGGATGTACAAAGTGAATTTTTAAATGGTTTCATTCAAGAAGAAGTATATGTTGAACAACCCCCCAGATTTAAGGACTATGCAAAAACCGGATTATGTGTTCAAACTTCATAAAGCCTTGTATGGACTAAAACAAGCTCCAAGAGCTTAGTATGAAAGACTCTCTAAGTTTTTACTTGAGAAAGGATATAATAGAGGAAGCATTGATGCAACACTATTTGTCAAAAAAATGCTTGAATAATTTAATTATTGTTCAAATCTAAGTGGATGATATTGTGTTTGATGCAACTAATGAGGCTTTATGCAAGAACTTTACTGAAGAGATGCAGAGTGAATTCAAAATGAGCATGATGGGTGAGCTAAAATTCTTTATTGGGCTTCAAATCAAACAAAGTGAGGAAGGAGTCTTCATCAGCCAAGAAAGATACATTCAAGACTGTCACGACCCGGAACTCTCATCGGGCCCATGACAACCACCGCGACATCCCGATAGACACTCATTACCACGAATGCCGATCGGAACCCCGCAAGGCTTAGCATCAGCTTCCGCATCTCCCCGGTGAGCGACAGTTATTAAATCTTGCATTTCAAGAAATCATAAGTCGTTTCCAAATCAAAACAATAAAATATTATTTTCTGGCTCACAGGGGCATTTTCGTCATTTTTCTTCGATAATACCGAAACTTGCCAAAAACATGGTATAAAAGCTAAATATGTTCATACATATTTTAAATCAAATAACTAAAGTATAAAATTACTTTTACAATGACACGTGGGCCCCCAACTAACCAATAAGATGCGAGTCTGTGGACCTATAATTTTGACAATGCAAGGCTAACTGAAGTCCTTGATGCAATCGGCTATCTACCGGCTATTCCGAACCTAAAATGTGGGGAATTGATGGTGGTCAGATTTTAAAATCTCGGTAAGTAAACAAACACCATCTAAACTATCTAAAGGCGAGTAAATGGAGACAATTAAAAAATAATTAACTTCAGCAAATTTTTCACATCACGAATATTCATTTCAACCAAATAATCAATATGGCACGTGAATTACTCAAAACTTGGCTCATGCCAAATCCTGTACTCGGTGACACCTGGACCAGGGGTATCCAACCGAGTCCGCCGAGGCTGTTAAAAATTCATATTTCGCATAAATCATATTTTTATTTTGAAACATAGCCGTTCCTTACATTGGCTAAGTCTCACTCTCACGCAGTGGTCCACGTGAAGTGCACTCAAAAAGCCCACCTCAGGAGATACCCTACGCGCCTCTACGACCGAGGTGAGAATATAAAGGAGTTTACCGTGCCCCTCTAATAGGCTGGCCCACGGAACCCCCCACTACTGTAGTAGCTAATCTTTTATCTACCACCTGATTTATAAAATCTTTTTCTGCATGACATGGCAATTTATCGCAACCTAGTCTCTCAAGGCTAAATACACAGTACAAATAATTCTAACAAAAAAATCAGTTCAGCCATTCATGCTCATTTATTGTCATAAGCCATTCAATTTAAAACCATAAATTTACAACACAAGCAGGCAGTCTCCAATTACTCTATTTTCAAAACCAGTATTCGATTTTTCAGAAAATTTATAAAATCATTTTATAAAATCACAATTTCTCTTAAAACATAGCAATTTACCATTTAAACCCATTTTTCATAAAATCACACAATTGTATAAAACTACTCTAGATAATTAAGACGATAATAAGTTTACTCACAGTTTTCGAAAACTAAATTCGGGTACTCCAACTATTACTCCTCGAGTGCGATTTCTTTGCCCTTGCCAGAGGATTCGCCACCTTGACAAATTGTACAATTAAGAGGTTTACTACTTTGGTACTAAACCAAAATAAACTAATTTATACTACTAATGCATGATATGAAGTGCAAAATGTCTAAATTTTGCCTAAACGAGATGTTAGCCTATTTCGATCTTTTACCCGATAAATCGATATACGCGTCCGTTTAAACTCCAAATTAATTTTTTTCAATTTCTATACCTCAATTGCACCCAAATTGACTTAATGTTCCTCAGTGTGGTGCAAATTATCAGTCTCGATAGCAAATTACGAAAATACCCCTAGTGGGTAAAAATTCATATTTTTGCTCCGAAAATTCCCATTATTTTTCTAGGCTCATAATTCATCATTATTCATCATAATTCCTCAAATAAACATCAAGATCAGCAGCCAATATTCCCCTAGAAAATTCAGCATAATGGGTTTCAATGGGAGAAAATTATTTCTCTAGCTTATTTTTGCTATATTTCAATATAACCTAACTAAAATCACTTAATTCAATTAAAATCAACCAAAACTCAAGCTCAAAACTCATCCATGGAGGTTTGGCCAGCATGGGTGTCCATACCCACTTTCTAATTTTGCATGGAAATGAGAAAAAAATGCATGGGTAGTGAAAATCACAAGGAAAATCAATGAAATTTACCTTTTTAATGCTTGATTTCTTGATTTCTCTTGATTTTCCCCAAATTTTTCAGCTAGGGTTCTTATTTCTTTTCCCCCTTTTTCTCTCCTGGTTTGGACAGCTGAAGAAGATGAGAATTCTGGAATTTTGACATTTTTAAAGGCTAAAATAATATAATATTATTTTGTTCATTTTTTTTGTTTTATTAATTCCTTAAATTCTAGCCATCCATTTATTTCCAAATTTTCACCATACACTTGTTCCACATATCAATAGCTTGGATAAAATTCTCAGACTTATCCAAAGTCTTGGTGGAGTAATTTTTTAAATTTACACTTTTGCCCCCGTAAAAGTCAAAAATTACATTTTTACCCCAAAAACTGAAAAATTTCCCATAGACATATTTTTCATCCCTTATACTCATACCATTCTCCAATTTGTCAAATGTGATCTAAATTCTCTCAAAATCTCAAATTTTGTTCGCAGGTGGAGAAATTACGATTTTGCCCCTACACTCCAAAAATAACCGAAATTAAACTTTTTCCCTGCCAAACCCTCAGATTATACTCCAATACTCAAATCATACTCCAATAAGTTAAATGGGGCCAAAAAAATTTTTTCTCAAAATTCTCATTTTGTCCCCAAGTGGCAAATGACCATTTTGCCCATAGATAGTGAAAATTTTGGTTTGACTCCAAATTGACCCTCGAACTCCGAATTACCATTTTGAGTCATCCCTGAACTGTGAAACTCTTAATTTCACCTCAAAATTCCTATTTGAACTAGTTCGAGGCTTAATCGACTTAATGGTACCATTAGGGGCAATATCGTCTTTTAACGATTCCTCGAACTTCCTAAACATGCAAACATTCTATTGAGCATGTAAATGACGTCGTAATTATTTTATAGAACAAGGTTTGACAACACTACCCCCCTTAAAATAAAATTTTGTCCTCAAAATTTCACTTATCAAACTCAAAGAAAAGGTGGGGTATTTTCTTCCATTATTTCCATGTACTTCCTGTTTATCTCACAGGTATGAAATATCAATCTTCTTAATCATATTAATCCATCTCGTACGGCTTAACCATGCTATAGATCACATTTCCTTGATATTATCTTCTTGACTATTTTCCAGAGTCTTTTATGTTCACATAGTTCAATTTCTGATAAAATTTCTTATCATGGTACTACCTACATCACTCATCATATATTAAGTTTGAATCTTAATTCACTAAAAATCATTCTTCATTTTAGTTGATCACAATATCAACCCCATATATGTGTCTATGCCTTATAATCCCATTTATGCTTGCAAGATCTACCTTGATTTGATCATTGAATACGATGCAATATCGAAATTTCTCAAAGTCATCCTTTTGTCCTTAATCATCTTTCATGCCTCTATATTACCTTGTATCTTTCTTGCATTACAATATTGATTTGCCACTTAAGACTCAAACTCATTTGAATCATGTATACCTCAAGCATTTTCGAATTCCAATTTCCATAATGTATTAGGAAAATTTTATTATCTAACTTCATTTTCAAGGTTAACTTCTATCATCCTTTGTTCTACTCTTTCATATAAATATAACATCATTCTTCCTTAACCAATTTACAAATTGTACTTGAAATTGTAAAACTTGAAACTAAATTCTCCTCAAGTATTTTTCAATATTAATATGAATATCACTTTCAGCTTACAACTTCCTTTTTATAATCACATAACTTAGTGTTTGCTTTCACGAAATCCGTAGCAAAACTCTTCTTGAGTATTTCATTGGGAATATCTATCTTAGACTTATGTCTCACAGCATACGATCACTTAACTTGTGACTTAGCCGTTAGGCTCCTCAACAAGTTTTAAAATCACACATCTTATACTCATCTCGTATAATGTATAATTCTTCCTCAAAGGTATTTAAATATTCTTGAAACACCAAATCACTTATTTTCTCTTTCATACTCCAACTATATCATTTCCATAAAGGTATACCCAACTACTCATATTTCAATTTATCTCCAAGAGTTTCTAGCATGTCACCTAGTTTACTTGTGTTGTTACTAATCCTTTCCTTTCAACAAAGTTAAGACAAGATCAGTATATTCTCATAACAATATTCTATATCAACTCATTTGCTATATCATTATTGAAATCTTTATTTACATTTTTCCTCACTTGGTATTGACATCTCTTATCAGTATCTCATACATTCATCTAACCTTTCGCTCGCTTCCTCATTAGTCTTTAACAAGACTTAATCTCTTATCTTCCTTATTTCTTAAGATTTGACTTCAGTCATCATATTATTCATCTTAACACTCCCCATGTTAATTTATTTTTATGTAACCATCTCAAAAACTCTCTAACTTTTCTTTCTCTTACATGCCAATATACAAGGCAATAAAGAAACTTTACAATTTCACTCATCATCTTTATCTTAATACCTCCCCAATGCACTTAAGATTCCAAACAACAAAGCTTAGCATGAAAACCAATGACCATTCCTCAACTCGTAAGTTTCATCTTCATGCCACTCTCAATTTGCTCATGCTTGCTAGCCATTAGGGGTTCTTAACGCGACAGCGTTTGATAGTCAGTACTGTGGCGTTGCAACTGTTTGATTTCACTTTATCCCAGCAACTCTTCTACCTTTAAAGCTACTACCTCAATTATTCACAATCGTGTGGCTTCCCTCTGAGTCTATACCACAATTAGCAATACTAACTTTCTATCACAAGTACGCGATCAGAACATTGATTTAATGTCTTTATTTTGCCACTAACATTCATATATCTTTACCATAACATTTAGTACGAGTTTGCTTAAGCAAAGATCTCCAAATTTATTCATAGCTACATGTATCTCAGATTGCACATCACTTATCATCAGTCAATAAATCCCACTTTAGAATACTCTTTCCATATTGTATAGTAACTTCACCATATAGTATCACGGCACTCTGTTCCTCCATTCTACTATCATGTATACTCCACAAAATTTAATTAGAAGATTCACGTACCTTAACTAATGCTAATTCCATTTAATCATATCTTAAATACTCCAAACTTGTAAATTACAACTCCAAGTGTATGTCCATATATTGATAATCCTTATATATTTCATGAAAACTACAACTTACAAACTAGCTTTCTATCATATGCACACTATTAGAACATTAACTTCAACATGTTTAATTCTCCTTTGGTGATATGTTAAGATCATTCCTGGATACATTTTCATATTAACATTGATATGCCTTTACCATAGCATTTAGTGCAAATTTGATAAAGAAATTGTCTCCAAATAACCCTTAAATACATAATTATCAAATTGTATACCACTAAACATCAAGATCTTGACTTTATTCATCAATAATCAATCACATTTATTAAGTGAATAATTTACTTAGTTATTACACCTTGCCTTTGCAATCATAAGATCAAAGTTGTCCTAAACTTAGGATGCAGAAGTTCTCTCTCTTAGAGTATATCCAAACATCAACATTTTCTAAATTCCTTGCTCTGGGGAGATCACCTTTAAGACTGATCATTCGTATCATAGACCACACTTTGAATCGAATAAACTTTTAAATTGATCTTTCAAGTAATTCGTATATCAATCTCAATTATAGAACTTCATATGGCACTTAGACTAGATTCGACATTTCCAAGTCATTTAACCTCAAGCTGCCAATTCCACATCTAGTCCTTTAATCCCTTGGCTCCTCCTTACTATGCATAGCAAAGTTCAAGCTCATCCTTAGAGCAGATTTGTTTACTAACTTCTTACTTCATGACCACACATCAATTATAGTAATCATTAGTACTCACTCTCGAGTTAGTTCACGTGCTTATATCCATGAACTATAATAGATCCAATCAATTTTTGAAATCTCACAATCGCTTAATTGAAATCAACACCACTTTTATATGGGCATAACACGCTCAATTAACATAGTGTTCTTATCTTCATGCACATATGTATGAATTTACTCTTACCTCAATGCTTAATTTGTACACTCCACCAAATGAATAAATTATCACGGCCTATTTGTCCAATTCCAAATTTCTCCATCCATAATCGAAGGGATATATCATTTCATTAATCTTTCATTAGGAGCATTCGTTTTAAGATCTCTCCAACACTGGCTCGTGGCACGGGTGGCATCTTAAACCCGAACAACGGCCCTACTTATGACCTTTGCATGACATTAACAAGGAAGTGAATTACTGGGAACAAGAGTTCCTATAGCTCCCATAAGATCTATAAGAAAAACCAAAACAAGTCTAAACAACTCCAAATTCTATATGCAGATGCACGTATTCTATTCTACCTAACCTGACTTAACTTAACTAACTTAACTTAACTTAACTTGGGCCACGCAGTGTCAGTGTGGATTTCTTAAAACAACTTTAAAACCAAAAACTTTAAAATCCAAAGCTTTAAAATCAAAATCTCTGATCTTTAAACCATGCTCTGATACCACTTTAATTGTCACGACCCGAAACTCCCATCGGGCCCGTGACAACCGCCGCGACGTCTCGATAGGCACTCATTACCCCGAATGCTGATTGGAACCCCGCAAGGCTTAGCATCAGCTTCCGCATCTCCCCGGTGAGCGACAGTTATTAAATCTTGCATTTCAAGAAATCATAAGTCGTTTCCAAATCAAAACAATAAAATATTATTTTCTGGCTCACAGGGGCATTTTCATCATTTTTCTTCGATAATACCGAAACTCGCCAAAAACATGGTGTAAAAGCTTAATATGTTCATACATATTTTAAATCAGATAACTAAAGTATAAAATTACTTTTACAATGACACGTGGGCCCCCAACTAACCAATAAGATGCGAGTCTGTGAACCTATAATTTTGACAATGCAAGGCTAACTGAAGTCCTTGATGCAATCGGCTATCTACCGGCTATCCCGAACCTGAAATGTGGGGAATTGAGGGTGGTGAGATTATAAAATCCCAGTGAGTAAACAAACACCATCTAAACTATCTAAAGGCGAGTAAATGGAGACAATTAAAAATAATTAACTTCAGCAAATTTTTCACATCACGAATATTCATTTCAACCAAATAATCAATATGGCTCATGAATTACTCAAAACTTGGCTCATGCCAAATCCTGTACTCGGTGACACCTGGACCAGGGGTATCCAACCGAGTCCGCCAAGGCTGTTAAAAATTCATATTTCGCATAAATCATATTTTTATTTTGAAACATAGCCGTTCCTTGGCGTTGGCTGAGTCTCACTCTCACGCGGTGGTCCACGTGAAGTGCACTCAAAAAGCCCACCTCAGGAGATACCCTACGCGCCTCTACGACCGAGGTGAGAATATAAAGGAGTTTACCGTGCCCCTCTAATAGGCTGGCCCACGGAACCCCCCACCACTGCAGTAGCTAATCTTTTATCTACCACCTGATTTATAAAATCTTTTTCTGCATGACATGGCAATTTATCGCAACCTAGCCTCTCAAGGCTAAATACACAGTACAAATAATTCTAACACCAAAATCAGTTTAGCCATTCATGCTCATTTATTGTCATAAGCCATTCAATTTAAAACCATAAATTTACAACACAAGCAGGCAGTCTCCAATTACTCTATTTTCAAAACCAGTATTCGATTTTTCAGAAAATTTATAAAATCATTTTATAAAATCACAATTTCTCTTAAAACATAGCAATTTACCATTTAAACCCATTTTTCATAAAATCACACAATTGTATAAAACTACTCTAGATAATTAAGACGATAATAAGTTTACTCACAGTTTTTGAAAACTAAATTCGGGTACTCCAACTATTACTCCTCGAGTGCGATTTCTTTGCCCTTGCCAAAGGATTCGCCACCTTGACAAATTGTACAATTAAGAGGTTTACTACTTTGGTACTAAACCAAAATAAACTAATTTATACTACTAATGCATGATATGAAGTGCAAAATGTCTAAATTTTGCCTAAACGAGATGTTAGCCTATTTCGGTCTTTTACCCGATAAATCGATATACGCGTCCGTTTAAACTCCAAATTAATTTTTTTCAATTTCTATACCTCAATTGCACCCAAATTGACTTAATGTTCCTCAGTGTGGTGCAAATTATCAGTCTCGATAGCAAATTACGAAAATACCCCTAGTGGGTAAAAATTCATATTTTTGCTCCGAAAATTCCCATTATTTTTCTAGGCTCATAATTCATCATTATTCATCATAATTCCTCAAATAAACATCAAGATCAGCAGCCAATATTCCCCTAGAAAATTCAGCATAATGGGTTTCAATGGGAGAAAATTATTTCTCTAGCTTATTTTTGCTATATTTCAATATAACCTAACTAAAATCACTTAATTCAATTAAAATCAACCAAAACTCAAGCTCAAAACTCATCCATGGAGGTTTGGCCAGCATGGGTGTCCATACCCACTTTCTAATTTTGCATGGAAATGAGAAAAAAATGCATGGGTAGTGAAAATCACAAGGAAAATCAATGAAATTTACCTTTTTAATGCTTGATTTCTTGATTTCTCTTGATTTTCCCCAAATTTTTTCAGCTAGGGTTCTTATTTCTTTTCCCCCTTTTTCTCTCCTGGTTTGGACAGCTGAAGAAGATGAGAATTCTGGAATTTTGACATTTTTAAAGGCTAAAATAATATAATATTATTTTATTCATTTTTTTTGTTTTATTAATTTCTTAAATTCTAGCCATCCATTTATTTCCAAATTTTCACCATACACTTGTCCCACATATCAATAGCTTGGATAAAATTCTCAGACTTATCCAAAGTCTTGGTGGAGTAATTTTTTAAATTTACACTTTTGCCCCCGTAAAAGTCAAAAATTACATTTTTGCCCCAAAAACTGAAAAATTTCCCATAGACATATTTTTCATCCCTTATACTCATACCATTCTCCAATTTGTCAAATGTGATCTAAATTCTCTCAAAATCTCAAATTTTGTTCACGGGCGGAGAAATTATGATTTTGCCCCTACACTCCAGAAATAACCAAAATTAAACTTTTTCACTGCCAAACCCTCAGATTATACTCCAATACTCAAATCATACTCCAATAAGTTAAATGGGGCCAAAAAAATCTTTTTTCAAAATTCCCATTTTGTCCCCAGGTGGCAAATGATCATTTTGCCCCTAGATAGTGAAAATTTTGGTTTGACTCCAAATTGACCCTCGAACTCCGAATTATCATTTTGAGTCATCCCTGAACTGTGAAACTCTTAATTTCACCTCAAAATTCCTATTTGAACTAGTTCGAGGCTTAATCGACTTAATGGTACCATTAGGGGCAATATCGTCTTTTAACGATTCCTCGAACTTCCTAAACATGCAAACATTCTATTGAGCATGTAAATGACGTCGTAATTATTTTATAGAACAGGGTTTGACAAAGACATACTGAAAAAGTTTGACATGCTGAAGCTGAAATTAATTAGCACACCAATGAGTTGATCCACCAAATTTGATGTTGATGAAAAAGAAAAAAGTGTTGATCAAAAGCTCTATAGAGGTATGATTGGAGCATTACTTTATTTAACAGTTAGCAGACCTGATATTCAATTCAATGTATGCTTGTGTGCACGGTTTCAATCACAACCCAAAGAATCACACTTGATTGCTGTTAAAAGAATTTTTAGATACCTCTTAGATACACAAACTTTAGGAATATGGTATCCTAGAGGAACATCATTCAATCTTATTGGATATTCAGATGCAAACTTTGCTGGAAGCAAAATAGATAGAAAGAGCACTAGTGGAACATGTTAGTTTCTAGGAGATAAGCTTGTGTCCTGGTCGAGTAAAAAACAAAACTCAGTTGCACTCTCCACAGCTCAAGCTAAATATATTTCTTTAGGTAGTTGCTATGCTCAGATTTTATGAATCAAACAACAATTAAAAGACTTTGGAATAATCTTGCATAATGTACCATTATTCTGTGATAACACAAGTGCCATCAACATCTCAAAGAATCCTGTCCAGCACTCTAGGACCAAACATATTGAAATTAGGCATCACTTTATTAGAGATCATGTAATTAAAAGAGACATTAAAATTGAGTTTGTTAGCACCATGAAACAATTAGCTGATATATTCACCAAGCCCCTAAATGAGGAAAGATTTTGTGAGCTTAGGAGAAATTTAGGAATGGTTAGTGTACAGGAACTTTAGGAAAATTTTTGAGTTTTTCTCCCATAATACAGTAGGCACTTAGTTGACTAAGAGAATAACTTAATCAACTAAGAGTATTCTGTCTCTTTAAATAATAAGACTCAATCAGATAAAGAGAGAATGAATAAAATAGTAAAAAGAAATAGCCTACCGGGTGAAGAAAAAAAGGAGAAAAATCGCCTAACTGAAAAATAAAATTGAGAGGTAAATTTTTTAATTTTGAAAAGAAGAGGTTACCAACCATATTTAAAGAGGGGGAGACAGACGGTTTTGAGAAAAATGACCATTTCTTAACTCATTCTCTCTTCATTTTCTCTCATCTGAAACTGACCCTTTCTAAACTGAAATTCTTTCTTCTCAAACCCACGAAACCCTAAGCCAAAAACATCTCAAAACCAAATGGCAAAATCCTCATTGTCTAAAGATATACTAGAAAAGAAGAAGGGCAAACGGCCAATGGAAGAGAGTCCACAAGTAGAAATTCAAAAGAAGAAGAAGAAGATTGTGTCGGCCTTAGTAATTGGGAAAACTGAGAAAAAGCATATAGAGAAGGAACACAAATCAGAGAAAAAGAAAGAGAAAGGAAAATTCTCCAAGAAAGGCAATAATGTCCCGTCCTCAAAGTTTAAAAATAAAGCCCATGAGGATAGATTCAAGAAAATAGAGAATGCATCGATTACATGTGGCAAATTTATTGACTGGGAGAGCTTTGATGAAACCCCTGAAATTCAAATAGGATTATCGATTATTTTGAGGAAATGGAAATTGAAGAAATTTAGCACTTTTAAGATCAAAACATATAGTGCTAATCTGGTAAAATAATTTTATGCAAGCATAACATTAGATAAAGATGAACTTGAGGATCCTAATGATTTCATTAATGATGGTCTGAATGTCTTTTAAAATGAAAAAGAGTTTGTGGTGACTGTTGCAGATTTGGGAAATCTACTTAAAATTGAATGTGAGGAAGATGATTATGAAATTCTTGAGAATTATGATTCCTCATCACTGTGGGAGATAATCACAAGAAACAAAGAAAGATACTCATCCAAAAGCAATGCTGATCTTATCAAAAGTCCTCATATTAGAAGTCTTCATTATTTCATTGCTGTAAATATTCATGGAAGAAGTGGAAACTTTAGCTATGTCAGCCTTCAGGACATGTGGTTGATGGAGCATGCCTTTAGTGGTGATTCACTCAACTTAGGCCGATTTATGATTGAGAGGGTGAGGAAAACCTGTCAAATTGATAAAATAAATCTACCATATGGAAATGTGATCACCTCACTAGTTAAAAATAAGGGGATTTGGAGTTCTAGGTATGAATTGGATCAAGTAAAAAGCAAGGACCAAGCTATCTATCTTGGAAGTGTGCCTAAAATGGGGTACAAACTTGATGGAGAAAAGTTCGTTAAAACCCCCAAGGTTACTCTAGAAGGAGAATCTTCTTTCCCTGCTCAATCAGAGGCAGCTTTTTCACAGTTCTCAAATGAAATGGTTCTAAATCTGCTCATGCGAATTGATACAAAGCTCACAGATTAGGCTTTGAGGATGTAGAAAATTGAAGAAAAGTTAGAAGAACTTGAAAATGTGATGAAAGGAAAAGGAAAATCAACTTCTGAACCTGCTGCTGCAGACACCTCTACTACTCTAAGCCCAGCACCAGCAGGACAGGTTGTTGAAGGTCCTGCCTTCCAGGTATAAGGTTCCACTTTTCAAGCTACAAGTCCTGTCATTCAAGCTGAGGGTCCTAAACTGAAAGTTGATCAACTAAGGAAATCTCTAACTCTTGAGCCTCAGAATAAAGATGAATCCGATCAAGGCACTGAAGTGTTTGGCTCATTTGAAAATTTGGCATCCCATCATGAACCTTAGCCAGAACAGCCATCACCTCCTAACTCTGAGGAAGCGTCAATCATGGATATTTTTCATCAAATGGTTCAAGAAGAACAGGCAGAGAAAGAGGAAGCAAAGGCTAAAGCTCATAAGCAAGCATTTGCCAGAACATCCCCTGAGTCAATGCACACTAAGGCAGACTGCTCAACCTGGTAAAGACAAAGGAAAAGTTGCAGCACCAACACAAAAGCAACCTAAACCACTTGGTAAAGGAAGGAAAACCATGGCCACAAAAACGAAATTCCTTAAGAGAAGAAAGTCCTCTAAGATAGCAGAAAAAGTCAAACCCTTAGCCATTTCCTCTACAGAAGATCCACTGTAAATTTTAGACCAATCTTTTTCAGAAACCTCACCCAAAAGACCAACACCTGAACCCTCTCCTAAACTCCTTAATGTCTATTATGGCACTGATGAGTCTACCCCTTCAACCTCTTCAGAATCTGATTGAACACCCCTTGGATTTGATGCTGACAAAAAAGGGGAGAAATTATAGAAAGCCTAAAGGAGAAAGAAAGTAGAAATGATCTAGGGCCAATTTAGGAATATTGACTTTTATTTCTATTTTTTTGCTATTTTTGTTCCACTGATAGTTGAACATTTGAATTTAACTTTGTTGTTTATGTTATTGTGTTAAAAATGGGATGCTGTTAGGCTGGTTATATTATTTAGTTGCTGATGGTTAAACATTTAAATATGTTCTTGATGTTTATGGTAGTTTGTCTACTGCTATTTAAAGATTTGGTGTTGATATTGGGCTGTTATGCTGATAATTAATTTTTGTTATAATATTGTAAATGGAATTTGGTTGAAAATGTATATGGATGTTGATTATACTATATCTGTTAGGTGATTAATGGCATAAATAAATTCTGATAACAATATGCTAATAATAGATAGTTAGCTGAAATATTGATGATATTTTGTCAACCAGTCACCTATTGTTGATCATTTTTTTTGTTTGCATAAATATATTCTGAATATATAATGTCATTGTCTGCATGACATAAATAAAAACTTGCTAAAATAAATAGTAAAATATGCACACACTAGGGGGGAGCATACACTTAGGGGGAGGAAATCCTCATTTTCTGTAGAACAAAAAAGAACTAATAGACACTATGTTGTTAATCAAGGATTGTTTTGTCATCATCAAAAAGGGGGAGATTGTTGGCTTCATTAGTTTTTGATGATAATAAAACATTCCTACTCATTTGTGTCTAATATCTCTACTTGAGTGTGTAGGACAAAAATTGTATGCCAAGAATAAATCAATCATTCAAAGGCACATATCAAAAATCATATGAATAAGGAGCCATAATTGATCAACAACACAGAAGCCTCTTAGTTGGATAATGAAGGGTTTTAGTTAGCTAAAATTCAAACTAGAAGTTGGCACTCTCAAGAAGATTGAGAGACAGAAAAGACTTAGTTGACCAAAAAGTAGGTTAGTCAACTAAGCGCCTACTGCTAGAAATCTGGACTTTAAGACAGAAACAACTTAATTGGTTAGAAAATGTAATCAAGGCTTCCAAGTCCAAAAAGAGCTCAAAAATTGTAAAAACCTTCAGCATACTTTCTACACTTCACTCCTATTCTTGTAAAATATTCAAGCACTTCACTTTGTACCACTTAGATCAAGTCAATGATCATAGGTACTTCTTTATTTCTCTTATCCTTGTATACTTAGAGTGTGCGAGACACTCTAAGGGGATTTATTGAAGCTTGGATTGCTTGATTAAGTGTATAGGTTCTAACTTAGTCTAGAAAAGTTAGTTTAGGTTTTGGTTGATCTTGGGAAAAACTATTGTAAAAGGTTATTGCTGAGCCTGCTAAAAGCCACTGTAAAGCTTGGTGGGAGCTTGGGAATTTCGCCATTTTTAGTGAGTTCATTTCGAAAATCCTTGGTTGAACAATCAAGGTAGTGGATGTAGGTCCTTGACCGAACCACTCTAAATTCTGGTGTATTGTCTACTCTGTTTTTGTTTTAATTTTCATTCCTACTTAAATTATTCCCTCATCTTGCATAGAACCAATCTTTATTAATCTTAAACTTGTCCTCAACTTAGAGCCAATTTTTTTAACAATCAAAAAATGTTATTCACCCCCTTCTAGCACATTTACTTGGGACCTACAAAAAAAATTAAAGGATCATTATCTATAAGATAAGTGTAAAAATCATTACCAAAGGAAATTTCTTTTCTTGGTCTTTTGCTCTTTCTCAAATCCTTGTTTGGTACTTCAAAATTATTTTTGCTAAAAAATGCATAAGAAATTGTATCAACTCTCAATAGAAAATTATGCTAAAAAAATTCATCATTTTTTGTTTCAATAATAGTATTATTATCAGGAACATTACTTTTTAATATAAGAAATCTATATGCAGCATTATGTTCAGTATAACAAATAAACATGCAATCAGATGTCTTAGAGCCAATTTTTCTCTTCTTAAAATCATGAAGCATTACCTTAATAAGATACACCCATGCCTTCAAATATTTTAAGTTAAGAGAAACCTTTCCATAATTCATAAAGTGTACTAGCAATTTTTTTATAAGGAATTCTATTTTGAATATGACATGAAAATAATAAAACTTCACCCCACAAATTTTCATGTGCATTAAAACTAATAAGCAAAGAGTTCATTATTTTTGTTAATATTCTATTTTTCCTTTCAGCTACACCATTTGATTCAGGGGAATATGGAGGAGTTTTTTCGTGAATTATTTCTTCCTTTTCTCAAATATCATTAATTAGTATATATTCACCCCCTCTATCTAATCTAATTCTTTTTATCTTTTTATTTAATTAATTTTCTACATTAGCCTTGTACTTAAGAAACATGTTAAAAGCTTCATCTTTATGCCTAAGTAAATAAACTTTAGTAAATCTAGAATTGTCGTCAATAAATGTAACATAGTATTGCTTACCACTTCTAGTCATAGTTTGTTTCAAGTCTCCTAAGTTAGTATGAATTAAACTTAATAATTCAGATTCTTTATTTACTGAAATACAAGTTTTCTTAGTTGATTTTATTGAAGCATATATTTCACATTTACTAAAGCATCTACTTTTAATACTAGAAATTAACCTAGTGATTGCATTTTCTTAATACAGGGAATGCTAACATGTCTTAATCTATCATGTCATAAATCAACAGAGTCAATCATGTAAGTAGAAGAATTAGCATTTTCATTCAGAACATTTGTAATGTTAAGTACAAAAAGTCCCTGATTGTAATATCTCTTACCCACAACACATTATTTTTTGTCATTACGATCTTGTTAGATTCAAATAATACTTTCACCCTAACCTTGCCTAATAAGACCACAAAAACCAAATTTGCCTTTATATTGCGAATGTAGAACACCATTTAGAGCTAGGGTCTTGCTAAATGTAAGCTTGAGAAAGACTTTCCCTTTGCCAAGAACTTGTACAGTTCAAGAATTACTAAGATATATTATCTCTTCTTTTTCTCCTATTTGGGTATAGAAGGTAAAGGTATTTCTATTTGCACAAATATGCTTGGTAGCACTTGAGTCTACCACCCATTCCTTCACACTGGCCATCAAATTTGCTTGAGAAATGACTGTAGCAATTATGTCATTAACTTCATCTAATTTGACCAAGTTGATTCTTAGATTAATAGGTTTGCCATTTTCTTTTGTTCTCTTCTTGCATTGTGTTACATAATGCCCTGGCTTTCCACAAACAAACAACTACCTTTCTTTTTAAATGTGGGATAAGGAGTTTTGAGTTTATAATTAGGTTTATGAGTGTACCTTTATTGACAATGATGGTTATACCTCGTACTAGATTGGATTTAGTTGCAACTTCCTTAGCTTTGGAGGCCTTAATCTCCCTCCGGGTTCTGTCTTCAATGATTATGTGCACAATCAAGTCTGTAAGTGACAATTACTTTTCTATGTGTTTCAGTTGTTGCTTGTAGCCATTCCAGGATTCTAGCAGCTTTTCAATTAGCAACCCAACAACAAACTCTTCTTACAAGTTGATTTTTTCAACCTTCAAATCATCCACCAACTTATGGTATTTATTGATCTAACTCTTGATGTCCTTGTCATCTATCATCTTCTAATGATAAAAGTTGGCAATCACGAACTTCTATTTCCTAACATCTTTAACAGTGTATTTGGCAATCATTGACTCTCATATTTGGTTTGCTTCTTTGTAGGGATTGTATACATCAAACAGCTCATTAGAAAACTTGCTAATGATCATATATCTACATACCTTATTCCCGTACATCTATGCTTCTAGCGTTTTGACATCGTTTGGCTTAGAATTAGTCAACACGAAAGCCACCCCATGAACGTTAAGGATTGAAAATATCCTTTCTTGACATCTTATAAAATTTCTGCCATCAAAAACCTCAATTTTTAAAATATCTGGAAATGGTTTGGCATATGAGACCAAAGGCATAGGAGAAACAGTCAAAGGAGTGGGAGTCATGGTGGAACCATTGACGATGGTGGTGGTAGTAGGGATAGAGGCAACAGTAAGAATAGTGACGGCAACATTATTGTCATGGGAATCAATTATCTCTAAGATTGTTGAAAATCTAAGAAACAAATGAAAAAATAATAAAGCAAGTGAAAATAGAAAATACTCTGAGGCGTGATTTCACTATCGTTAAGGATAATTTCCATCCTTTTGAAGTAGAAACTGGATATAAAAGGACTGTACCGATTATCCTCCGAGATTCAATAGACCATTGCTTATTAGTTTGAACAAATTAGAAAAGGATAGTAGGAACAACAAAAAGACTTTTCTAGAGAAAAAAGAACCCAACAAAAACAAGAAAAATAAAGAAAATATGTAGAGGAGCTTTAAAATATATGAAAGAACTGTCTTTTTCTTTTTTGTATTATGAGGTAAAGAGGCTGTATTTATAGGTTGAAGTAGAAAGTTAACATTATAAAATATCAGCATAAATCAACAAAAAATCAAAGGGTATCAAGAAAAATTGTGTTTAGTCAAATAATGTTTAAGAAAATCAGGAAATATCAAGCTTAGTAAGATTAATGATAAAATCTGGAGAATAAAACTAAGTTAGACAAGGTTAACAGACTCAGTCATTAAGACTATTTCAACTACTGAAAGTTGAGGAAAAAAAAAAGTGTATTCCAAAGTATAAAATTATATCTGGACCTAACCCACATGTATACTTAAGCGCAATGGGGAAATCTGCATTTTCTCAAGGTATGGTCCAATCTCATATGCACGCGAGACCTTTTTGTTTTCTTCCTTACAACAAGCCCATTATGGGTTTTCATATGAAGCACTTACCTCTCTTGTACCTTGGTTGTCAAGCCCGACCTTATAAAGTACTTGTCATGTCCTTTATGTGGTTGACAATATGCTTGCATACTTGGAAAGCCTCGAAAAATCGTCAAAAGTCGATATTGTACCAAATGGTACTATTAAGTTGAATTAAGCCTCAAACTAGTCTAAATAGAGATCTTAAGATGAAATTGAGAATTTTAAAACCCCAGAATGACTTAAAATGATGATTTGGAGTTCGAGGGCTGAATTGGAGTCAATTTGGAATTTTCATGTCCTAAGGGTAAAATGGTAATTTTGTCACCCGAGGACAAAATGAGAATTTTTAGAAAAGATTTTGATCACATTTGACTCATTGGAGTATGATTTGAGTTTGAGAGGTGAAAAATTTAAATTCTGACATTTTTAGAGTCTTAGGGGTAAAATGGTAATTTTTTGAGTTTACGGGGGCAAAGTTGGAATTTTAGAATTTTACATCACCTAACACTTGTCATGCCCATGGATTTCAGCCATTAACATTTTACATTGTGGATAATTGAAACATTTTATGTGGTGGAGGGAGATTGCTTAATGGATAAGTATTACACATAGACCAATGGAAATATGCCCTATGTCAAGCTTGGATTATTCTAGAATTTCCTTGTAAAATCTATTTAAAACTCTCTTAGTCTCACCCATATGGGCGGCCAAAGCATGAAGTGAAGACGAAAGGAAAGAACACAAACCCTAGGTGGGAAAATTGAAGAAAAAGTGTGGGATTTCAAGGGATTAAGCTAATAAAGGTAAAATTTTGTGATTTTATCTTGTGATTTACACTACCCATGCTTTCTTTTTCATTTTTCATGATTAGAACTCAAGTTTGCATGATGAACCCATGCTGGCCGAATTTGAGAGGAGAGGTTTTGAGTATTGATTTTGCTAGATTTCAAGTTAATTAAGTGTTTTTGATTGTTTGGTAATGGAAAGTATGAAAATCTAGCAAGGAATCACTTTGTTCTTCACAAACCCACAAGAGGCCAAATTTTCTAGGGAGGATATTGAGGCTGAAATTGATGATATTTCATAATATTTTGATGGTATTTAATGATTGGTGAGGCTAGAAATTTAATGGAAAATTTTGGCATGAAAATCTGAATTTTTACCTAATGTATAGACATGTGCAATTTAAGGTTTGGACTGATAAATTGAATCATATTCACAGTCATTGAGGTATTTTAAGTATAATTGGAGTGTAGTAAGTGAAAGAAATCAATTTGGAGTTAAATTGGAGGTTTTAGCCAATTACACCGAGAATAGTGCGAATTAGGTCGAATACCGTATTTAAACGGCTATTCGGACATTTTGTATCACATTTCATGCATTCATATAGATTTATAGAGCCTGAAATAGTTTATGATAAATTAACACAATTTATTAAAATTTGTGTCACGCATGATGTATAGGTGGTGAGCCCTCTAACAACGGTAAAGAGATTGTGCCCGAAGATCGGGAATAGAAGTATATCAAACTCCTAGTACTGTGAGTAACCTTACTATCGTCTTAATTATCTAAAGTGGTTTTTATCCGATTTTGTGAATTTAATGGAAAATGAATTAAATGATTAATTTTTCGATTTTATGAACCAAATGTGATTTAATGAAATGATTTCATAAAATTGTTTTAAAATTGAATAATGGCCTTGAAAATAGAGTAATTGGAGACCATTTGATGTATTGTGAATTTATGGTTCTAATTGATTGGCTTATGATAATATTGGCATGAATGGCTGAATTGGTATTTGTGTTGAAATATATATGAACTGTGTATTTAGCCTTGAAAGGCTGTGAATTATAATAATTGCCATGTCATGCTGTTAAATTTTATTGATTGGTGGGCTAATTATTAGCTTACTATAGTGAGTGTGTCACGACCCGGAACCTCCCTCAGGCCCATGACAATCGCCGCGACGTCCCGATTGACACTCATTATCCGGAATGCCAACCGGAACCCCGCAAGGCTTACATATCAGTTTCTTTCCTTTCCTGTGAGCAATCATTGTTAAATATCGAGTTTTTAGAGAATATATACTATTTTAGATCAAAAACAATCAAAATAAAATTTTCGCCACA
>NC_030854.1:10899939-10919324 GCF_000208745.1 Theobroma cacao | reverse complement strand
CCAAACCGAAACAAATCCCCGATTGAAACCCCGATCGGATTATTTCCTTTTTTTGATTTTTTTGATTTTTTGCTTTTTGTGGTTAACTGCTGGCTTCTTTCTCCTTTTTTTGCAGGGTTTTTAAAGAGCCAGGTTGTCCAATTTTTTGGACAACCCGGCGAGGGGGGTTCTGGCACCCCCTGGAGTTGGTGGTCAGAGCCCCCCCCCATCACGCGTAGTGGGTGGGGGATGGGAACGCCCAGCCATCCCCAATTTTTTTTTTATTATTTATCATTTATTTTATTTAATTAAATTAAATTTTTTTAGTCAGGTGTCTACACAAGGTATTCCTGATAACTAAGTATGAGAATGATTTTGGCACGAACCAAAGTTTTAAGAAATTCATAAGCCATGTTAATTACTCGATTTATATGAATTGATTTTATTTGGTTGAAACAAGTTTAAAGGTGATGAATTTCAGTATGTTAAACTGTTTTATCTGTCTCCATTTACTCGACTTTAGATGGTATCTGTTTACTCACAGGGATTTTATAATCTCACCACCCTCATTGTCAACCATTTCAGGCACGAGATAGCTTGTGGATAGCAAATATCGTCAAGGATTATAGTCGGCTTTACTACTTCAAAAACTGTAGGTTTACTGTCTTTGTGCACTTTTGTTCCTTGTGGGCCCACGAGTCACTGTAAAGTAAATTTCATATCTCGATTATCTGTATTATAGTACGCGTAAATTTATTTAGCTTTTACATTACAAAAATTATTTACCGATGACTCTATAAATATTGTTTTACAAGAAATTAGAATATTTTATTGAATATTTTTGTCACGACCCGAAACCTCCCTCGGGCCCATGTCGCCAGGACGCCCCAATTGACACTCATTACCCGAAATGCCAATCAAAACCCCGCAAGGCTTACATATCAGTTTCTTGCCTTTTCTGTGAGCAATCGTTTTTAAACATTCCATTTTAAACAATTTCCAATAGTTTCTTGCTCAAGTAAATCAAAAGATAAAAATATTTTAAAAAGATTTATAGATAAATATCACTATTCAAAATATTGATTAAAATATAATATTTTTTTTATATAAAACAATATTTATAGAAACACGTGTAAGAAATCTTTTGTAACATGTAAGTAAAATAAATTCACACATACAAAAATTTACAAAGTTATAATGTACAATAATGGTTACAATGACAAGTGGCCCAAAATACACCCAGTGTTGGTGCTAGAAACCTACAGTCTGTGTGGTAGAGATGTCAACTAGAATCCTCGACAAAATAGGGTATCTACAAGCTACTACAGCCCTGAAATGTTTGGAAATGAGGTGGATGAGATTTTGCAATCCCAATGAGTAAACAGACATTATCATAAATATCTAAAGGCGAGTAACAGGGAGGCAAGTTTAAACAACAAATCACAAATCATTTCATAATGTTTTCAATTTATTTCTTAAACCATAAAATATTTGTAATTTACCAAAACAGTTGTTAAGGCTTATGTCTTTTATAAAAGAAAACAAGGTTCAACCCAAAACTAATCCTCGGGGATACCTTGGCCGAAGCATCTAATTGAGTCCGCCAAGGTTGTTACAACATTTACATATGAAACACATTTTTATTTTTAAAACAAGTCGTTCATTGGCGTTGGCCGAGTTACACATTCACGTGGGGATTCGATGTGAAGTGAGCTCTAATACTACCCCGGGAGTTACCCTCCTCGCCTCTACAACCGGAGTAACTATATAACCGGGTTTACCGTGCCCCTCTAATAGGCAATCAACGAAAACCCGTCACTGCAGTGACTAAACTCACCAATTTTAATAAATTTTTGACAGTATAACGTGGCTTTTATTTATTTACCCAGCCTGCATAGTAAAAACAGCTTACATAAATTTTCAATGCAATTTATCAAATATAGCCACATATATTCATATCTCATAAGTCATTCATAGGAAAATATATAATTTTCAAGACAGTTAAAAGTCTCCAATTACTCAATTTCATAATCAACACAATATATCTTTATTTGTCACATTTATTTCTAAAACATAAAAAATCTCGTTTTAATCTCGTTTTCATTTCATAAAATACATAAAGAGCATTTAAAAATAAACTCTAGATAATTTACAATAATAATAAGTTTACTCACCGTTTGTACAAACTAAAAGCTTTCTAGGTGCTCCGATAATTACTCGTCGAGTACGATTTCCTTGCCTTTACTGGAAGGCTCTCCTCCAAGACACATTGCAAAAATTTACTCAATTCATCACATTAATGCTAAATCACTATATATTTGACTTAAATCCTATACTAATGCATGGTATGAAATGCAATAGCAAAAAATGGCTTAAACGAAGTATTAACCTATTTTTGGCACTTTACCCGATAAATTGGTAACGCGCTCTATTTTAGCTCTAAATTGTCCCATTCTCTCTCCAACATTTCTAACCATTAATTATCAGCCAATATTCCTCTAAAATCACCAAAATCAGCTCACTCTCTTTCTTGAAAAATTCGGCCAAAAATGGGACATTAACTCGGTTAATTTTCTACTTTATTTTTCTATCACATTTAACCATTTTTCATCATTTTCTCTTCATTTCTCCTAGAATAAAAATCAGATCATCATCATTGTACATCAATGCATATTCAGCCAAGGGTGGGTATTGTGAAAATTTAATGCTTTCTTGCCCAATTTAATTTCTAAACACATTTAACTAACCAAAACTATCAATTTAACTAAAAATCAAAACCTAAAAATTCCAAAATCTCTCCCCTAGAATTTCGTCCAGCCCTTGATATCACTTTTTGATCTCTCTCCTCAAGCATGCTAAATGGAAACAAAGGCATAAGAAAGGTAGAAATCAAGCTAAAGTCGAAAAATCTTACCATTAGACCCGTAAACGGACGAAAAACGCGAATTCCCTTTGAATTTTCTTGTTTCTCTTTGGTTTTTCTTTTTTTCTTCCTTTCCTCTCTATTTTCTCTCTTGTTCTCCCTTATGGCCAGCCAGCACTTAAAATGGGGTTTAAATGGGCTAGCTTTTCATTAAAATAATATTATATCATTTTAAAAATGCCACGTGTCACTTTCCCATTGGCCCATTTTTAAAATTTCATCCATTTGTTTCCAAATTTTCACCATACACTTGTCCCACATATCCATAGCTTAGATAAAATTCTCAGACTTATCCAAAGTCTCGGTGGAGTAATTTTTGAAATTTACACTTTTGCCCCCGTAAAAGTGAAAAATTACATTTTTGCCTAAAAAACTGAAAAATTGCCCATAGACATATTTTTCATCCCTTATACTCATACCATTCTCTAATTTGTCAAATTTGATCTAAATTCTCTCAAAATCTCAAATTTTGTCCACGGGTGGTAAAATTACGATTTTGCCCCTACACTCCAGAAATCACCAGAATTAAACTTTTTCACTTTTTATCATTAAATTATACTCCAAATAGTTAAGCTTGGTAAAAAATTTCACTCCATGATCAAATTATTATCTTAGGTGGTAAAATGACGATTTTGCCCTTAAACATCAAAATTTTCAATTTTACCCCAAATGAACCCTCAAACTCCGAACAATCATTTTTAGTCATTCATGGACTATAAAATATTAAATTTTATTCTACAATTTCTATTTGAACTAGTTTGAGGTTAAATCAACTTAAGTGTACCGTTAGGTACGATACCGGATTTCGTCTTTTCTTAGGTGCTTTCCTAACATAATAACATACTACTCAGTGCATGTATGTCATGACATGTATTTATAGGGTCGAGTTTTACAATTTTGATTTTATTCAAATAGTTGCAATATCATTTTTAATAAATGTTTTAGACATCCAAATTTATTTTAAATCATGAAATATGTGGTTTCCACTCATCTACTACATCTTTAGTCGGGTTCGAAAAATTTCGAGAAAAAATGACAAAAATGCCCCTGTGAGGCGAAAATTATTTTTCCACAGTTTTGAAAGGGAAAAAGCTTAAAATTTTTTAAAAACGAGGTTTGGCGATGATTACTCACAGGCGAGATAAAAAAAATGGTACTAAAGCCTTGCGGGGTTCCAGTTGGCACTCCGGGTAACGAATGTCTACCGAGACGTCACGGCGATTGTCACGGGCTCGAAGGCAGTACCGGGTCGTGACATTGGTAATGTGAGATGTTGCAATCTTATGAAATACACTATTTTTCCAGCACTCTCCACCCAAACATTAATTTGTTTGTGACTCATAACACCATTAAAAAGAATAAAGGCTTCACGAATTGCTTGCAATTCAACAAAGTTTGCATCACCTTCCTCAATTGCTCTAAAGAATTTTAAAATGGTATCTTCTGCAAATTTCTATATATTGCCTACTTATATAGTTATTCAAATGTTGTATATTTGTGATTAAATATAAAATAATTTCTTTTTTACTTTGCTTCTTTTTCGTGTGAAGAGCATAATAATTTGAACTTATGATTTATGTTTTCTATGTTTATGCAATCCGAACAGAGATCTCATACACACCATGAAGGTCCATAACACAATATTGAAAATAATTTTCTTTTTGTACAGGAGATGCAGCTTTTTGTTATTACTAATATTTGTACATTTTCTCTTGATAATTATCTTGTTATAATTATAAAATTGTTTAAGTAGAAATGAGATTATTATATATTATGCTCATATTGAGCCCAAATTGAGATCAATTGAATAAATTTTAAATTTTATTATATCTTGCTTTCCCTTGATAAGTGTATTCTCAATTTGACAAAGTTTTAATTATAGTTTAGAAAATTTCATTCAAACCAAGAAAACTTCATAATATATTTCAAATTATTACACAAATTCTATTAATTTATCTTTGATATTCAATAATTCCCTAAAAAATTATAAATCCGCAACAAAGCACATTCAACAATTTTTATGTATTTTGATATATTTTTTAATAAATTTTACATATTCATATTTATTATTTAAAAAAATCCCTAAAGCCCCCCCACGTAGTGAAGTATAATTAAGAGGAAACCCTTAATTGAACAATTCTAAATTCTAAAGTCAAACGTAAACTTGACTAAAAATTGGTAAAATAATTTTATGTGAACAAAATATGAAAATAAGCTATTGAAAAAGGAAAGGAAAAGAAAAGAAAAAAAGAGAAAAAAGCTTTGATGGCCCACAACCACAAAATGGATGATAAGACAGAGTGCCACCACTCAAACAAGCAAAAGCATAACGGCCACAAACTACCGCCACGTCACAAAACTCGAATGAAATTTTATATGTATATAAAAAAAAAATAGAAAACTAAACCAAAAAAACAAAAGGGGAGCGAAGATGCTAACTAAAGCGGCAGTTTCGATTTCAGTTTCAGCCTCTATTACTACTGCTGCCTCATCCAAGTCTCTAATATGTCCTTCTCATCGATTTCTGTGTCTGAGAAGGCTTTCTTCTCTGCGCTCCTTTTCTGCTTTACGCATCGCATGGAGAAGTAGCAATTGTAGTTACAACAACAAGTCTGCACGAACAATGGAGAGAGTTACTTTTACAACAAGGGCATCGGCTCAACCTTTGGAAAACGCCGACGAGCTTGTTGACTCCGTCGAGACTTTTATCTTCGATTGTGATGGTGATCACTTTTATTTTTTTGCATTGCTGCTCGTTTCAATGGATTCTTAGCTTGCCATGATTTTCCTTCTACCATAATGAGTTTTTCTTGTTTGAGAAAATAAAGATAAAAGATTGAGATCAGAGTCTAGGATTTTTATCAACTAAAGCGAAGCATTAATGGTAGCTAAGAAATTGCTAGTTAAATAATAAGTTTATCCTTTCGGCTGGGAATGAATTTTTGTTACTTTTGGTATTGTACTAGCAATAAGTTGTAAGATGGGATGGGATTTATTGTTTGATGACGATGCCATCAAAAGAATTCTTTTTTTTTTTTTTTACTAATGGATCACTATTTTGCAGGAGTTATATGGAAGGGAGATAAATTAATAGATGGAGTCCCCGAAACTCTTGATATGCTTCGGTCAAAGGTTTGTAATTAAGCCTGGAGTCCTGGACATGTACATTTATACTTATATGAATCTCCGAGAATATGCCGAATCACCTTGCTTCTTTCATCTTCTTTTCCCTGCTGAAATTGCTTAGCACTTTAAATCAAATTAATTTAGTATTCAAAAAAGCTGCAACAAAGTTTATGAAAAAATAAAAAATGCCTTGTTTTTATGGCTAAGAGACAAGTTGATGCTGTTGTTCCTCAGGGAAAGAGACTGGTTTTTGTTACCAACAACTCAACAAAATCTAGAAAACAGTATGGTAAAAAATTTGAGACACTTGGTCTCAATGTCACTGAGGTTAGTCCATGAATCTTCAGTCTTGCTCACTTCTATTTCTCGATCACAAGTTCTGACTTGACTAATACTTTCAGGAGGAAATTTTTGCGTCATCATTTGCTGCTGCTGCATATTTGAAGTCCATTAATTTCCCAAAAGATAAAAAAGTAAGTATTATTGAATATTCTGAGTTCTCTGCTGAGTAAAACTGAAAATTTGCTGTCAAGTCAAAAGCATCATGCCCAATTCCATTGCTTAGCAGCGAGCCAAGAGTTTAGCATACCATTTGATGGCTGATTTTCTATAAGCTTCTATTTTGGTGTCTTCATTTGTGATACTCCTTTTCTATTTGTTTTGTCTCGTTAGTAAGTACTAAATGCTGCTTCTTTTTTCCCCTCATTTTTTACTACCCCATTAGCGTCTTGGTTTTGTATATCAATGAACACTCTGTGCTTATTATTCTTGCTATTCCTAGATTTGCTTATGATCTAGTGTTCTAAAGTTGATTATGAATTATTAATTTGGTGAGTTCATAAGAATGATAATGGACTGATAGCTGATTGTGATATAGGTTTATGTGATTGGTGAGGATGGCATCTTGAAGGAGCTTGAGCTTGCTGGATTCCAATACCTTGGTGGGCCAGTATGTATGAGTTTCAATTTGCATAATTCACTAAGTATTCTTGAAACATTATGGAATCTTCAATGTCCCCTGATATAGTATTAATGGATGATACATACATACATACATACATACATACATACATACTGTCCTATCATAATTTGCCAAATTCTTGCAAATATTTTAAGGATCAAGCTTAGATATCATTTCATTAAATCTGAAAAACTGCCAAAATAATTTGTGTGATCCCGAAAAGGGGGAACTTGTGAAGTTAATCTTACTTTCACAAACAAAGCTCAATCAAGTCTTGATCCAAAGTAGTTGGGATGCATCACATTAATACTTTTCATCATGCCTCCCAGTCTAAGGTTGTGCTTTCGCTGGGGATTTTCTTTTAAATCCTTACTACTTAAACAGTCACGTATATTGCTACTACCTTAATTCTCTCATCATCCCACAAGTCAGTCAATAAAAACATCATGAGATTGGTAGTCCTATTCTGTTTATTCCTTGAAGGAATCTCTTTACTTTATTGTATGGATAAGATGTCCTCTCTTGATATGATGAAAATTTTGATATTTTGGCAAACAAACTTGGTACAAACCACAAATTGCTGAGAGCTTATTTACAAAAGAAGAGGAGGAGGATATAGCAGATCCCAATATTTATATGCTTAAGTGAGACATTTGCGTTTCCAATTTTCAACATAATAGAAACATCTCTCTATTGAAACCAGAGCTAGACACAGCAGCATGTCACGTATTAGGCTGGCATAAAGATCCATATAGATGATAACATTCCTATTATTTTTCTATGCACATGATGTTATACTTCCAAGCATTTAGCTACATTCAATTGAGGGTTTTTACCATTTTACTTTTTCACCCACCGGCTCTGTAGAAAGGTTGGGGTAGCAGGGATTTTGTCTAACCATACAAAACCATAGAACCTGACAGTTAATGCCAAATTCACTCGTTTGCAAGCATTTTCTAGTTTGCTGGCAGTTTTAATGTTATTTGCTCTTGGCATATTCTTTTACACGAAGAGAAAACTCTATTGCTATCTATGATGCTATGTATTAATTATTTTGCAGGATGATGGGGGAAAGAAGATAGAACTAAAGCCAGGGTTTTTAATGGAGCATGATAAAGATGTGAGTATTCTCTTCTTGTATCTTATCTACCTCTTCTTGGTTTCTCCTTTGAGTTCTAACTATTAGAAACTATGGAAAAAAATGTGTCAATGTTCATTAAGTTCACTTTTCGTGTCTAAACATACAGAAGGCAGCTATTCTTTTTGAACTTTCAGTCATGATAATAATGTTTTTGTTATAGGTTGGGGCTGTTGTCGTTGGATTTGATCGATATTTCAACTACTATAAAGTCCAGTAAGTTTTCCATTTCTCTAATAACATATTTGGACATATGCTAACAGATCAGCTTACTTATGCCGCAAGGTTTTGAGTGCTTTTGACAAAAAGGATCTCAGCGTAGAGATTTATGAAGGGAAGTGGAGCCTACATATAACCAACAGAGATAAATAGATCAATGAACATTTTGATACACACTAGTATTACATATGGAATATTTTAATCAACGTGGATTGGAATTTTAAGGGCTAAATTATTACTATCAAAAGTTTGGTGGTGATAATGATATCTGAGTCAAACTTCAAGTGGATACTGCAATTTACTCATAGGAATTTCAAAGCTGAGGGAATGATTTAACAAATACATTGCAAGTTAAAAATATATGGTTTTTTTTATTGTATGTGGTTACTAATTTTTGAATCTATCATTGGAGGTATGGAACACTTTGTGTACGTGAAAACCCAGGGTGTCTTCTCATCGCTACAAATCGTGATGCTGTCACTCATCTCACAGATGCTCAGGAATGGGCAGGTTCTCTTCTCTTCTCCCTGACTGGAATTTTTTCTTTCGCAACATCATCTTCTTCTCTTATGAAGTTATTATCGGTCATTGGTTTCCTTGCTCGGTAAAATTATTTTCTGATGTTACGGAAGACCTCTAATAGTATATGCTGAATTCTGGAGCATAAATTATCAAAGCAGCATTTTCCAATCATCAGTGTACACCAACTGCCAAACAGAAATCAGCATTGTATCTTCTATACCTCATCTCAGTTATTTAAAGAACTAATTTAAGGGTGACAGCTAAATTTATCTGGTTGCTTCTTATCCTTCCACTAAGACCGTCCATGTCATACCAAGTGAGTTGTATCTTTGCTTAAGACTGTCTAAAATTTGAAATTGTCTAATGCACGTTGAAAAAAAAAAAAGGCTGAATTCAGAAATTTTATTGCCTGAACAAGAAATGTCGGTTAGGCTGGCCCTAGGGCATTGATACACTCAAAAATACTTAGAAGGTTAGAGGCCTAATGTGTTTTGGAATGTTAGCTTTAGTTCATTTGTCTATTTTTGTCTGATGTTTTATCCAATGCTAATAATAGTATTCAGTAAGTTATAAGCAACTTGTAGAGACACTTTTCTGGGGGATATTATTTGTTTGTAACTAATGCACTTTGAATAACGAAAATCCTCCTTAGTTACATTTTTCTTACCTATTCTCTCTAACGAGCAATTACAGGTGAACTTTCAAAGATTGTGTCTTCTTGAATGTTATCATATTTCTTTATCTTATATTCTGGTGCCTTTCTTTTCTTGATTTTCTAATATTCTGCCTCCTTTGAGATATCAACCCTTCTTTTTTTGGGCACATAAGATATTTCCTTTCTGTTGTTATAATGCTTTGAGATATCAATACTTGTTAGCTCTATTAAATTTTGACATTCTTGAAATTTTATTTTTCTTGTGTAAAAGTTAAGAGTCAAAGCCAAAAGTTCTCCAAGGGAAATATTTAAAATCCTTAATATGTCAACAGCAGTCTATGGTTTCCAATATTACTGGAAATTGTTTTTGCCATTAAGCATTATGAAAAGCATGTGCTGTTATTTTGTCAATTAAAACGAAGAACCAAAAAACATTAAAAAAAGAAAAAAAAAAGAAACCTGGGTGCTGTTAAGGGCTATCAATTTCAAGAATTACAAAAAGAATCAGAGTTTCAAAACTTTCAAAACTTCAAAGCAACATGTTGACTTGGCATTCTTGGATAATACATATCCTGAAAACTCTTTCATCCTAGTTTTGGAATTGTGAGCTGTAAACTCATAATACAATCATTTTTCTTAATTCTGCAAGTCACTATAATCTATGTTTGCTTTCAGGTGGTGGTTCTATGGTTGGTGCCATCTGCGGATCCACTCAACGTGAACCACTTGTTGTGGGAAAGCCCTCAACTTTTATGATGGACTACCTTGCGAACAAGTATGGTTTCAAAAATTTTTGATATTGTTTTGTATCTTCGGTGCTTCTTTGGCAAGCAATAACATGAGTGCTTTTGACTTGAGTCGAATTAGCATATAAGTGACTTCTAATTTATTACAATAGGTTAATATGTGCCTAGGCAGGCAGTCTACAGCTCTATTTATTGTAAGACTTCATAAACATTGTGTTGTACTAGAAGTTCTCGTTCATGATAAATATTATTGTATTTTAAGGAGCTAAAAATTTGGACTAGCTAGGAGAATCAGCTTTTCCTGGATAAGATCATTAGGGGAAAGAACATGAATTTGAATTAAGTGTGCAGTTGTTAAAACCCATTAGAAATATCCGGTATATATAATTGGACATAAAAAGCAATGGAGTTTCTACATTTTATCAGCATTGGATTATGTTTACAAAAGGGGACAGTGAAGACATGCTCGTCTCTTTTTCATGGAGCTTATTCTGATCACGGTTTATATCTTATTTCATTTGTTTCTCCTTCTGCTTTTTGGTGCTTTTCACCTTTCCCCCTCAAAGTGTAGATTACTTCACAATCATTGGTAATCTGTTTCACAAGGGATTTGGTGATTCTGCACAAATGTACATTGGCAAATGTTTTATTGCATTAAATAAACAGTAATTTTCTCTAACGTTGTTTTCATGTTATACGACAGATTCGGCATTCTCAAGTCTCAGATATGCATGGTTGGGGACAGATTAGATACTGACATTTTGTTTGGACAAAATGGTGGATGTAAAACTCTACTTGTTCTCTCAGGTAACAAATTACTGCATAGTTTTTCTTCTTCTAACCTTAGTTTGTGCACTAGATGTATAATCAAGTTCTTTTGTTTTGAATAGGTGTGACCAGTTTGTCAATGCTTCAAAGCCCCAACAATTCCATACAACCAGATTTCTACACCAATAAGATCTCAGATTTTCTTTCTCTGAAAGCGGCTACTGTATGAACATGTAAGGACTTCGCATTGTTGTTTTAGGCTCTTCTCAAGTAAGTACTTTGCCAACTGCTACCATCAGATATAGAAGCCCTTACATATAGTGCTTGAAATGATGATACTATTCCATTTCTTCTCCCATGTTCTGCCCATGCAAATGCAGTAAAAGGGCAATGGTTCACAATGATTTTTAAATTGTAAAAGTTGTTCAAATGAAGCAATGCAGATTGTTCTCTTAGTATTTGACTACTGTAATTGCAAATTAGAAGGGATTTTGTCCATCTTGATTCACTCTTCACATTATTAATATCATGCAGATCATAATTAATGCAGATGATATACTGACAATGGTTCTCTCAAGGCCGCAAGGAAGAATTGAATGATAATAGAGTAGCATTTGCCTATACAGTCTGCTTGTTAAGAGAAGACGTAAGGAACCGTTAATTGAGAAGAAGGGAATATTTAGTCACAGACGGATGAAACTCAAGTTCCAGGAAAACAGGGCTGAGTTGCATCAAATCCCATTTGAGGAGATTCTTTAATCACAGGAGGCACATGATGGAAACGTCTCAATATTGACATCGGAAGCCTTGTTGGGAATGACTGATAATTGACATAGAAAAGTACCTCAAGGTCTAGGTTGTTGAACGCAATAATTAAAAAACTTGATCGCAGATTGATCCGGTGGTATCATCGATTTCCAGTTCAACTAGTTAGTTTCAATGTAAAAAGATTAAAAAAAACATTTAATTAAATGGTTAGAGTTTTAATTAATAATGAAGAGCTTTATACAAATTTGAAAGATAATAAACAAAAATTTTAACAAAAAACTGGTTTGACTGATTTTTGACCAATTGAACTTCTCAGCAATTTGATCCACCTATTGACCAAACAAGCCACTGGTTCAGTTCAACCAATCCGATCGGTCCAAACACTAGCTAAATTAATTAATATATCATGGGGGATGCTTAATGCTAGACTAAATTACCATTTATGAATAATGAAATATAATCCATTGAGTTAATTTTCAATGTAGAAATGGCAAATGCAAGCGGTGTAACGTTCTAAATGCATCATCCTTGGAATATGGAGGTAATAAATTGAGATTAAAAAAAAAAAAACTATTCCTTTAAAGTTTTATATCTAGTAGATACAGTGTTGATCCACCATAAGAATTGTTGGACGAATGTCTATAATAGACTCATAAATAGTTTGACTAGAGTGATAGACTGATTGTGGACACTTTTGGTGAGTCTACCTTTGCAAGTAGAGGAGTGAGAGGCCGCTTCTTATGGATTTCTTGTGAGATCCTAAAGAAATTGCTAAAACCTGATAATTAAAGCAAAGGTCCATTGACGCGCTTCCTTTGTGCGACTTATGAACCCATGTGCAGTGTGAATATAATTTCTTGTGCTTTATATTCAAACCAAATGTTCACGCCTTGGACCACCTTTAGACTTACATCATACACATATCTATGGTGTACTTTTCTTATATTGTTATAACGTGTAAATCCATAAACTGAAACGTTTGATGTAAAAGAGAAATCTTCACTAATTTCTTTTTATTCTTTTTTTTTTTTGTTTAAGAGTGATTGGTAACTTAGGTGAATATATACTTTTTAATGAGGTCTTAAGCTTAACTTTAAAAGAATAAGTTTCGGTCTACGAAACAAGTTAGGTTCAAAAGTATAATTATGTGTGAAGAAAGTATTAACACCGTTACAACACCCACTCAACGTGATAATTAATTATGTGTTTTCTTTCTAGTCTTAATAAATGAATTTCGTTTATTTCCCTTAACTATTTCTCCAATTTTTAATCATTTTAAAATAAATAAAATATCCTTTAATATTGAATTTTCTTCCTAAATTTCCCAACATTTTTGGAAAAATTTAGAAAAATTTTCTCACTTAAAAATTTTCAAGAATGTTATCCCTTATAACATTCTTGGCTGATGAATGGGTATTTATGGCTATTTTTGTTTTAATCTTAACTTGGATTAAGTTTTTTTTTAAAAATTAAAATTTGAATTTCGAAATCGGAAGAATAGGATCGGTTTCATTCAAGTTTTTTTCTTTTTTTTCTTTTTCTTTTTCTTTTTTTATCTTTATCATTATCTTTCCTTTTTTTTAGATTTTTATTTTTATTTTTTTAATTTTTTACTTATCGTTATTTTTGTTGGTGAAACACTCCGAACAAAATGAAGTGTCTACAGCTTTCCCTTTTCGCACATTTTTTGAAAATCATGAATTGTGCAAAGACATAGACACCATTTTGGTCGGGCACAAAAAAGCTCCTCATCTTTAAACGAGGTTGTGCAATTTGGAAAAGCTCCCGATCTGTAAACAAGACTACTCAATTTGAAAAAAAAAAAAAACTCTTTGTCTCTAAACAAGGTTACGCAAATTTTAAAATAATTGGAAAGGCTTCTTGTCTGTAAACGAGGCTACGCAACTTAAAATGATTGAAAAAGCTCTTCATCTCTTAACGAGGCTATGTAACTTAAAATTATTAGAAAAGCTCTTCATCTCTTAACGAGACTACACAACTTAAAATGATTGGAAAAGCTCATTGTCTCTAAACGAGACTACACAACTTAAATTGATTGGAAAAGCTCCTCGTTTCTAAACGAGGTTATGCAACTTGAAATGATTTAGAAAAGTTCCTCGTCTCTAATTAAGGCTACGTAATTTAAAATGATTAGAAAATCTCCTCTTCTTTAAAAGAGGCTACACAACTTAAAATAATTGAAAAAGCTCCTCATCTTTAATTGAGGCTATGCAACTTTAAAGAAATTGGAAAAGCTCTTATGCAACTTAAAATGATTAAGAGTTTTCCTTTTTAATGCCTAAGTGAATATCATCATTTGAATACATGTGGTGTAAGCTATCATGATATGCAAATAATTAATTTTTAGTATGATGTCATGCATCCATGTTCATGGTTTTCAAAGGTTTTAGAATTCCATGATCTTTGACCTTTTATCAACTCCTTTTGGCTTGGATCAAAATTTATTTTCATATTATTCGATGATCTGATCTTTTCTTTAGTACATCTATTCTGTTTTCTCATTCTAAAAAGTTCAGAATTCCTTTTGAATTCAATTTTTGAACTCCTTATCACCCTTAAATCCCATTCAAAGTAATATTAGAGTCTTTCATGTTTGTTATGTTCTAGATAATTTGTTATCATTCAAACTTTAATGATAAATATGATGCATTGCAAATTTTCTTGATTCATGAGACAAAAAACAGATAAGATTATTAAGACATATGTAATTTCATTCAACATAGTAGAAAAATAAAATCAACTAAAAAAAGGTTAAAGATTCTAACAAGGGATAGAGTATCCAATTAATGAATATAGGACCAATCATGAGCAAGCTAACTCTAGAGGTCCTTCAAAGTAAAAACAATGGTTGATATACTTGATTCCTTTTGAACATTTCCAATTAGTCTTTGCCCCTATCTTGTGGCATTTACGCATCATGTTGCCCCCATGCTATCAATCTTTGTACCTAAGTCACCTTTTCAGGTTTTCAACTTAGATACCTCTTTTAGGTTCAAATAACACTTTCAAATTTTCACCTTGAGTTTTCTTTTTTCTTCTCTTCTTCTTCTTCTTTTTCTTTTTTTGTTCATTAGAATTTCATCAATTATTCCATCATGCACTTGAAGAATTCAAAACGTTTCTAATTTGAAAGATAACTTTAACAAGGAAAAGAGGCCAAAGCCTTGATGGCTATATAACAATTTTCTAAGAGAAAGCTTTTCAACATAAGTATTCATACTTGATCGAAATGGACTTTTGTGAGTATGTAATGTAAGCCAAGGTTAGGGGTATTGACATAATGAATAAATAGGTGCAAAATGTGTTTTTGAAGGTATTCAAACCAAGGATCCTTCATTGTCATGTGAAAGATTCCCTCTAAGACATCAATCCATCTTGTTTCTTTGTTTTTTTTTTCTATCACATCTTCCCATTTTGATTGGTTGAGTTCAAGATTTTTTTGTAGAACTCAAATTACTTTGGTTTTACCCTTTTAATATAAGGCATTCTTTCTTTTTCCTTGAAGTAAGACAAAATTAATGCCTCTTGAAGGTTTTCCTTTGTAATTGCCCCCTAATGTAGAGGGTGATCTATGGTTAAGATACATTTAAAAAAATTCAATAGGCTCGAAGGGGTAGCAAATTGATAATTTCTCATTTATGAAGAAAAAATAAAAAAATTGTCATTTTTCATCTCAACCATGATTACTTACAATGAAAAACAAATTCTAGAAGAGATAAACAAAGGATGAATTTTTTTTTTTTTTTTGTTCTTCTATCTCTCTTTTTTTTTCTTTTCATTCCCTACATCTTCCAAATCATTATAAGGTTCTATTTATTTTCTTTTTGCTTAACCAACCTTAGCAAGTCATGGCATAAGAGACAATTATCAATATTCTTTTCGTTATCAAGGTCATCAACATATATATTTTTCAAAATTAAATCTAGAAATTTTGTCATTACTGTTCTCATATTCATTGTTCGGAAACCTAGAGATAGATAAAATTTTAAGAGATACAGGGGTATGACAATTTAAATTGAAAAGTTATGGAAACAAAGAAATGAAAATTGAAATTAATGGACACAAGAAGATTATGAGAATGTATCATATGTGTCATTTTTTATTTAAATGATATTAAATAAAAACCCATTGTTCAAAAAAGCTTTCCCTGATCTCTTTGGCTTAAGCATTAAAGATTTCAATCCATTATTTTGTAGGGGACTCAAGAGTGACAAGTAAGTCCTGTAGACACTAATGTTTTAGGTGAAATAAACATTTAAAAAAAAAGAAAAAGAAAGAAAAGAGAGAAAATAAAAAAAATCATAAAACAAAAATAGAATTAAAAAATAAATAATAATAAAAATAAGGAGAGAGAGAGAGGGGTACGACTGGCAAGGTGCGGACGTACCCTGCCAAGCACCACCCTCACTCTGTCAGGCGTGAAAAATTCACGTTTGGCAAAGTAGTGGGAGCGTGCCCCCGTCAGCCCAGTATAAAAGGGGCATTGTAGCAACCCGGGGTAGCGGCAAACAAAAATTGAATCGAAAAACCCTAAACCATCAACAAAAACCTTGCAACCAAAAAATACCTAGCCACAATCAAAAATACCCTAAGCTTTCTAGCAACCAAAAACCACAAATCCTCAACCAAAAAAAATACCAAAAAATACAAAAAATATATACAAAACACACAATGCATGAGGGATGAGAACGATGTTCTTTTTTGGGGGTTTTTTAATTTGCTCGTTTTAAGGATGATTTTGATTTTTTTAAAGGGGTTTTGGGGAGCCGGCGCTGAGAGGTTGACTTTTGGGTCATGCCGTCTGCGAAAGGAAGTAGCAGGGGAATAGGATTTTTGGTAGGTCGGCCGTCGGTGAGCGAAGCAAGGAGGTCTGGGATTTGGGTCAGCCATCGATGAGCGAAGCAAGGAGGTACGGGATTTGAGTTAGGCTTCTTGATCAGCACAAAGGAGAACCCGTGGGGTGGTAAGCGAAGATAGAGGGAGAAAGCCGATCATCGACGGGCGTAGGGAGAAAGAGGAAGAAATAGCGATCGACGCTTAGGGAGAGAGAGGAAGAAATACCGATCTACGCATAGGGAATTTAGAGTGAGAGGATCTAGTCAGTGCCGGCAGAAGAGAGAGGGAGTGAATGGAAAAGGGAGATTCAATTTTCGGGTGACCGACGGTAGAGAGGGAGAGAAATCGAGCAACCGGAAAGAGTGGGAATCCAGCTGGCAAAAGGGATCGGTTCTAGAGAGAGGGGAGGTTGTTGCTAGATAGAGAGAGAAAATGGTAAAGGGAAATGAGAAGGAAAGAAGAAAAAGAGGATTTTATAGCTAGGGTTTAAAAGCCTTAAAACTACGTCGTTTTAAGCCCTCTCTAACCCATTCAAACGACGTCGTTTCGTTGCTTGGAGGCTGCCACACCAAACTCCAAGCAGTTTCGCTCCAAGACAGACCAGGGTCTGACGACAGTCTGGGCAAACTAAGCTTGATCAGGTAAAAATTTCTTTTTCGCAGCGATTTGTGATGAATTGGTTATTTTGGGGCTAGCCCATTTTTTTAATTAATTAAATGGTTTGAGCATGATATTTGAAATCCTTTTAATAATATTTTAGAATATTTAAACTAACAGAAAAATATGAAACAATAATGTTAATAATAGAAGGTAGTAAAAAATTTTAATTATTTTTTAGTCACCACAACAAATCCTTTGTTTTAGGACAATATTTGTAGTTTTAATAGTATACTAATTGAGCCTTAAGGTACCATATTGTTAACCATGGAAAGAATACAAAATTGTACCGATGATGGGATGATCGGTCGGGACGCAAGAGTCGCAATCTTGGACCCATATTCCCTAGGTTCGGAATCCGAATCAAGGCTCCACCAGTACGATGAGAAGGCCTCGATTTCAAGATCCCGAAATTTTTAATAAATAAAAAATTTAACTATACAAAAAAAATTACTCAATAAAAATAATAAATAAATAACAATAGATAAAAAATGATAAAAATAATAATTCGAATATATAGTAAATAATTAATTTGTGAAAATGCAATATACATGACATTAAATAAATAGGGAAATAAAAAATAAATAATAATAAAAAATCTAAGACAACAACTAATTTAAAATTAAGCATTAAATGAAATCATAAAAAATTTATCTAATTATAAAAGGAAAATATAAGAGAAACTTAGAAAAAAAATGTAAAGTATAAAAAAATAATAATAAGAAATAAAATAGAAAATATGATAATAAAAAAAAAATGAAATAAAATAATAATTAAATAATAACAAATGACAAAAAAATAAAATAGTTAATCGCATTAACATAGCATATGTATATACATTACATCATGCATATCATTGCATATAAATATTTTTGTTTACGAGTTTAAGCCCCGATGATGGGATCTTTCGAGGATCTTGCGAAGGCGAGTATTCCTCGAAAAATTTTCTAGGTGAAAAGGTGTCCTTGGGTCCCACCAGTATGATGGGAGGGCTCGAGAAACATCTTTAATAAAAGGCTTTTGCCCGTATTAGGTTCATTATGCACGAAAATATTATTTTAAAAAGAAAACGTACGATGACCTCGATGACGAGATTTATTCGTCGAATTTGTGAATGCGAATTTCTCGAATAATTCCCTAGGTGAGAGAATACCTCAGATCCCACCAGTATGATGGGCGGATTCGGAAGAATATCCTCGATAAAATGTTATTTGTCAGACATTTTTATCTCACGACATGCATTTCATCTTGCCTCACATTTGCATTCCATTTTAAGTTAAATAGGAGATAAAATAAGAGAATAATAACTAAGGAAATATAGTGAACTTAAAAATTAATGTCAAACCCTGCTTTGTAAAATAATTATAATGTCATTCACATGCTCGATAGAATGTTTGTATATTTAGGAAGTTCGAGAAATCGTTAAAAGACGATATTGCCCCAAATAGTACCATTGAGTCGATTAAGCCTCGAATTAGTTCAAATAGGAATTTTAAGGTGAAATTAAGAGTTTCACAGTTCAGGGATGACTCAAAATGGTAATTCGGAGTTCGAAGATCAATTTGGAGTCAAACCGAAATTTTCACAATCAAGGGGCAAAATCGTAATTTTTCCACCCACAGACAAAATTTGAGATTTTGAGAGAATTTAGATCAAATTTGACAAATTGGAGAATGGTATGAGTATAAGGGATGAAAAATATGTTTATGGGTAATTTTTCAGTTTTTGGGGCAAAAATATAATTTTTCACTTTACGGGGGTAAAAGTGTAATTTTTAAAAATTTGCTCCACCAAAACTTTGAAAAAGTCTAGAAATTTCATGGAAGACATGGATAAGTGAAGAGGATTGAGTGGTAGAAAAAGAAAGTCAAGAAGATGGCTAGAAAATAATAAAATAATAAAATAATAATATTTTATTAAGCCTATTAAAAGGCTTGAAAATTCCAGAATTCTTCATTGGGAGGGTCAGCCAAAACCAGCAGGAGAGAGAGAGAGAGAGAAATAAGAACAACCCTAGAGTGAAGAAATTACAAAGAAAAAGTGTGTATTTTACAAGGAATCAAGTT
>NC_030854.1:10880661-10896119 GCF_000208745.1 Theobroma cacao | reverse complement strand
TTAAACTCTAGCCGCTGGAATCGGATATAGTAAAACAAGAACAGTAATTAATAAAGAAAAGTTAATAAACAGAGAGCTAAGGAGACATGAACATATATTTTTGAACTAACAAATCCCAAAATTCACCCACTTCTAATATATGATCTGGATTAATTTGTGTTGTTGTAGAGGCAATAGTTGAAAGTTGAAAATCACTATAAAATTAACATATATACTAAAAGGATATCTATCATAAAATTATATGCAACTTAAATTAATTAAGAGACAAACCAAAAATAGTTTACTAAAATTCTATCACCATAGTAAAGAGAAGTTCAAAATTGATGTTATAATTTGTGTAGCTCAAACACGCGTGCACACACACACACACACACACATATATATATATATATTGTTTTACATTAAAATAGATTATTTTAATTAATATTTTTAGTTTATTTTATTATTCAAAAAAAAAGAAAAGAAAAAAAAAGAGAGAGGAATGGAAAAACTGGTACGAAAGCCTTGCGAGGTCTCGAAGGGCATTCGAGGGAAGAATGTCTGTCGAGGCTTCGCGACGATTTTCACGGGCTCGATGGGACTTCCGGGTTGTGACAATTAAAGCCTAATAGGATAATCTAAGAATGATATCGTTCATAGAACGGGCGTCCCGGGGGTGCTAATCCTTCCCCAAGCGTAACCGTACTCCCAAGCCTAGATCTAGAAAATCGTAGACCAGTTTAAGGTTCTGTTCGGCGAACTTAAAATTAATTTAAGGCTTCGTCGATTAGAATCGAGTCAATAGGTGGCCAATCGCACCTAGTAAAAAAAAAAAGATTGGTGGCGACTCCTAATTTTTTAGAGTTTTCACTAGCGTCTAGCGGTCGGGTTCCCGAACCCACACGTTACGACAAGTCCATGACTCTCTGATTATTCCACTTCAAGCTAAGGGGTCTTAAATATACCAATGGCATTTCCTAACCATTCTTCAGTTGTTCTTTACCCACCATGTGCACAAAAAGTTCAGAGTGAATGGCCTTGCTTAATAGTGCTTTCAATAATTTCTCTTGAAATCACCATGTTGGTGAAATTTTTGGTGGCATTGCCAATTAACCTTTCATAGTATGGAATATGCAAAGTATTGATAAACAGCATTGTTGTCTCTTTGTCAGTGAGAGGTTGTTAGACTTGTGCAGAAATATCTCTCCATCTCTTAGCATATTCTCTAAAACTCTCTAAGGTTTTCTTCTTCATCTTCTGTAAAGAGAGTCTATCTAGGGCCACATCTGTGTCATGCCTATATTGAGCTATAAAAGCTCTAATGAGATCCTTCCAAAACTAGATTCGATTTTTGTCCAATTTGACTTACCATCTAGCTTCAGATCTTGTAAGACTATCTTGGAAGCAATGAACCAAGAGTTTATCAATTTTCATATAAGTAGTCATTCGTGGACAATACATAGTTATGAGCTGTTGGTCCCAAGTAAATGTGCTAGAGGGGGGTGAATAGCACAATTTGACTCTTTCAAAAATTGGCTCTAAGTGGGAACAAATGCAAGTGAAAAGAAGGAATGAAAATAAGAACAAAAATAGAGTAGGCAACACAACAGAATTTAGAGTGGTTCGGTCCAAGACCTACATCCACTACCTTGATTGTTCAACCAAGAATTTTTCAATCAATCCACTAAGAACGGTGAAATTCACAAGCTTTCACCAAGCTTTAACAATGATTTTTACCAGGCTTAGCCAAAACCTTTCACAATAGTTTTTACCGAGATCAACTAAAACCCAACACCTAACTTTTCAAGGCTAAGTTAAAACCTATACTCAATCAAGTAATCCTAGCTTGAATCAATCCCTGAGAGTGACCCGCTCACTCTAAGAATACAAGGAGAGAAGTGATAAGAGTGTACCTATGATCACAAGGTTGATCTAAGTGGTACAAAATGAAGTGCAAATCACAATTACAAAGATAGAAGTTGAGCGCAATAAATAAACGAGAAGTATTTTCTGGTTTTTGAGTTCTCTATTGTTTTTGAAAGCCTTCATTGCATTTCTAGCCATTGGAAGTCCCTTTTATACTTGAAAAATCAGCTCTGAAGTGAGTTAGATAGTTTTTGACCGTTGGAAATAGTTTTGTTGCAGTTATGGCCGTTAATCTATCTTCTAGTGCACAATTTAAATTTTCTGGCAGAATGCTCTTAGTTGACTAACTTATGTTTTAGTCGACTAAGTTGTCTCTGTTTTTTGTTTCCAGTTTTTAGCAGTGAGCACTTAGTCGACTAACTTACTTCTTGGTCTACTAAGTCGGTTATGTCTTGAAGTCCAGATTTTTGGTAGTAGCTTCTTAGTCGACTAACCCGCTTTTTGGTCGACTAAGTCTTTTCTGTTTCTCAATACTCTTGAGCCCACCAACTTCTGATTCGAACTTTAGCTGACTAATCCTTCATTATTCAACTAGGGAAATTCTGTATTGTTGATTAGTTGTGGCTTCTTATTCATATACTTTTTTATATGTCCCATAAAATTATTTATTTACCATTGGCATACAATTTTTTGTCCTGCACACTCAAGTACAATTATTAGACACAAATGAATGTGAATGTTTTATTACCATCAAAAACTAATGGAGCCAACATGAGGATCATTGCACATTTCGTTCCATCGTACTTATCAAAACCTAGGATTTTGAATTTGGGTGGGATAACCACACTAGGCACTAGACATAACTCTATAGCATCAATGGTAGCATAGAAATCTAAACCCTCAATAGCTCTAAATGTTAGGAATGGCATGATTAGAGCATCAATGCAGCGAAATAACAAAAAAAATTGAAACAAAATAAAAACCATGCCTTCTATCTTTGGATCACCTTGGGTGTTTACTGCAAAGTTAAACACCATAGAAAATAAAAAAAAAAGAGTTTTTACCTTTCCAAATGATATCGTAATCAAATGGAATCATTTTGGTGCTAAAAAACGTGAACACTCTCTTGTATGAAAGAATCCTAACCACTCAAATACTTGGCCTCCAATGTCGCACACACGATTGCAACGAATCCTTCTTAAAGAGAGAGCTTTATGCCATGGGCTTGTGCTAACAAGTGGACAACAATTTGTCTCTTTTCTTCTTCGATTTCCAGCAAAGAATCAATGGAGAAGTTTTCTTAAAAAAAAAAACCCTCTCAAGAGTGATGGCACTCAATAGAAAAATTATTAGTTTTTATTTCCTCAGAAAAGAATGGCTATAATGTGATATTTATATTTAGGTTTAATTTTATTATTAGATTTATTAAAATTTACAAAATAAGTCCTTAATATTATAACAATTATAATATTTAACTAATGCCTAATTAAACTCTTTTAATTAGATCCTTAGTAGTTAAAACCTAGAATTTGATTTAAATCTAACTTGAATCATCACACTTTCAATTTAATCCAAATTGCAACCTTTGTGTGTGACCCATTAGGTTCCTGACATGTTGACAATGGAATTGAATCATAATTTTATTAATTAATTAATTTAAATGAATCATATTCAATTTTAAATTAACTAATTCAATTCCATAGGTCAAAATTGGCATCTGGCAATACATCATGGCCACTCAATTGTTAAAAGAGTCAAAAGATTCTTTAATAACCTTTCAGTGTACAGTTTATTTGTCACGACCCAGAACTCCCCTCGAGCCCATGACAACCGCCGCGGTGCCCCAATGGACACTCATCTCCCGGAATGCCAACCGGAACCCCGCAAGACTTAATATCAATTTCTCATTTCCCCCAATGAGTAACCGTTGCCAAATTTTATGTTCTAAAGGATTTTGAGCTATTTTCAACTTAAAACTGATAAAATAAAAAATTTTGTCTCACAAGGGCATTTTGGTCATTTTCCACTGAAAATTTCGAAACCAGTTAAAAATGTAGTAAACAACTACCAATCGCATAATTCACAATTAAAAATAAGTTTAGGCATCTAAAACCTTTATTTAAAATGCAATTGTAATTATTTGAATATAATAAGAAGATAAAACCAAATATTCAATAAAAAATTTTATTCTCTTATAAACAGAAATTTTGGAGTTATGCGTAAATACTTTTTGTAACGTAAAAACAAAATAAATTCATTCATACTGTAACGCAATAAACTAGAGTATTTAAATTAATTTAAATTTACAATATCAATGGACCCACAATAACCAAAATTAAAGACGCTATGAACCTATAGTTTGGATGACGCAAATCCAATGGAAATCCCCGATGGAACCAGCTATCTATAGTCTACTCTGAGCCTGAAATGGGTGGAAAGAAGGGTGGTGAGATTATAAAATCTCAGTGAGTAAACAAACATTATTTAAATCAGCTAAAGCCGAGTAAAAAGAGACAATTAAAATATTCTCTCATTTTTAAGTATTTCACAATTTGAAAATTTATCCCAACCCATGCAAACGGTTGTATTTCATTTAATTTCTCATTAAGGCTTATGACTTCCATAAAAATTTGGCTCATGCCATCAAATAGACTCGATGACACCTTGATCAGAGGCATACACTCGAGCCCGTCAAGGCTGTTAAAATTTTGTATACACGTAAAACATATTTTTAGTTTGAGAAAAACATAGTCGTTCCTTGGCGTTAGCGGAGTTCATCATCGCGAGGTGGTTCGGCGTGACGTGAACTCTATCCACACCTCGGGAGATACCCTACGCGCCTCTCCGATCGAGGTACATATATATATCTGGATTTCGTGCCCCTCTAATAGGTTGGTCCACAGAATCCACCCACTGAAGCAAGCTAAACTCACCATACAATAAAATTCAATAACATGATATGGCAATTGTTGTAATTCACAGCCTTTCAAGGCTAAATACATATTTCATACATTTCAACACCAATATCAATTCAGCCATTCATGCAAATATTGTCATAAGCCATTCGATTCCAAATCATAAATTTACAATATAAGTGATCTCCAATTACTCTATTTTTCAAAATCATTATTCGATTTCAAGACAATTTATAAAATCCTTTCATGTAAATACATTTTGTTTGTAAAACACAAAGATTTACCATTTAAACTCCTTTTCATAAAATTTCACCAAAATCGATTAAAAACATACTTTAGATAATAAAAATGATGGTAAGGTTACTCACAGTACTAGGAGCTTAATATACTCCTATTTTCGATCTTCGGGCACAATTTATCTACCCTTGTTAGAGGGCTCACCACCTATACATCATGCGTGACATGAATTTCAATAAATTGTGTCAATTTATCATAAACTATTTCAGGCTCTCTAAATCTAAATGAATGCATGCGATGGGATGCAAAATGTCTGATTAATCACTTAAATGTGATATTCGACTTAAGTCACATTATACTCAGTCTAATTGGCTAAAATCTCTAATTTAACTCTAAATCAATTCTTCTCACTTTCTACACTCCAATTATACCTAAATTACCTCAATGACTATGAATGAGATTCAATTTATCAGTCCCGGGTCAATAATCACACATGTCTACATATTGGGTAAAAATTCATATTTTCACACCAAAATTTCTCATTTAATTTCTAGCCTCACCAAACATCAAATATCACCCAAATATCATGAAATATCATCAATTTCAGCCACAATATCCTCCCTAGAAAATTCGGCCAATAATGGTGATGGAGGAAAATAAATTCTTTTATTGTTGTTTTGTTTCTAAATATGCTAAACTAACTAAAAACACTAATATAACTTAAAATCAAATCAATCTAACTTCATTCTCTCTCCATACCCATTTGGGCAGCCATGAATTCACCATGAAAACATGAAATTTAACCATGGAAAATAAGGAGAAATGCATGGGAAAGGTAGATCACAAGTTAAAATCAAGAAATTTTACCTTTGATTGCTTGATCCTTTGAAATCCCACACTTTTTCTCTAATTTTCCCACCTAGGTTTTGTGTTTTTTTCCTTTCCTCTCTTGTTCTTACTATGGCCGGCCACATGAAAAGAAAATGGGATAAATATGGGCTGATTTTTATGGAAAATAATAAAGTATTCTTGCTTGACACGTGGCATATTTTCATTGGTCTATTTTTAAAACTTTAAAAATTTTAAACCTTTTTATCTCCACCACATGATTAGTCAATGGTCAAAATGAGGATAAGGGAAGACCATGTGCTGGACAAATGTCCTGATGGTGGAAAATTACTGTTTTGCCCTTGGAGTGGCAAAATTACCATTTTACCCCTATGCTGCGAAAAATACCAAGAATAATTTTTTTTCACTTCTTAACCTCAAATCATACTCCAATAAGTCAAATAGGGTCAAAAATATTTTCTAAAAGTTCCCATTTTGTCCCCAGGTGGCAAATGACCATTTTGCCCCTAGATAGTGAAAATTTCGGTTTGACTCCAAATTGATCATCGAACTCCAAATCACCATATTAAACCATTCTAGGACTTTAATATTCTTAATTTCATCTTAAATTCTCTATTTGATCTAGTTCGAGGCTTAAATCAACTTTGTTGTACCTCTGGGTACAATACCGACTTTTGTAAATTTTTCGGGGCTCTCCTAGCAGCAAACATGCTATCCATCACATGTATGTCATGACAAGTATTTTATAGATTCAGGCTTGACATCTTCTCCCCTACTTGGATCAACCATATGATCCTTCTTCACAACTGATTTCGACATCCAGTTAAATATTAATATTTTAATATTATTTTATTAATAAAATATTATTTTATTCTAAAAATTTTATCTTGTCTCCTTGGTTGCCAAAGTTCCTTATTATACCTCAATTGACCTCCGAATCACCCTTTTATCTCTCAAATTCTCCTCCGATAAAATATTATTATTTTATATTATTTACTCGCGTGTGAAATATTTTATCATAAATTATTCCTTTCATCTTTTATCACTTTTAAACATTTTAATTGACCTCAATTTGCATTCAATCAACTTTATTAATCACTGTTTCAAAGTATAGGGCATTTCATTATTAGTGTAATTCATTCCCTCATCATATATCTTGGAGATGATAAGAGCTTAATGTAGTGCTTGCTCTTATTGACCTCTATATAGTACTCCACATGCAAGACAACTTAATGTCTCAAGTCTAGGGAGTAGTTACACAATTGACACATGAGAAGCATTGCATAGACACTTGAATGAGGTACCAAATGCACTTCTCATGGTGGGTTATGTTCAGTGAACTCGCTCTTTCACGACAAGCATCCACGTACTAGTTCCAAGTATCTTTATACTTTAACCTATGAGAGCAGTTGTTTACTTCACAAGTAAGAAACATAGCATGTGCCAATCTTTGAGCATTATTGATGTCTCATCTTAATAATACAATGATCAGAAATTTTTAGTAACAATACTTTGATGCATAAGAATCTCATAATTGTATCCCAATACAATTCCTTTATAAGGTATATATAGTTCCATGGGCTTTATCTACATAAGCACAACAAGTAATTAAATCACAAATTTATGATAAAGAACGACCTCATAATTATTATAAATTAATAAAACGTCACACATGAATAACTCAAAATGTAATTCTCATACGACCAGAGATTGGCTTGCAAGGCTCATACTAACACTAAGATGTTCCTCTAATGGTCATACTTTTATTGTGCCCCTAAAACTGCTTTCAACTTTTCCTGCTTTTTATTGGGTCATAAGAATTGGCACTTGGAGTTAGCATAGTGTGTCCTTGAGCTGATGTTTATGTTGGAGATTGGATCTTTATGTATGCATGTGTTTGTGTAGACTATGGATTTCAAAAATTTTCTAACTATGGAAGCAAGCAATTCAATTACACAAGCGAAATCACACAAGATACATTAAATAAATCGATTTAATCACATCTTAAAATACAAAAATCAATATATATATATATATGTGAGAGCATACCTCTTTCTTATGAAATTTTTTATTCTTGCCTCTTAGTGAAATATAGTAAATTCACCACCACACCAAGGATTAAATTTCTTGACCAAACAAACTTAGCACTTATTCTTCAAGAAATTCCTTCAACTTGAACCTTGAGTGAACAAGGTGTGGAATACTTAATCAAGATGGTAACTCAATTGTTTCTCTCTTTTTCTTCTTTAAATTATGGTTATTTTTCTTGTAAAAGGTCTCTAGAAAAATTACCAAAGTTGGAGATGATGAAGAAGCTCAAGAGATGGGGTAGCTATGGAGGAATTTTTCAGTTGAGAGGTTCGGCCAAAGATGAGCACTTGGATGTCTTCAAGAAACTTTTTCTTACTTCTTTTTGTATGGTGCAGCCACCCCTAACTTTTTGTTTCTTGATGGACTCTTTTATTATTTTATTTTAAAGAATTTAATTTAAAATTAAATTCTTATCAAGAGTCTAAGTTGGTTTATAAAATGTTATGATTGCACCATGTTCCTCCAATTATTATAATTAAATAATAAAAAATTTATTTATTTAATTATAATTATTTGTCCAAGTGGAAATAGGAATATTGATTTTATTTTATCAATATCCATCTTTAATTAAAAGGATTTAATAATAAAATAAAGGAATCCTTATCCAACAAGGACTCATATAATTTATCAAGAAATTATAATTAATTATAAATAAAGAATAAATTATTTAATTCTTTAATTATAATTAAAGTCCTCCATTATTATTTTATCTTAAGACAATAATTATCTTAATAAATATTTTTTATCTTAAGGTAACTCTTGCCTTAAGAAAAATATTTATTTGCCAAGACAATTTTTGTTTTACCAAAAATAAAATAATATAAGTAAGACATCTCTTATCTTAAATCTACACATATACTCTTGTCTAAATTAAGACAATTCTTGTCTTAATTAAGACAACACAAGTACCTTATCTAAATTGAGACAACTCTTGTCTTAATTAAGGCATTGTGCAAAGTTACAATTTTTGAACATTTATTTAAATAATTAAATAAAATACGCATTCTAATTTAAACAACTTGAATTCTACGAAGCTAAGTGGGGAATCATTTGGATGTAAAATATCACAAACTCCAATAAACTTAGAATTATTCTTGACCTCATTAAGATAATTTAAGTTTATTTACCATAAAATCACTCTAACATAGATTCATGATTGCACTATTGGATTAACTACAATTACAACAAATGATTCAGTATTTAATATTCAATATTGGTTGTCTAAATTGCAAACCTTATGTTGTGAACGCCGATAACCATCCAATGACAAAAGATGAAATTACCGTTTTACCTTTTGTGTCAATTTGTCCCCTAGTCTCAAATTTCATGCAATTGGTCATCCAACACTCTAGTTGTAATCTTTTGAGTATCAAGATGTGATGAGTAGCTAATTTATCAATCTACTAGGCCTAGATTAATCACCAATCTTCCCGAAATCACTAGAAATAGTGTTAATACTATGAACTCCACTATTTGGATATATGTTCTCGGATGATCACCTCAACTATAATCTCAACATACGGAGTCTAGATCAATACATTAAAATAATCATGCCCATCGTACATCAAAGATTATAAAGAGATAAAATACAAGTCCACATTCCATCAGGATTTCGGTTCTACCATAAGCAAATGCGTAAGTGTGATATCAAGATTTAAGTAACGGTTAGACTCAAATTTGATTCTCACGTGATTCTAGTTCATATTATATTATCATTACTCGAAGTCAACCATTTTGATGATTTGAGACTCATCATTCCCTTAAAGTGAATCACATTCTTTTCGTTGAAAGTAATCTAGACACTATAGCCTTAACATAAAAAAATGACCAACTTTATTATATTACTGTTAACAATTTTAAGATTTAATTAAAATACATGTCTCTTACGTATGGCTCTTCATACAAATGTATTTTAATATCTCAATAGAATGATAGTACCTTATAACTAAATAATAAATACTTACTTAAAACAAACTCTTTGTCTTATTATCAAAATTTACTTTCATTACAAATAAAATAAATGGAATATAATCATAAGAATATGCTTGCTTTCCAAGGTACCATATTCTCAAATTCCTAACAGTTTGACCCGCGAGTGGTTGGAATTGATATGCCTCAATTAATGGCTCTGGCATCTAGTATTCTTGTTGAGGAACTTGCATCTAGGTTGGAGTAAATCCTAATGGATATAAAGGCTCCCTTTTGTCATCGCCTAGAGTAGAAGGTTCTTCAGCTAGCACTTTCCCTTTATAAGTGGTCATCATTTCCACCAATCTTGCCATCTTTTCCATTATCACTTCTTGAGTTTTTTCAATCTTATATTTTCGACTCAACTGTTCATCCGCCATGATCCTATTTTAAGACTTGGTATGATACAAATAACGAACAGGCTACCTCGAGGTTTTCGATGGTCAAACTATCTTTGATCTCCTTATTACCATAAACATGGATTAGAATGTGCTTATGCCATGAAATGATGATTGCATTTTTTACAACTATCGAACTGTTTACAAATACAAAATGAATATGCATGCATGCTTATGAATAATGCATGAATGAATTATTTCAAGGTATTTATCACGTGTACCTAGCTTTGGGTGCTCTTCTATGCAATGGCTTGGTAAAACCGTACTTAGATTTGGCTTCTTATAACTTAGTAAATGTTAGGCAAGGTTTCACATAGAGTTAAAGGTTCCCAAATTGTTTTTCACTGTCGTCCACTCTGGACTAGTAAGGCACCCCAATCCTCACCCATTACAAGCTACTAATGAAAGGTGTTCAATCTAGGTGGAAGTATTTCACAAGCCCACATAGAGGTTATCACCTCACTAGAGCTGGGTACTCTACTTCTTTCGAAAGTATAGAGCATGTGTATAAGGCTCATGCATGTATACAAAGGTATAATGTGTGTAAAGGGATGTACAAATCTCAAATTATGAACATATACACAAACAGAGTGACTAAAATCAATATTAAGGAAAATAAAATAAAATATCGAATTATAATAAACTAATTAAGGCTTAGGATATAACATAGTTAATTGTAGGCTCGACTCACAAAGTCCACAGCAAAGTCACCAAGTTGTCATAATGTGTGAGTTCGTAAACTCAACCGTTCAATGTGAAAGAGAAGTCGTCACCAATCTTTTTTGTTTAAGTGAATCTATACTTCTTAACGAAGCCTTAAGCTTGACTTGGGTTCATTTAAAAGGATAGGTGTCAATGTACGAAACAAGTTAAGTTTAGAATTATAGTTACGTATGAGAAAGGTATTAGCACCCTTACAACGCCAACTCAACATGGTACCTAATTAATTATGTGTTTTCCTTTTAGCCTTAATAAATAAATTTTATTTTGATAACCTAGTTTATTTCCTTTAACTATTTTTCTAATTTATTATCATTTTAAAATAAATAAAATATCCTTTAATATTGAAAAAAATCTTCCTAAATTCCCCAACCCTTTTGGTAAAATTTAGAAATATTTTCTCATCTAAATATTTTCAAGAAAGTTATCTTTTATAGAATTCTCGAAATTCCATCATCGAAGGACTTCCATTTATTTTATATTAAACATTCATTATGAAATTATACTTACAAAATTTAAATTCTTTATTTAACTATGTTCTTATTAATTATTTATAAACAAACCCTTTTGGTAAAAAAAAATTATAAGATTACCTCCCAACCCGTATGGTAAGGTCTCATAATTATTTTTTACTCTGAAAATTTTAAGAAGAATGACCCCTTGCAAATTCTCTTAAATCCATTTAAAAGATTTGTTTTTAAATAGTTACAAATCTTTATTATTTTTTATTTTATAATTTTTATTCTACCAATTATGATTGTAATAATTTCATCCTAAATTATGACCTACCTAAAACAAAATTTTATTTTTATTATATTTTATGTGTTTTCATTAACACCGAAAACAAAATAAATAAATAAATAAGCATAAACATAAATAAATAAGAGAAGTAACATGAAGGTTCAAGCCCATACCTAATGGATGGACCAACAATTAAATGGAAATGGGCCTAGTCAAATGTAACCCGCAATTAAGTAATCCAAGGATCAAAGGATATGAGCTTAGACAGTCAACCAATCCAACAACCCAATGAAGCAAGCCTAGATAAGTTAGCCCATAGCCAATTATCCTAAGAACCAAACGGTGTCATTTAATTTAAGTACTAAAGTCCTTTTTGTAAACCCAACTCCAACTTTTTGTCTTCCCGGTTCTCTTTCTATGCTATTGTCAATGCTACTTTTCCCCTTCATTCTAAGATTGCTTTTTTCTTTGGCCACCTTTCTTTGTTGCCGATAACACCAAATACCAATCACAATTAACTTTCCCTTAGCTTCAATCCACAAGCACTCTAAAATCTAAATTGAAACCTCACCCAAAATCTCATAAACTCCTAAGCCAAAACTTACTCCCAAACCAAGAACTTCAAAGAGAATTTTTATTTCTAAGCTTAGGTTCTTTTTTTCCTCCCCTAATTCTTTGTTGATGAATGGGTATTTCTAGCTATTTTTGTTTTGCTCTTAACTTGAATTGAGATTCTCTAAAAAAAAAAATAATTTCGAAATTGGTAGATTAAGATCGATTTTATTCAAAAAATTTCTTTTTTTTTTCTCTTTCTTTCACCTTTATCATTATCTTTCTCTTTTTTAGATTTTTATTTTTTTATTTTTTATTTTTTACTTTATTCAATTTTTTACTTATCTTTATTTTTTTTGGTGAGACATCTCAGACAAAATAATGCGTCTACACATATCATTGAATTGATTGCATTATTAGGAAATAAGTGGGAGATTGTTATATATTAGTCATATATTTTTCCTAACAATAATAATTTTATAATATATTAAATAGAGTTTGGATACATATGCAATATTTGTAAAAAAAGAAGAAGAAAGAATGAAGAAAATTCATAAATGTCCTATAATAATCGATAATTAAGTTGTTATGTTAGCTAGTTAAAGTAACATAGAAACCAAGTGTTGAAACTTTGCAAGAAGTTGATTGACTAAATGCTGTTAGTTGATGGTCTCAAGTCTCTAAATGAAAATTAGTTGATTAATTAATTGAATAATGTGAGCAACTAATTTCTAATTGTGAGTTAATCAATAACGAACATATTTGAATTTTCTAAACGTTTGAAAGTAGCTTTTCATTTTTTAAATGGTACAATTTCTCAAAAGAGACATTCATTGTGAATGTGTGTCTAAAGCACCGTTTGAGGCCTATAAATACTCTCTAATAGCCTTTACAACATCTAACAATCAATCATTCTTAAACTCTCCCACTCTTCATTTGCATTATTTTTTTAGGTTCAGTTCAAGTGTGCTTAAAAGAATCTTAGAAGTGTAGTTTTAATGTGATTCTCTATTCTCTTACTTATTGTATCTTAGGTATAATGTTTCTAAGAGTCCACCTGCATCCTAGTGGGAAAACTATTATCTTTATGAAAGCTTCTTAGAAGAAACTTGGCTAAGTTTTTCACTCTATCATTGATTACACATATACATATGTACAACAATTTAAGGATAACAGTCTCCTTTAGAGCTGAATCTATGGACTCCATATTCTTTTTATGATTACAAAACATCCCTTTTTAAGTCTAACAAGTGTGTTTAAGTATTCATGCTTTGATTTACAATTTTACATATCTTTTGGAAAGAAGGGCATAAATTTGAAAAAGGATTCAAGTTGACAAGGCCAAAGAATTGCTTAGTTAAGACAACTTAATTAGTTAACAAGTTAATCAATTAACTACTCAAAGAACTTAAAAACTTGAAGATCATCTTAAGGAACATTTAATTAGTTAACATATTAAGTTAACTGATTATAGTTGATTGTGGTTTAAAATTTTAATGTAGGTGTGAAAGCATTTATCACGACTCAAATCTGGGCCCTGATAGGTGCAAGGGTCCAAGAAAGCAACATCCACTCAACTCATGCAAGTCTTAGATATAGACAGACATATATTCAAAGTATAATATCTTACTATGAGATTAATCTCATCACAACTACACAATACGTAAGTGTACATAAACATCATCAAAATTTAGAATATATGCATGAAAATCCAAGTGCACAATCATGTGCTCAAACATTTGGAATAAAGATAAGTTCAAAACATATAGAAATGTACAAACAAATGCTACATCTTGGCTAAATAAATAAGTACTTAAACTTATTACAACCATAAAACAAAGTGTCATAACATAGAACAGGCAAACTCTAAACAGACCAACAGAGTTGACTTGAGGGAGACAACATTTACCAGATTCCATAACATACACCTACCAATATAGTGGATGGAAAGCTCTCCATTGATGCTGATCCAACAATCTATGGATTTGAAAACCAAATAGAAGTTACATGTGTGAGTTATAAAAACTCAATGAGCAAATATGGGGAAGGGGAACAAGCTAAGGCATGAGTGTTTGTACAAAGAGCACATTTAATCAAATATGCAATCTTACTTTAAATCCGCATCCTTATTCATAAACATGTGAGAAAAGTGTTTTGAATCTCATTTAGAAGATTCAAAAGCAAAAAAAACCTCAAAAGAGTTTGCTTTAAAGTGGCAAGACCAAAAGCATCTTAAAACCCTTTTAAAAGCATAGATTTTTCAAATATATGCAATGGGTATTGATTCTTGTTCATACAGAATTCCCCCTGGGCATTTTAGTAGTTAGGTTCGATACCTTCACCATAGGTATCAATACCTTTCACACAGAGGGCCCACTAGCCTACAAGTATCGCTACGTATTTCAAAGGTACCGATACTTAGAACACCTAATGCCTTCCAAGGCATTTAAATGATTAGGTATCGATACCTGATTCAAAATCTCCAGATTTCATGCTTAACGTCAAACCCTGTTCTATAAAATAATTACGACGTCATTTACATGCTCAATAGAATGTTTGCAGATTTAGAAAGTTCGAGGAATCGTTAAAAGAAGATATTGCCCCTAATAGTACCATTGAGTCGATTAAGCCTCGAACTAGTTCAAATAGGAATTTTAAGGTGAAATTAAGAGTTTCACAGTTCATGGATGACTCAAAATGGTAATTCGGAGTTCGAGGATCAATTTGGAGTCAAACCGAAATTTTCACTATCCAGGGGTAAAATGGTCATTTGCCACTTGGGGATAAAATGAAAATTTTTAGAAAAGATTTTTTTGGTCCATTTGACTTATTGGAGTATGATTTAAGTATTGGAGTATGATTTGAAGTTTAGAAGTGAAAAACTTTAATTTCGGTATAATTTGGAGTATAAAGGTGAAATGGTAATTTTGCCACCCCGGGGGCAAATCGGTAAATTTTCACCCCCGACACTTGTCAAGACCAAGAGATTTTATTCATCATGGAAATGGATAAACATGAGAAATGTGTGGTGGAGAATTAAAGAATTAAAAGTCAAATATTTAAAATTTGAGCCAATAAGGAAATGCCATGTGTCATGTTTTTATTATTTTATAATTTTTTTATAAAAAGGCAAAAAATCAGC